>NC_067487.1:45468013-45784679 GCF_947179515.1 Apodemus sylvaticus
AGCCATGTTGGCTAGAAGCTGACTTTGTTAGGCTGTGATGGTGCACAGGAGGGCTGGGGAGCACAGCAGTCAGCATGGATGTGTGCAAGAACCCAAATGCCCCAGAACAACTTCTTTTTCTGTGACACAGCTTTAGACCATGAAGCCACTAGCTCAACTTTTATTTTCCCACTGTGTCTTTGTTCCTTGGGGCTGCTACGAGAGTGTTCTGATGCAATGGTTTCTTTGTTCATTTCCTCTGTAATTTGCTCTCTGCACATTTCTAAAGATCTTCCCGGAGTTTTGCCTCAAGTCCATCTGCTATGGTTGTCTAACTGTGCCATGCCTCTGAAGAGTTTCCTTTTGACTTTTTCTGTGGTTACCTGGCTGTAGAGGCTACTGGGAAATGCTAGTCTCTTAGGTGGGAGAGTCAAGTAACAAACGACTAATCTTCTCTGACTGGTAACATCTTTTTTCATGGTTTTGAAGGCTGGAGACTCAGAAGTCACACCCCAGATTCCTGCCTGGAGAAACCACATAGAATTTTTCCCTTCTGGGACATCTTTGTTCCACTGACTGTCTTCAAGAGGGCACTATCAAAATGTCACTTCTGTAGCTGCTAAAAGCTCCGCTCTCCAATTTCCTGGCCGAACCTGCTAATAACAAATGAAAGAGAATATGGGGATAAGATATGACTTTTAAAAGTGTAAACTATTTTGAGTGAGCATCTGAGTTTTAGTGAACAAGAAAAATATAGAGAAAAGTATTTGTGTATATGTGTATGCGTGTGTACATGCATATGTGTGTGCATGCATGTGTGTGTGTGTGTCTGTGTGTGTGTGTGTGTGTGTGTCTGTGTGTGTATGTGTGTGTGTGTTATGGTGGGGACTGAACCCAGGGTCTTATATATGCCAGACAACTGCTCTATAGCTTCACCATATCTCTAATTCAAGAAAGTGATGGAAAGTGACCGTTTTCAGGATTTCTTGAGTAGCCCATGCTAACTAACGTTTTGCTTTGCGACTGAGCACACACATATACATGCACATAAAAATGATCAGTATGACTCACGATAGTGTTGCTCTATACAGCTCACTGTGCAGCTGTTATCTCTTCCTGCTTGTGTGATTCTTTCAGTGAAAACAATCCCGGCTTTCCTCACCCTTTCAACTCAGAGTCACAGTCCATGCTCCGGAGCTTGGTTTCCCTGAAGGCTGATGAGTACTGAGAGCCCAGGCAGAAGGGATTTCTCTGCCCCCCTCCCCCCCCCGCCTTTCTGTTACACCTCCAGAGACAGACCACTTGAGTCCTTATCAGTCTGAAGTCATAGCAGGGTCTGAATAGCTCAGCTGTCCTGCGTTCTGAGCACATGTCTCTGTTGCATGGCTTTGGTCTTCAATGGCCATTGCAATGCTATTTAGCAATAGGCCAAGCCGTGTTTGCCTAGATTTAATATGGACAGTTTTTCAAATCATTGTGCCCTTCTAACTTTTAATAACACAGGCCAAGAAAAAAAATCTATAAAGGGTTGTGTCATTTTTTTATTTATTTTTATTGGACATTTTATTTATTTACATTTCAAATGTTATTCCCTTTCCCAGTTTCCCCTCCACAAACTGCCAACCCCCCTCCCCCGCCCCCATTTCTATGAGGGTCCTCCAACCAGCCATCTACCTACTCCCACCTCACTGCCCTAGCATTCCCCTACACTGCAGCATCAAGCCTTCACAGGGCCAAGGGCCTTCCCTCCCTTTGATGCCTGACAAGGTCATCCTCTGCTACATATACAGTTGGAGTCATGGGTCCCTTCATGTGTACTCTTTGGTTGGTGGTTTAGTCCCTGGGAGCTCTGGCAGGTCTAGTTGGTTGATATTGTTGTTCTTTCTATGGGCTGCAAACCCCTTCAGCTCCTTCAGTCCTTCCCCTAACTCCTCCATTGGGGTCCCTGTGCTCAGTCTGATGGTTGCCTGTGAGTATGAACATCTATCTTAGTCAGATTCTTGCAGAGCCTCTCAGAAGACAGCTATATCATTTTCCTGTCAGCAAGCACTTATTGACATCCACAATAGTGACTGGGTTTGGTGACTGTATATAGAATGGATCCCCAGGTGGGGCAGTCTCTGGATGGTCTTTCCTTCAGTCTCTGCTCCACTCTTTGTCCCTGTATTTCCTTTAGACATTTTTGATACTATAATTAACAGTGTTCCTCCTTTTCTTTCTGTCCTCAACGTCCTTTCAGGTATCCTGCTATCCTTCAAATTCATGCTTCTTTTCATTAATTAGTGTGTGTGTGTGTGTGTGTGTGTGCACATGTGTGCATATACATCATATAGATTTTTAAATATAACTTGTTCAGTCTGTATGAGTTGGATTTTCTGTAATTACTATTATACCATTACTTATTACCATAAGAACCATGTCTTAATATTTTCTAAGTAAGGAAGCAAAAATAACTTATAATTGGCTGGATGCATTCACACTATAGGGGACATGGTTTATTTTGCCTGAGATGACATTTTAAGATTGTTTTTTTCTAACCTAACCAAACCCCTGTAAAAGTTCCTTACTAAAATGTTAAAAGGCTTCAAGAAATCTCTGTTTGGAGAGTTTATAAAACTCTCCAAAGATTAGAATACCTTTCTACATCTTACTGCTGCATTATCAAGATTAACAGAAACAAACATGCAGGTTGTCGGCTGTTTGTTTCTGTTTCTGTTTACAAGGCAAGGAACTGCTGGCTTTGGTGCTCCACTTCAGCCTCCCTGGGGCTGGCACCAAACACCCAACGGCGGTATGTTCAATACCTCGGCCCTTACTATTTTCATAGTGAAATCAGAAAAGGCTTTTCCCCCAGTTCTTTGGGAAATCTCCACTTCCTGCCACTATTTATTTTACATGGGAAATAGTTGCCGTTAGGAAAGTCTGCATTGAAAAGCACAATGCCACCTAGTGAGTCAAGCATGCTCCGGCATGGCCTACATAGGTCAGGGAATGGTATGGATTTCCCTTTTGTTATAGATTTTGGGGAAAAGGCTCACACTCCTAACTGAAAACAAGGTAAGGGTCAGGGTGGGTGGTTTACTCCCCGTGAGCATGTCTGTCAGGGTTGAAAGTAAGAAACTTGGTATATGGCCTTGGACCTTGTGGAAAGCTATGTAGCTCCTTTCTCTGACCTCAATTGAAAGCACAGCATCAGCAAAGGGGGAGGGGTGCTGAAATGATATATACTACTCTTTTTTCTTTTTTTACTATCAGTCCTGTAAAAACAAGCATGGAAGTAGCTTGAATCATTATGTATCAAAAAACACATTTTAACTTAAGGTAGAATGCATCTTAGCCACTTAAAGAGAAATTTGAATGAGAGGTTGAAATGATACATTCAGACTCCTGATTGATTGCCACATTTAATCTAGACCTATAAAAGCTCAATTACAGATTCGTTCTTTACACTCCCATGCCAGTAAATAAATAGTAAACCTGTTTAATTTCACAAATCTAATGATTCAATTGACAGACAGGCTGACTTGGCCAAAAAATTATGTTTTTTTTTTTAACTTATTTTTAAGACCAAATAAACAAGTCACTCCCTGGAATCAAGTAGATCAACATTCACTCAGTTCCCCCAGGAAGCTGTGGCTTCTGGTCTGTAAATATTTTGAGAAGACTGCAGCTCCGATCAATACTCCTCCCTGTCTGCATTTCAGTCAGGAGCTTCAAAACTGGGGTTTTAAAAAAATGGATGGAGCTGGAGAACATCATACTAAGTGAGGTAACCCAGTCTCAAAAGATCAATCATGGTATGCACTCACTGATAAGTGGATATTAGCCTAGAAACTTTGAATACCCAGGACATAATCCACAAATTAAATGATGTCCAAAAAGAATGGAGGAGTGGGCCCTGGTTCTGGAAAGACTCAGAGCAAAAGTATAGGGGAATTCCAGAACAGGGAAGTGGGAAGGGGTAGATGGAAGAACAGGGAGACGGAAGAGGGCTTATGGGACTTGCGGGCAGTGGGGACCCAGAAAAGGGGAAATCATTTGCAATGTAAATAAAAAAAATAAATAAATAAATAATTAAAAAAATATGTTCCTTTTAAAAAAAATATATAGATTCAGATGGGACTCAAACTGGGGCGATGTGAGAAAGTCACCTACTGAACTAAATAAGCCCTACATCCAGCCTTAGAACCAATGTGAGCTGGCATCCTTAAGGCTATCACACCATGGTACCTTGAAAGGATGCACGGCCCGGAGTGTTCGTAGGTGGGTCTATTGAGTTGGGAATATCTTTAAATACATGAGTAAAGGGTTTTTCAGTCTATAAGGTATCAAATTTAACTCTGATGTGGTTCCCAGGTCAAGTAGACAAGACAGTTAATTTCTACTGTACTAATTATGTTTTCCAAAGAACCATGGAATCATAGTCTGTGATAGCACAGAACTGGTAGTCAGGCTGACTTGCTAAAATTATATGTTATTTTAAGCTTAATTTTAAGACCAAATAAACTTCCTGCAAGCAAGTAGACCAACATTCCCTTAGCAAGGACAGGAGGCCAGTGTGTCAGAGTGGGAGAAAAGAGCCCCTTCAATAACCAGTCTTATACTCAGCCCTGCCTAGGAGTTTTGCTTGAGAAGTACATGTCTGATAGTTCCCCGATGTGTCCCATAGTTCTGCTTGGCAAGTCTCCGTATTCCAGCAGGTCAATAGCAGCCTAAAAGTCCTTGTTAGTCACTTACTGTGGTGTCTTTACTATGTGTACAGCTACAGCTGACCAGTCAGCAGCTTCGTTTGAAATGGAAATGTCTCAGACCGGTTTCAGTGCTCACTATTCACAGGTATGTTGACCATGTGCTAGAAAGAAACACCTTTTCTGCAAGTGTTCCTCCCCCAAGCAATTCCTAGGCATCAGGGCCATGTGCCGATGTCTAATCTGAAAGGAAAAATGGCATCTCACAAACTGCTTATTAGGGGGCATTCTCCACACACTCCTATATTTTACCAATTGATAGATGTGAACAAGACAATCTGAGCTCTGCTGAATGTACCTGTGTATCTAATGAAATGAAATACTTAAGATATTTGTTTAAAATGTAGAAGGTTAAGGTTGTGTTATGCCAAAAGTCCTTAAAGGACTAAGATGTGCATTTGTTTGTTGGTTGGTTGGTTGGTTTTGGTTATTTCATTATTTTAGTTGTGTTTTGGACCCAGAAAACTGTAGGAAGGCAAGAAGAGAAGACTCATAGTCATTATACCGGGAAATGAACATGTCAGTGTGGCAGTTACATAGCATGCCTCAGTTTCCTTTTTCAGTAAAGTAGGATTTTAATATAGGGTTTTTTATGGAGTTATTGTAAGAACTAAATGAATTGATTTATATAAAGCACTTTGAACTATATTCATATACATATGAATTATGATCACATTCCTAATGCTACCTAAATGTTTGCCCATACCATTTTATTACCTTCTGTACTCCCACATTAGGACTGGGTCATGCTTGGAGCAGTGGGAGCCTTTGACTGGAACGGAACTGTGGTCATGCAGAAGGCTAACCAGATGGTCATCCCTAAGAACACCACCTTTCAAACTGAGCCCACCAAGATGAACGAGCCTCTTGCTTCTTATTTAGGTAAGACTTGGGTACAACCTTCATGCTAACATTAGTCTTCATTTCACTGAGCCAGAATCCCTGATTCTGGAATACCTGGGAAAGCAGCCACAAATGCTGTGTGCCTATGTTGTGCCAAATATATTAAGCAAATTAAAAGCAGCAGAATGGATGAGGCAGAACAATGGGCATTGTTTTGGATGAGAAACAATGAAAAAATAAGCAATCTCTCTTGGAAGGCTATGGGCTAAGACAGAAACGACAGAAGTGGTGGGGGGAGTTAACTCAGCTTTGAAAGCTCCTACTAACCTAAGATTCTGTGAGATCATTATATGTAAAATACTTTGGGATCAAGAACCTGCTTAACCCTTCTATCTGTCCTAAATAGAACAAGTATAGGATGTTTACCTTCATATGTAATAGATTCTTATGAAAGATAGGTAATTGTTATTTAAAGAACCACAAAAAGGATCATACTATGTTCATGAGCTCACCTTAGCCTAAAAAATAAAAAATAAAAAAATCTAATGTCCATGCCCTAATACCTGGACCTATTTGTGTTACCTTATAAAGCAAAAAGGACTTTTGGAACTACATGAAGGATCCTGAGATAGATTATGGTTGGATATATTGCCGAAGTCTAATATAATCAAGTGATGTCATCAGAAAAAAATCTTTCCTAGATGGGTTTAGAGGGAGATAGAGCTATATATGGATGGTCAGAGAGATACAGTGTTGCTGCCAATGAAGAAGGAGAAGGTAAAAACATATGTCATCTCTGTCACAAAGGACAAAGAAGTATGATCTCTCCACAGCCTCCAGACAGGAGGATAGACCTGTCTGCTTCTTGCTATAGTCTAGGTTGAGCTTTGGAGAACTTCTAGCTTACAGAATTGCAAACTAAGGCATTTGGAATGGATATTATAAGCCATCAAATTTATAATACTTTGTTATAGCATCAGTAGAAAACCAATACAGGTATGTTCAATATTATTTTTGTTGCTAACATCAATCCTGTTGCTACTAGCTATTTAAACAATTAAAGACTGAATGAAGAAAATGAATGTGTTTGACACGGTCACTATTCTCTCTGTATTCACTTACTATAATTATTAATTTAACAAGGCAGTATTTTTGGTATTCTGGGTTAGGATTCTATGATCAAATTCTTTAAACAAACCAAGTCTTAAATCAGTTATTCCTTAAAGTTTGAATTAATTGAAATTAGCTGAAGTTGATTAAAGCATACTTAAATAATTTAAAATGTAAAGACTGCACTTTAGATGTGAAAACATTAAAGTAGCCATCCTTCTTTATATGGCCCCTCTTATCATTTACAATTCAATGAAAATGGAAAATTTTCTAGTTGACAATATATATACACAAATATATGTAAATAGATGTGCATATTTATGGCTCCTCTATGCTTAGGAAAGGAAGAAATTTACATATGCTCCCTATAGTATACTAATGTATTTTCTGTTCATTTCATTACCTTAGTCAAAAGTTAAGATGGCAACAGACATCTGGTAGATGTAAGATGTCTTTCATGTGCTTCCCCTAATCCATACTCAAATATTACTTTCAAATATGTCACTGTGGTGATTACAAAATTATGAAGAGACAGAGCTTGCTGTTCTGAGATCTGGGTGGACGGCAGCTAGTGGGGCCATGTTAAGTCTTCCGAAGGGGCAGTGTAAGAGAACAACACTATGAAAACGCCTGTGCTAATCAACGAGGACGAGGAAGTGTGGAATGAAGCAAAGGCATCTCAGGAGAGAGTCACCCACCCACTTCCGTATCACCCATAACCTGCCTCAAGATGTGCTTGGCCAGTGGGTTTGGTGAGAATCCAGGTGAGGCCGCACTCCCTGTCCCCTCATCCATGTTTTGCTGGCTTCTAATCATGCCTGACAAACTGAAAGAAACAAGAAGTGAGGCAAAGCCACACAATGAAGAAGCTAAGTCATCCATTTTCTACTCCATCACCAAAGCTCACGCTTCTTCCAAGATGGTCAGAGACTAGACAATACAGTCTAAAAGATGACGGTCTAAAAACAGTTGGAAATATTCATAAAAGGATAATGTGTCTCACAGATTGTCTTCCCTCAGCACTTACATAAACATGTTATTTGTTCAAAAGTAGAATCATTACCTTATAGCAAAAGACTGCTTAAGTTAACAATATGATCTCTTCCAGTTAGTTCTCTGTGATGTCCTGGACCACCTTGTTTTCTACAGCAGTAACAAGCTGCTTCTAGCTATTAGAGCATTGTTTCCTTCTGCAAAGTCCAAGCTTGTGTGTAGTGAAAGTTACCCAGTGATTTAGCTCCATTGCTAGAGATGCAAAATACAGAGATTTTCCCTCAAAAAAATAATACTAATCTGACTTAAAGCCAGATACAAGATCTTTTCTTACCTGGCAGAACTGACGTCTAGAGATGGCTGGCTGTGCATTTGCGTGAGAACTTCCCACAAAATCATGAATATCAAGATACTCAAAACATTTAACAACATCCGAGAAATTTCCCAGGCCCTCGAGGCTATGAGTATCTGAAAACCCTCCACGAATCTGAGTGGTGACTTCTCTCTGAAATAGATCCTTCTGTCTCTGCAGTGATGGACATATAGGTGTACCCAAAGCCTTGGAAACAGGGTGGATTCCTAACAAGAGTGCAGAAATTTAGCTTCACATGTGCAAAAATATATAAGGTAATGCCAGACTTGGGAGTTGTCTATGTATTCCCTACTTAGTGAGCTAAATCAACAGAGGCCCCAGGTGAGTGTGCTCTCATCCACCGAATGAATGAAAGCACTGGGCTCATTCATGGCCAGACCCACCTATGCGTGAGCTCCTGTCACAACCACATGATTCTGACTGACATAGAATAAAGTGTGCTCTTAAACCTTAAGTGGAGATAGCGTGGAAGAAAAAGGAAAATAAGAAAAAAGATCTCATAGCTCATGAGAACAGCCAACGTAGAATACATGTAAATGAAAGTGAAGTAGGCAAAAAGAAAAGATTTCACAGAGCATAAAACATAGGATGATAGAGGTAAGAAAAAAATCTCAGCTTTAATTTAAAAAAAAAAAGACAAAATCACAGCAAACTACTGTTGCTAGATAACTTACCAGCCACCAACACCTCTGCAGACATAAATCATCATTCTCACATACAGTGATTGAGAAGGTTCAATGGAACCAAATCTGTCTCAAATAGCTGTTCACAGAATAACCCTTGTATGAATATCCTGGCAACAACTTACCTGACAATGTCACAAGGAAGACAAAATTGATCCAGAAACCTATTGCTTGACATTTATTGTCAAGAATATTCAAAGGAAGGAAAAAAGTTTTCAAAATGGCTTTTGTCAGCTCAAACGGTGTACCAAAAAAATTGCTAAAACAAACAAAACAATAATGGAACCCACCTAAATTCCATTATTCCATCAATAAGAGGCCAGGACATAAATGAAACCTCTTCATGGTACAACTCAGACAAACAACCTTCTATTAAAGTGTTAGCCAGGGGAAAAAAAGTGTTAGCCAGGCCTGGTGGTGCCCACCTTTCATCCCAGCACTAAGGAGGCAGAGGCAGGGGAATTTCTGTGAGTTTGAGGCCAGCCTGATCTACAGAGCCAGTTCTGGGCTAGCCAGGCTGTCCACAGAGAGTCTTGAAAAAACAAACAAACAAACAAAAAACCAAACAAACAAACAAACAAATAAAAACCTATTAATGTTGATAGGACGGACACTTGTATTTAAATTAAATAGAATTAATTTCTCCACAATGCTGACTGGTGGGTTTCCAGGTGAGCCCGAGTGTGCACAAGTGCACCTAATTGCATGTAGGGTCCTTTGTCCCCCTTTTCTGTCATCATTCTGTCAGACAGTTTGTCCAATCTACCATTTGAATCCCTAAACAATAAAAAAGTGTGTTTGGGGGGGGAATTATTATTTCAGAGTTGTTCAGTTGCAGTGGAAACAGGGAGTGGGGCATAGTAAAGGTGTTTCACCAACACAATACAAGAAAACACAAAAATGATTAGCACAACCACTTGAAGTAATTCTAGCATATTACACAGGCCATTGTGGGTCCAGGGACACATCTTGGATTTCTCTTTGGTTAGGTTACACGGTGAACTCCGCCACTGTCCCTGGAGATGTGCTCTATATCGCTGGGCAGCCTCGGTACAATCACACGGGCCAGGTCGTCATCTACAAGATGGTGGATGGGAACGTCAACATTCTGCAGACACTCAGGGGAGAGCAGGTAAGCTTGACATAAGTCATTCTGTCATCTCTGTGTACTCTGGGTAGCTTTTGACTAAAGTTTTCTAAGCCAAACTATTCAAAATCCATTGTGAAGAAGCTTTCTTTTTGATCCTTTGCAGTATCTTTGATGTCATAAGCATTTCTTCTGGCAGGAGGCAGAGGTAGGTCAGTTCAGCTAATAGATGTTTTATACAGTTATATTCAATATATAAGGAGTATTAAGATCTAAAACATCAAGAAGCATAAAAGTGCCAATTGTGTTGGGGGTGCATTCAGAAGATAGAAAGGAGGCTTTGGGTTATGATTGGTACAGGAAGGTCATATGAGATGAACACTGATGACTTTAAAAGGAGAGATAGGATATAGACAAGAACGTTTTTCTTTAGTCTTTGAAAAAAAAACTAAACTGGGTCAAATTTTAAATACCCATCTCAAAACATCAGCTCATGCTGTAAGGAGTGAGAAATTGTACTCAACATGTAAAATTGGAAAATTCTTTAAAATACCCTTAAATATTTAAAGTTGCTTAGGAAACTATACATGCCATAGACAAATGTCAAAACTTAAACAGTGTTTTATACTGGAAAAAATGTCTAACTATGCTATTCAGTGGTTAGTTTTGAATAATAATTTGAGGGATTTTTACCTTTTTTTTTTTCATAGTTTGATGGGTCTTCTAAGCATGCCACAGTGAGAGTTCATTAACTTCATCCCACCATTTGCTAGGATGTGGGAGGCAGGATTTGCTCAGCTTTGGTTGGCAGGGCTGAGAGACCTTCCTCCTCTGTGGGAGTCCTGGGCACTTCCGTCATAACCTGCAGCCCAGGTATCAGAGAGTCACACTGAGTAGGTCTATACACAGCCCTAGTGCTACAGCCCTGAGCCCCAGAGGACCAGTGTCCTTTATGAGATAGTGTAGCTGTACTTACAGGGGCTTTGCAAAAAGCAACCACAGTCCAAGAAACCCCACTAAGTACCCAGAGTTCATTTCCAACTCCACCCAGCCTAAATGCCACATCCTAATCGAAGTAATTTTCATCCATCCGCATCGCTCAGAAGTGCAGGGAGACAATTCTCAGCAGACTCCAGGAGAATCTCAGAGTGGTCAGAGGTAGTCTTTCATACTCAGGCTAAAGCATTTTTATTAATTTAGCCATATGTACCAACTCATATTTACTAAACTCGTTATATCTCATAGACTCATCTATAATAAAATAGACTACTGTAGCTCAAAGGTGACATACAAAAGAACCTGAAATGGTTAATTAGTATTATGAAATTTAAAGGGAATAGGTAAAACAGATGGAAGTCAGTAAGTGTAAGAAAAGCAGATAGGAAAAATGATAGTTTGTTGTTGACAATTCAAGTCTGTCAGCATTCTGAAGATGTCTGAAAGTATAGGGGACTGTAAAAAAATGTAAAATAAACATTTTAATGCAAGTTAAAGAGAATGTCAGATCATTTTTTAAAAGCAATAACTTCTGTTTTGAGACTGAGGTTCTGAAGAGAAAAAAAAGACAAAAAAAAAAAAGGTTGTTCTGTGATTAGAAGGTCAACCATTCACAAAGTTGTGGTGATTCAAGAACATTATTATACTTAGACAAGTTCCCTGTGACAACACAAATTCTAATGATAAAAGCCACTGGGGCCAGGCAGCTCGTGAGCTCACACTCAGCTCCAGAAGACCACTGACACTAGGAACGAACACCCCAACAGAGCAAGAACTTATAGTCATTTATTGTTGTTGTTGTTGTTGTTGTTGTTATTATTATTTATAGTTAGTTTAAATTTTTTAAAAAAAAATTGTAAGTCTTCCAAATGTCTGTGAAATGGTACCTTAAAGGGTCACTGAAAGAATATTCAAAAAAATACATCCTCACATTCATGTCCAGCCTGGCGCCTGGAGACGGGAGACAATCAGTACAAAGTAGTGAAAGCTTTGCAGAAGCATCTTCACCAAGCCGACGGGAATCCAAAGAAAGCATAGGTGAGCCCTTTAGGACAGGACAAAGTTTAGAGGGGCAGAGGAGAGAGAGGAACTCGCAGGGATGGAAAACAAGCGCTGTCTATGGTGAGCATGGTGGCTAACACCTATAATCCTAGTGGTGGTCTGAGGTTGAGACAGGAGACTGGCCACAAGTCCAAGAACAGCCTGGGCTACAGAAAAAGACCTTGTCTCAATCCCTCACATACCACCAAAGAGAAGTTATATACGGCACAGATGCAGACTTATAAGCACAGAGATAAAAATACACCTATGCAGGAATACCCGTAAGAGAAACATTAAGCATGTGACTTATTAAATGCAGGGCAATGCATGAAAAGCGCTGTAAGCATTTAGATCGTGCGATGTCAGTTCTTTGCTAAAAGAAGTCCTTTTCTTTAAAATGCTCTTCAAGAGGAGAGCCCCTGCGATCTTTTCCGATGTCTCTATCCCTTGTAGCTGTTGGACCACAACCTAGCTACTGCGGAGTAAGCACTCTTTAGAGACCAGGACGCGGCATTCTCTGCACTGTTGCAGGAGGATTCCGCTACTTTTGTGCATTTATTCCAACTTCCTACGTTATCTTATTTACATTGAAGAAACCAGAACATCTCTGGCAATCTCCCTCTCCCTCTCCTTCCTTTCCTTCTCCCTCTCCCTTTTCCCCTCCCTCTCCCCTCCCCCCCGCCCCTTCAGACATATATACACTAAAAAAATACAACTGATTGGGGTAGTGCTGGTCTGACATGTGGAAAAAGCAAAGACAGACACAATAGAAATAAAGGTAATCATGTCTTTAACTCCTAGACTAAAATCCTTCGCCCCTTGTCTTTCTCAAAATTAGTACCACTTCATCCTTCAGTCTAGAGAAGACTTGGTTTGCACAACCTTTTGTATTTCGTTGCCTTTGACACCAACTCTCATATCCTCTTCTAGACCTGGATGATTCCTAGACCCACAGACTTCCGCTTCCGGGAGAGCCTCTGCATCTCATCCTTGCTTGTTGTTTTGTTTTGTGTTTTAGATCGGTTCCTACTTTGGTAGCGTCTTAACAACAATTGACATTGACAAAGATTCTTACACCGACCTGCTGCTCGTTGGGGCCCCCATGTACATGGGGACAGAGAAAGAGGAACAGGGCAAGGTGTACGTGTACGCTGTGAACCAGGTAATGACAAGTGAGGTCGGAGAATCCAGAAAATACCTTCCTTCCCCTCAGTTCCACTAATGCAGCTCAAATATTTTTCACTTGAGATGGTGGCAGGAGGAAGATCTAAGATGTTTGCTAGGCTCATTTAGCTTCACAGTTTCAAAGAAACATTTAGAATCCAAGCTAACTACTTTCAGACCTTTTTTTTTTTTTTTTTTTTTTTTTTTTTTTTTTTTTGCTTGAACATATGAAATACGTTTTTTTTGTTTCTGGTGTTACTATAGAGTTTTGTTTTGTTCTTTTTATTTTACCATACTATGAAGGATAACTAATGCAAATGCAAACAACACTCATGTAGTAAATATCCTAGTCAAAATCTATTTATGAGCTCCAGCCTGCATAGGTTGAGGGTCATCCACAGTTACCATGGCAATAGCCAGCCGCAACTTAATAGCAGTGATACCAGGCCCTTCCTGGGAGGCACCATGGGTTTTGAAATTTGTAGCCAGGTGGAGAGAGATTCATATTTCAGTCCTAATTTTAGACATCATTTGTTGTGTGAAGTAATTTTTACTTTACTAATTAAAAGGATATTTGCAATTTACAGACAGGCCAGCAGCTAGGTTTGTGTTACTGTTATTTTTGTTTGCTTGTTTGTTTTGGTTTAAATTTTTCTTGCCTACTAATTATTTTAAGTCATAGATTGCATACCTTTCATCCTATCTTTTTCTTGGCTTTCTCCTGTGTGTTTGTTTGGGGAAAGAAACTGTGCTGTTTTCCTCTCTCTTTTTTTTTCTCCAAGAAAGTATGTTCTCTCTTAGCAGTGTCTGTTTTCCTCCACTCCAGGCAGCCTTTGCTTTTTGAACAGAGTGAATTTTGTCCTTCTCTTAGGTGGAGAATGAACAAAGAGTCTTAGCCAAGAAGCACACTGTGGTGGAACAGGGCCGGGGCACACAATGGAGGATTTAATTTTTGCTTCTTTAGTAAGTGGAAAACATGCAACTAATTATATCCTTAGCTTCATCAAGAAGAGCCCGTCGGAATTCTCAGCATGTCTACTTCCTGAGGCTCCTTTGGCATTCCCGCTTTTTCATATATCTCACAGGTCTGCCGTTGGTATGCAAATGGTGACTTCATAAGGTTGGCCTGGCGTGCACTTAAAAAACAAACCTGCTCCGCGGTAGCAGTGTGAGAAACTTTTAAGTATTCTGTTTATCTTCTCTCTAGACAAAGTTTGAATATCAAATGAGCCTGGAACCGATTAAGCAGACCTGCTGTTCATCCCTGAAGCATAATTCATGCACAAAAGAAAACAAGAATGAACCCTGTGGGGCCCGATTTGGAACCGCAGTTGCTGCTGTAAAAGACCTCAACGTGGACGGATTTAATGACGTCGTGATCGGAGCCCCTCTGGAAGATGACCACGCGGGAGCTGTGTACATCTATCATGGCAGTGGCAAGACCATAAGGAAAAAGCACGCACAAGTAAGACACCAAGGCTTCTCCAGGGCAACTAATTATATCCTTAGCTTCATCATCCTATAGCCTTCCGTGCCAAGCGGGCCCGCCGGTCTCACTCTATATCTGACAATTTACTTTTTAAATCTATTCTGACTCTTTTGGGAAACTCTTTATGATTTTTCTCCTGTCTCCATTCTTAGAAGAATTAGCTGGCAGTTTATACTCTTCTCTAGCTTCTTTTCTGTGGCCATTTGTCTGCCTTCTTGGACCGTATCACTTGTAGTGGTAAAATAACAGTAAAAAAAAATAACGCCAGGTAATAGGGTGAGTTGACATCTATAGTGTTTTTAATCCTAAAAAGTTCGAGAGCGATAATAGTGTGATTTAGTCTATAAAGGAGATTGTGGGTTTTTATAATCAGTGCCCATATTGTTATTAAGCAAAATTACATTAAATTTATAATTATGAGTAAATATTATATATTTTCATCAAATGACTATGGGTTTCTGAGGTTTATGATTTTTTTCTCAAGTAATATTTCTCGGAAAATTTGAACAATTAATTAGACCTACCCAGGATTTCTTTTGTTCTTGTTTTAAATTTATTGGCACATAGAAATTCCACATTTATTGACCTAGTCTATAAATTTAATGTATTAGTATAGGAGAAAATTATTCATTCACATAAATATTTAACACCATAAACACAAGAGAGTTTAGAGAAGTCATAATGGGGAGTTTTTATATAATCATAAGCAATGAGCTATTACGGATAAATAACTTATATTTCAACACTTCCTTCAGCACTCTGTAGCGTCTAAACCATGAAGAGAATGAGGACATTAGCTTTTCCTTCTTAGATTTCAGTGGTCTCTTTTATTTCTGTAGTCAACTGAACTCTTAAAGCCTATTCATGTAAAAAGTTTGTAATGACATTAATAGGGAAAAAATAAAAGGCTTATATAAGTCGCAACACTCCTGTCCATTTGACAGATGATCTGCTTCCATTAAAAGTCTTTGTAGGATTATAAACTTAACTAATGGTAGCAGAATTAACCATTGGAGCATTAGTGAACCAGAAAGAACACACAAAGAGGTTCCTTATATTTTGTTGCTTTGTTCTTTCAGTATGAATCCTACACATTTAATGAATAGCATTTGAAGCAAAGAAAGATTTTTTTTATTGTTTAATGGAATAAATTGTCACAAGTGATGCTTTTTAAAAAAAAAAAAAGTAGTGGTAAATCAAGATGCAGCTCTAAACTAAATGAGCAAGACAGTGTTGGCGCCAGGTTGTTTTCTTAGTGGAATATGCTTTGCCAGGGAACAGATGAAGATGCAATTAGCCATTTCCAGAAATACAGCATGACCCAGCATCAGGCAGCACCAGCTCCATCAGGGCTAACTGGGCCCATAGCTCCTGATGTTTCTGCTAAAATATTATGGGAATATTAGTCAAGGGGACGCATAATACTTCTACGTTGCTCTTCATTATTTGACCTTTTCTCTGTGTCACCTAAAAGGAATTGAGAAGGTAGAGAATACCCAGAGCTTAGGAAGGGGCTGTTGGTCCTGTCTCCTTACCAGCAGGTTCTATAAGATGGTATCTGCTCAGACAAACAGTGAGCATAGGAAGATCACTTTCCATGTTAGGTGAGGTATACAGGGAGCCCTCAAGAACTCCATCTTTACTGTGCCTTCCTTACCCTGAGGTCACACTCAATGTGAGTGGAGATGTATCTTTTAGGACAATCGAATTGACCTACACAGTCATCTGTCCTTCTCCTTGCATCTATGGGATGTTTTCCAAGTTTCCGATACTTTATATATATCTGCTTATTAGAATTAAAAAGGAAGCAGAAACACAGCCTGTTATTCAGATTTCTCTTGAGCATTAGGCAGTGTGGCATTATACATCAACTCTCCCTCTTTTGGAGTCAGTAGCCGTGGCCTGACTAGTCCCTTTGGGAATAGAGCAGCATTTCCCCCTTGCTCCCACTGATGGCGCTCTCAGCTCCCAGAAGACCTTCTCTCTTCACTTTATTCGCTAATCCAAATTCTTCAATTTTATTCACAACTAATTTGAATGGATTCTTCTGACATTCAACCTGTCTGTTGGGATTTTCACAGCGCATTCCGTCAGGTGGGGATGGCAAGACGCTGAAATTTTTTGGTCAGTCTATCCACGGAGAGATGGATTTAAACGGCGATGGTCTGACTGACGTGACCATTGGAGGCCTTGGTGGAGCTGCCCTCTTCTGGTATGCATGTTAGAACATCTGGTTAAACAAGCAACATTTTCCGTATAATTCCATACCACACACTATAGAACTCTTGACATATTAAATATCTATTTCCTCTCTTGCTGTCCTGGCAAGATGCAAATAACTCAATAGATTGAAGCATCAGTGAATCTTAAGAACGAAGATACTGAATAGAAATGAATAGAATGAAGTCTTCATTTGGTTCTCAATTATGGACTCGCATGGGTGGTGTCTTTAGAAGATATGTATAAATTAGAAAATATTCCTCTGAGTTGTCCTTAAGTTTTTAGAGATGATTTACCTCGTTAGTTTACCTGAACCACAGAAATGGATATATATCCTTTCATGGCCCAGGTCATAAGGACCAAGGCCTTGGCACTGCTGCAGGAGCAATTGCAGCAGGATACAGAAGGCAGGTGGATGAGCAGATGCAGCCAATGAGTCCAGAGATAGCAAGAGTCCAGCAATGTGGACCAGACACCCATACATTCATAAAGATACAGTTGGGAAAGACAGAATGAGTAGGGTAGACATTGTTCAAACCACTCTCCTACCCTGAGACTCCATATTGACCAAGAGGAAGCTAGGCATGCCCGTCCATTGCTGGGGGTAGGGAGAGTAAACTATCTAAAACTCACCAAGTGTGCATCAAAAAACATTTCAAAATCATAGGATAGCCTTGCTTATTAAAGGATTTTGCTTTCTAAAACAATTTAAAGGTGTAAGCCAGAAATAAATATACCTTTAAAACTGTGCTCTTCAGAGCCACCAGAGCACTGTGTGCAATAACCATTTTCTAATATAACAAGAGGGGCGAGGGAGATGGCCCAATGGGTAAGGCTTGCCACACAGCATGAGGGCTCTGGTGCGGATTCCTTCCACTGCCATCAAAAGAAACAGCTCTCACCTCAGAGGAGTTAAAGACATGGTTTATTCTGAAGCAAATATGAGTCTTGGGAATTCAAGTCATTTAACTCTCCCTTAATAGAATAGCTCTAGTGTGGAAACAGTTTGGTAGAATTTTCCAGTAACAGAACAAAGTCATAAATCAAGGTATCTCAGACTGGCAGTTACAGCAAAATGGAGAATCTCTCGTGTAGGCCTCAGATATTATCTGACGACATTCTTGTCTTTTAGGTAGGCTTGAAGCTACCAGTGGTCTTCTCAGTTAATAGATTCCAAAAGGGTTTTGTCTTTCAGTTACAAAATGTGAGCTGTGAGGCAGAATTGAACAAGGAAGGGAAATACTTTGAGTCTACAGGCTGATGACCTTATCTTGGCCTAGTTTTAGCCCCCCGAATACCCGCTATTCACCACAGCAGCTCCAGTCAGTCAGTCAGACAATCTCTGCAGACAGCTTCTTTCCAGGAATTCCCAGCCACAGCTCCCACATTAAAGAAGGCGTGACTGACAGCATGCACCTGGTACCCTGGGGCAGGAGAGGTGGGTGAAGAAGAAGCCCGCAATTCACAGGCCAAGCAGCCTAGCTGAACCAGTGACCTCTACGTCCAGAGAAAGACTGTTTTCAGACAAAGAGCAACTGAGATTGATGAAGGAAGATCCTCACATCAACCGCTGTTCTCCGTGTGCACATGCATACACACAAGGAACGAAGGGAAAAAAAAACAGAAAAGAAAGATAATGAAAGGCAAATAAATACAGCATGCTGGGTGCATTTGCTGCTATAGTAGACCGCCATTAAACTGTGAAGGTGGACGTTCTGGACAGCAGATGGTTCACAACTCAGGCAGACAACAGGAACATAAAAGGTTTTAGCATGCTACTTGAGACAGTACATAATTTAAAACATGATTATTTTCTTTCTGGAGTTTTCTGCTTAATATTTTTGCACCGAGGGTACCCACGAATACCTGAAACTGTAGGAGGCAAGGCCAAGGGTAAGGACTGGGGACTACAGTGTTCTGATGATTAAAGTAACTTGGAACAGCATTCACTTTCAGTGTTTCAAACATAATTCTTCTCCCAAGAAACAAAAGCAAGGCTGCATGGTCAAGAACAGAGAACTGTTATAGTGTTAGTGAAAACCAGGGAGCTGGAGGGACAATGAGTTTTCTAGATGCCTTTGAACCATGTCCAAATTAGAAACTAACCCGCAGATCCCCAAATACCGTGTTGATTCCAAGCTTGCACCTGGCCTCTTGGTGCAAATCTTCTGTCTTTGAACTAAACATCTAAGACGGTTCTAAACAGCAAAGGTCTCCTAGGACATGAGATAAAATCTTTTCTCTATTAAACAATCATTACAGAACAATAGTCGTGAAAACACATATAATATACAAAGGAGAGTGTCCTCCGATGCTCTCACATTACCCTAGCAAGTTAAATGCAACAATGTGTGAGTAACCCCACTGTTTATGTGTTTGCAGGGCCAGAGATGTGGCTGTAGTTAAAGTGGCCATGAATTTTGAACCCAATAAAGTGAATATTCAAAAGAAAAACTGCCGTGTGGAGGGCAAAGAAACAGTATGCATAAATGCTACAATATGTTTTCATGTGAAATTGAAGTCTAAAGAAGACTCAATTTACGAGGCTGGTAAGCATTATGGTTGCAGCGTGCACTTTCAGGCAGCCGAGAATGCATTGGCTCCAGGATGATGGCCTCTCCCAGGCGTAATCAACTGCTCATGACATTTGCCCCCTGAGTGTGTCCACCCTTGAAACCACTCCTGCTCTGGGAGGAACAATGTTGGAGCCTAGTCAACTCTGCAGTAGAAATTACGTATTTGAACACAAATGACCTAAAAATTCCATTTTTGTCTGTGCTTCCCCGTATGTTTATATAATAAACACTCCCACAGGTAGCATTTTAAAATGTTCTATAAAGTAGATTTTTCAAAATAGAATTGTCTCCCTTCTACCTCCCCCTCCTGGAAAAAGCTGGTATTGCAGATGACCTGATGATTTCTTTTTTATTATTATATATATATATAATTTTCTATATTCTTTGTTTACATTCCAAACGATTTTCCCTTTTCCAATTCCCCCCTCCCCATATGTCCCATAAGCCTTCTCTCCACCCATTCTCCAATCACCTTCCTCCTTTTTCTCTGTCCTGGTACTCCCCTCCAATGCTAGATCAAGTCTTTCCAGGATCAGGACCCTCTCATACTTCTTCATGGGAGCCATTTGTTATGATAATTGTGCCTTGGGTATTCAGAGCTTCTGGGCTAATTAATATCCACTTATCAGAGATTGCATTCCATGTGTATTCTTTTGTGATTGGGTTACCTCACTTAGGATGATATTTTCCAGTTCCAACCATTTGCCTGAAAGTTTCATGAATTCATTGTTTTTAATTGCTGAGTAGTATTCCATTGTGTAAATATACCACATTTTCTGTATCCATTCCTCCATGGACATCTGGGATGACAAACACCCCCTCTCTACCTGCCCCCCACCCCAACCCTGATCCCAATGTTCTTTTCCCACTGAGTTGAGGCTTCTATTTTTAGCCAGACATGTTCTGTGTGGGGTGCCCAGATGTGTTGTGTCAACCTGTGTATCCCCTCTGCCTGACATTCTGAACTTTCTAAGGCAGTCGTCATTGATGTTGAAATATGTTGGGGCCATTGGCTATAGAAGAGTGATTTACTCTGCAAACAAAATACAAGGGCAATACGAAAACTCACTAATCTTTAAGATTAAATTGTCTTCAATCTCTCTGGTTGTGCCTCTCTAATAGTCTTTTGACTCAAAGGCAAATGAAGTGCAGAGGTGATCCCTGAAGACTTAGGCTCTCATGTACAACACTATTTTATAGTTTTTAATAAAGCACTTAAAGGAGATTTGTTCTCCTATTATAAGGCAAAAAGACTCACCCATGTTCTCACTGTGGCTTCCTTATTTTATGGAATTTCCTAGTGTTTTGGGCATAATCTAAGTTAACACATTTCTACAAGGTGGTAAAAATGGTCATTGTTTATTTTCATTTCTGTTGAAATGAATTTGAAGTCAATCAGTATTTCAGGCAGTTACCCAGTATTCCTAAACTATAAAAATTTTTTAAAACAGAAATTTAGTAAATGCAGATTTAGTTAATAAATCAGAGTTCACTATGTGAGTGTGTGTATAAATCCATTACATATAATTATAACTTAAATGGGCAGTGCATGGTCAAGTCAGAGAGCCATTCTATAGACTCCCTCAAGGTTATGTCCATGAGGGCTTCTATCTCTGTATTGTAGCAATTTAGGTATTTTCAATGTAGGATCTCCTACTGATTCATTTGCTCAAGCTTTTTTCTTGCTAACTCACCTCGTTGGATCCGGTGGGTGTCTGTCAAGTTTTCTTTCCTTTTTGTAGATCTGCAGTACCGAGTCACCCTTGATTCACTGAGGCAGATATCACGGAGTTTTTTTTCTGGAACTCAGGAAAGGAAGATTCAAAGAAACATCACCATTCGAGAATTCGAATGTGTCAGACACTCCTTCTACATGTTGGCAAGTAAATTGTGTGTTACAGCTGCCGTACTCCACAGCGCCAGTGTGTGTGCACGTGCACGTGCGGGTAGTTAGCCCTCCTCTCTAGTGCGCGTGCACATGCGGGTAGTTAGCCCTTCTCTTTGGTTACTCAGAACCGAAAATTGATGAGCTAGGGCTTGTGTAAAATTGGATGAGCATCAGTCATATCTGGCTCCAGGCTGCTGATGGTGATGACAGCTCTGTGTACCAGATCAGCGTGTCAGCTCTGTCCAAGAACCAATGACAGAAGGAATCACCTAGTTTCAAATGTTTAAAAAAAACTCTTTGCAGTATATTGCTTATTTTAACATTTTTGTCTGAAGCTGAATGGGGTACAGTTTGTGTCCCAGCATCTCCGAGTTCTCAATGACTGGGGTTGGGAGGGGGAGAATTTATTTAGTCTCAGAGGCTCAGAATAAAATAGAAATCATTATAGGGTTGCTGAGACAATTCACAGCAGTATGTATAAAGATCATTGTTTTGGGCATGACAGAGAGTGGTTCTTACTGAAATGGAAAATGTTACTCACATTCCCATCGTTTCCATATTAGTATGCACTGGAAAATTCCATAGGTTTAGATGTACATGAGTGAAATACTCATGCGAAGAGTTTGCCCTTCTTAAAGTGAGCCACGTTCCCAGAGTATTGGAAACCAATGACTGGCACCAAGATCTCAAGAGACAGTGTTTGGGACATGTCGCTCAGGTGGTATATCCAGGCAGGTGAGGTATCAGCTCCCTCTGTGGAGCTGCAGGGGAGTTCCCTGTCATAGTCCAGAGCCTCCACTTTCCCTGGAACCCTTGGCAGATAGGAAAGCCATGGTATACCACTTCAGTGAGGCAAGGGCCTGCTGAAGTGTGATGTCAAGTTAGGTTCATGAGGAGACTGTTCCAGGATGACACAGCAGTGGTAGAAGGATGACACAGCAGAGTCATAACAGCCAGTGACTGTGACAGCAGTGACAAGTGTTGTTTCCACTCGTAGGACAAGCATGACTTTCAGGACTCCGTGAGAGTGACTTTGGATTTTAATCTCACTGATCCGGAGAATGGGCCCGTGCTCGATGATGCTCTGCCAAACTCAGTCCATGAACACGTAAGGTTAATTTACAGTGTGTCTTTGTGAATGTATCAGGGAAACTAAAAGACGCAGAATTTAAACCAATTGTGTGAGAGAGAGAGACAGAGAGACAGAAGACATAGAGAATCAAACCACTCTAGACTTCTTCCGGCCCCTCTAACTTTCTCTTGCTTGGGTTTAAGGAAAGTGTAAATGAACAATTGAAAAGGTGTTTATCCTAACAAGCACTCAGTTATGTGTCATAGTTTAGGGATAATGGATGTGCTTATACTGGACCACATACATGGACATCGCTAACCACTAGTCAGAAGTTCCTGTGCTGTCAAGGAGGCCTGCAGTGTAAAGCTTGTGTCTCAGTTACTGTCCTATTGCTTTGAAGAGACATCATGACCAAGACAACCCTTATCAAAGAAAGCATTTAACTGAGGGCTCTAGAGCATTAATCCATGATCATGGTAGGAAACAGACAGGCTTGGCACTAGGGTGGTAGTTAAGTGTTTTCCATCTTGATGTGCAGGGAGGAAAGAAAGACAGACAGAGGGAGGGAGTAAGGGAAAGAGGGAAAGAGAAAGAGAGAGAGTGTCAGTGGGCTTAGCACCACGGAGCTTTTGGAACCTCAATGCCCACCCCCATTGACAAAACCTCATCCAGCAAGGCCACACCTACTTCCACAAGGTCACACCTCCTGATCTGTCACAATCAGTTCTTCTAGCTGAGGAGCAGACACTGAATTATGGGAGCCTATGCGAGAGCCATTCTCACTCAGACCAGCAGAGCTTGCAACAGGAAGTAGCAGAGCAGCACTCGTGCCTCCTGTGGGTACAACATTATCCCAAGAACAAAAGAGATAGGAAGGAACTAAGCTGGGCCACCTCTGTTCTGTTCCCAAACTCAAAGGTTACCATATCTGAGAGTGAGTGAGTGGACAGAGGTGGCAGGGAACATCACAACAACAGCCACAATGGAGAAAAGTTGTCAGGGTAGAGAGTTCCTTGTCCCCATCTTCCAATATCCCACAACCTTCCAAATACACCTATCATCCTACATGAGTCAAATATGGAGTTCAGTCTCGCCTAGGAACTGAGCCTTCAGCAGTAATTAATTTCAGATTTTGCAATACTTTCTACCTACTCTGGGGGGTCAGAGAAAGCCACCACAGCTGTGACTCTTGGATGACATTGTACCCTGTTTGCAGTGTGGGTGGGTGACGGTGTCTGTCAAGATGCTAAGCCATTGGAGAATCACACGAAAGTCAGCACTGTCGTTCAAAGCACAGCACCATAGCGAAGCTGATACAGCATCTAACTAGACTCAAAAGGCCAGAGCGAGATCTTCGAGGATCAGTGCCACTACCCAGACTACAGACATTTTAAAGGACAGTGTGGTACCGTTGACTTCATTTAGCTGAGTGGGTACAAGACAGGTGCTGTTTAAAGACTACAACTACCATGATGTGAACTGAAGGAAAAACAGGTGCTGGACGCCAGTACATGGGGCTTCTTTAATGTAGAGAGGAAGTGGGGAGGTGACAGGGGACTTGGCAGCTATGGAGAGGAGGCATGCTTGACAATAGGCTGATTAAGGGGTGCAGGGTGGAATTTAAAAAGAAGAATCAAGTGAAGTTTCCAATACATGGCTGGATCATTTCCCTGCCTCTTCACAGGCTTCCTTATCACCTCATTCTGTTTACTAGAAAATCATAGAAATGAAGTTGATTGATTTAGAGCTTAGAGTTCTTGACTTGAGCTTTAAAAGTTGCCCTTCATTGGGAAGCAGATACTAGTTTAAACAATCTGTGAAAACTGCCTCTGTTAAAGGACCTGGAAATTAAGAGTACAAGTTGATATTTATTCTTTTCCCCATAAAGCCAGCAGTAAGCGTAACATCCCTTACGATCTCAGCACTACAATCAGTTTCCTCATTGCGCTGTCTCTCTTGCTTGGGCACCAGACCATTTCTCTTACACAAATTAATAGGTAGTTTTCAGGAATCTTTACCTCGGCTATAAAACATGTTCCTGTGAACCGTTTCAGATTCCTTTTGCCAAAGACTGTGGAAACAAGGAAAGATGTATTTCAGACCTCACCCTGAGTGTGTCCGCCACAGAAAAGAGCCTCCTGATCGTCAGGTCCCAGAGTGACAAGTTCAATGTCAGCCTCACAGTCAGAAACAAAAGAGACAGTGCGTACAACACCAGGACAGTGGTGCAGCATTCTCCAAATCTGATTTTTTCAGGAATTGAGGTAAACATATTTATCATTCATTCTCTTAATGACTATTGATTGAACCTATTTTTCATGCTACTGAGCTAATTAATTTTCATTTGATTGATCTGAGCAGAGTAGGGAGCTGTTTTGTTAATATTAGAATACCCTAGTGGTCACAGTTGCAAACTGTTGTTATTTTATTTTATGCATAGCAGTATTATACCTAAAGGCCAGAAGAGGACGTTGGACCCATGGCCTAGAGTTACAAACCATTGTGAGCAGCCACATGGGTGCTTGGATTGAGCTCCATTCTTCTGGAAGAACAGTCTAGAGTGGCCAGCGCTCTTAGCCACTGGGCCACCTCTCCAGCCCTCTTCCCAACCAAGCTTTGATTTTTAAAGCTTTCAGGTTTTTGTCCTTTGAAAAGGCACGTCTCTTCTCAGACTTTGTATCTTAAGAAGGATAGCTGATAGTTCCAAATTCCGTGCTTCACAGAGTCATCAAGCCACTGAAATTAAGATTCAGCCAAGGAATAAAAATATAACCAAAGCTAAAATCATCAACAGAGACAGAGAAGAGTTAGTGTGCTGAAAGGAAAATCTCCATTGAGAAAATCAAGATACTGTTTCTTTCCTTCCTATGAAAAATCCTTACTTTAGCCAAAGATTTCTGTTAGATAATGTGTATTATTTATTTATACTGAAAGGGTTCTATTTGGCAATAATATATCTCTATATCTGACATTTTATTAATTTGACAATAATCCCTTGCATAGGATGCTGAATCAATTGTCAGTATTTCCAGATTTGAACTTAGCTTTTGATTCTGATTCCCAAATGTAGGCCCCAAGTTAAAGTCCTGTGTGTACATGTATGTGTGTGTGTGTGTATTTGAAGTATTTTGAATCACATTAAAATGAATAGTTCTAATATGAATATTTTTATTTTATATAAAAACCTAGTATCTTTAGGTTTACGAATATAGTTAAATTTTGGGAAACTGCTTTATGTGTGTTAGACACTGGGTTAAATAATACATACATACACACACACACATTAATATGTAGCATTAAAGCATTATAGTCTAATTTCCATAAATTTAAATCATTACTGTTAATTCACTCCATTTGTTCCAATTTCATTTGGACACATGTTAACGAAGATAGCCTCATATAACGATCATTTGTTACTATAACATATTTTGTTTGCAGATATTATGAATCTGAAATAATGTAAAGTGTAAGTATAATGTGGAGAAGCATTAATTATCACACGATTGTCTCTGGAAGAGAAACTGTGTTAAAAGGCACTGCCTGTGTTCTCTCCTGCTGGCTTTCTGGCTGTGGCAGAGGGGCAGGAATACCCATAGTTCACAGCTGGTAATTCAAGAGGTCCTTGTCCTTGTATTGCGGCTTCTCTTATATTGTGTGCTGGAGGTGAGTCCTAGTGGTTGCAGCTTAGAGCCTTGATCTTGTCGAGGACTCCAGACTCCTGGCCCTGTGTAATGCTCTGCCTGTGCAGATGTAAGAGTTAGCATCCACCACTGCAGCAACAGTGCTCCTGTTTCCCTTGACTAGTCCTGCTAGACTAGTGTGCCTTGTCCCAAGAGCGCCCTCAAGTGTTGATTTCAGATCTCTATTGTGACTCTCCTCAAGAATCTTGGCAAAGTAGCTCCTAATGCATAGCTGGGAAAATTCTAAAAAGATGAATTTAAATATCTCACCTGCACTTCTTTTCTGAATCTGCTTATTTTTTTTTAATTTTAGGGAATCCAAAAAGATAGCTGTGAGTCTAATCAAAATATCACTTGTAGAGTTGGATATCCTTTCCTGAAGACAGGAGAAATGGTGAGAAGACTGGGTAAAACCTAAATAATCATTGCCAATGAGAAGTGATATGCTCAATGCAAAATGTGTAAATCCTAATGCAGCAGTTATTAGTCAACTAATATTATAAATATTATAATATATTATAAATATTATAATATTATAAATATTAGTCAACCTTCCTAATATTGTGACACTTGAACATAGTTCTTCATGTTGTGGTGACCCCCCCCAACCATAAAAGTCTTTTTGTTGCTACCTCATAACCATAATTTTGTTACTGTTATGAGTTGTAATGTAAACATCTGATATGTAGGATATCTGATATGTGATTCCTGTGAAAGGGTCTTTTGACCCCCCAAAGGGATCTCGACACAAGGGTTGAGAGCTGTTCCTTAAGGGGTAATTTATGATGATGAACATCAAATGCAAAGCTTGTAACATGCATTTGCTATTGTTTGCATTTCTCTAAAATCTGTAGATTGAAAGTTAACCCCTAATATGATAGCATTAGGAGGTGATGACTTTGGGACTCCTGGCTTCACAAAAGAGGCTCAAGAGGGTTTCTTTACCCCATCTATCACATGATGCATACTGTCCCCAGAAAGCAGGAGACCATAACACTCCAGTCTTCTGGTGCTTTCATCTTGGAGTCCCAGACTTCAGAACTGTGAGACAGAACCTTCTACTGCTTCTGAATTACATGAATTAAGAGTCTAAGTTATTTTGTTATAGATCCTCAAGAAGATGTAATCAAAAGCTAAGTAATTCGTATGTCACATTCAAATAAAAAGGCTAAATATATAGTAGACAACCATTTTATGTTCCTGCCAGTAGAAAATGAGACTTCTGGTTTATTATTATTATTATTATTATTATTATTATTATTATATCATCATCATCACTCTAGTGCATGTGAAGCAATGTTTTATAGTAATTTGGATTTGCATTTTCCTAACAGCAAGAGGTGATGATGTTTTGAGTAACTTTTCACATATGCACACAGGTACACATGCACACAGGCACACAGGCACACATGCATGAAACCCCAATCTTTGGAGAAATATATGGTACAATCCTTTTTTATTGAGACACGGACTCATGTTGAGCTCAGGCTAGTCCTAAACTTAGGATATAACCTGTGATGTCAAGAACTCCCAGAAATTCTCCTGCCTCTGCCTCCTAAGAGCTAGGAGGTGTGAGCCCCCACATCCCACTCCTCACCTGCTTTTAAGTTAGGTTGTCATCTGTACTATTACATTGTGGGAGTTCTTCAAATAGCCTGGAAGACTTTCAGTTTCTTTCCAAGAATTTTATGATTTTTGCTCTGACACCGAGGTCCGTGGGGAAACTTCTACCTTATGTGTACTGAACACAGCCTAACTTACACTTGCTTTTGAATATGCAGCTGCAGCACTTAAGGAAGGCACTGGAATTGGATATTTCCTTCTCTTCCAGCAATTCCTTTCGCTTGGGATAAAAGTTTAAATCGAAATATCTCTTAAGTTATACAGAGAGTGGGGGGGGGGAAGAATTTGTAGGCAATCTCAACTTGGGTTTCACATTGAGAATATTTTTGGGTTCAAGATCTAGACTTTCAGTTTAAGTATTCAAGTTACTTTGAACATACCATAAGCATCTCCCTCGGGCCTGTTTCTCTGCCAGTACCTTCCGGTAGACACAGAGACCTGGAGAATACCAAGACTAAAGTGTCTAGGGTAGATGTGGAGGTTAAGGAGAAATAGGGAAACCCCATCCAATAAAGGTCCTTTACTGAAGTAGTTCTCAAGGCCACAACTCCTTTGGGGGATAAATAACCCCTTTATATGAGACACATATCAGATATCCTGTCTATCAGATATTTACATTATGATTCAAAACAGTAGCAAAATTATAGTTATAAAGTAGCAAAAAAATTTTTTTAGTTGGGGTCACCATAATATGAGGAACTATATTAAAGGGTCACAGCATCAGGAAGGCTTAGAATCACTGCTGCACTAGACTAGAGATCAGTACTCCAGTGCTAGGGGAAAAACATCTTTCTTAAAGGAAATTTACTCTGTCTAAATAAAGATCATGTATAGAAGAGAAGAAAACAAATGATGTTTTCTTCCATATGTGCTATGATACAGCCATGCTAATCTCATGACCCTGAAGGTCTTCATCACTCCATCTGTGAACAGCACCAATTGTTCACAAGCTGTAAATGCCTATTTAACCTTTAATGTAAAGATATTATTTTATGTGGTTTCTATTAGGTATTTCTGGAAAGTTTTCCTGACTCAAATTTTAAATATTTCAATTGGCACAAAATAAAATTAGTTTTGAGAGTGAGGAATACAATTTCATAAGCATTGTGATGAGATCATTGGACAAAACATGCAGATTATTTCTGATTTTTTTAAATAAATTGTTTAAAATATTAATATACACTTTAATATAATTGTTGGCATTCATATCCAGCCCGTGTGTAGGCAGAGCTTCTAAAAATCGAGCTGTCTGTGTGTGACACCTATACAGTAACACCTTCTGTTGTTTCTTACTGTTTTATATATTGAAAAAAAGCTAAATGTTTTTTCAAAATATATAATTTAAAAGAGCTAAGCCATTTTTGTATTATCTTATTACATTATCCTGTAGTGATCTGAGAAAAATACTACCAAATTAACAAATCAAATGTTTTCCTTGTTTTATTATGGTAGACTTTGTAAATTCTAGAGACTAATTATTAACATGTGGCAATCATGTTCATTACTCTTATGTGGAAGGTTGTGGTAATAAAATAAGCAGGATGGCTCTTCTTGATTTGTGGTTTGCAAACATGCTATTTTTTTACATGCTTTTTGCATACATGCTTTTTGTTTACATGCTTTTTGCATACATGCTTTTTGTTACTATGACTTAAGGCATTTAAACTCAATGGTGTGTGCATCTTGGTGCATTCAGACTGCTATAAGAAGAGTCGGAATGGAACAGCATATAGATGAGAAATTTATTTCTCACAGATATGGAAGCTGAGAAATCCAAGATTAAGACAATGTCATGCCCAGTGTCTGAGAAGGACACACTTTTTGGTTCAAAGATGTCTTCTTCCAGCATTCTCTGGGAGTAGGAAAGGCAATTCCCTGGTAACTCTTGCACAAGGGCATTAATCTCATGTGGATATTCAAGACCTGTTGTCTACTAAAGGACTGACCCTCTCCTGCTGTAACATTAGTAACTACTAAACTTGGACATGTAAACTTTGAATGAATAAAACATTCATACCACAATGGTATGCAAAACATATTACATATTCACCTCTAGAAGTACATATGCATCTTGTATTTTATTGTGTGTGTTTATGATGAAGCTTTACTTTGTAAGACAATGTTTCTAAGTAATTTCATAATTTCTGTTTAGGTAGAGATTTTATATAAATTATATTTTACTCAAAGTTGATGTATTCTTCATCTGTTACTTAAGATATCTCTTTTTCATCTCATAGGTTACCTTCAAAATAATATTCCAGTTTAATACATCACATCTCTCAGAAAATGCAATCATTCATTTAAGTGCAACAAGGTTGGTTTATGTGTGTGAACATATATGTATTTGTGTGTCTCATGTCTTTCATGTAAAATTTGGTAATTTTACTTTGTAGAGTTGTAGAGTCACTGGTAGCTTCTTGAAGCTTTTTAAGATCAGCAGAAATTAGCAGTCCATGAACCACTTTGCTTCACAAAAAATACCATGGGGGTAATTAGCAAAAGTAGAAGAATTCTTAGTCAAAACAAATAAAATCATTAATAATATTAGCTGTAGACTATCTCGTAATTGCATGTCATTCATATCTGCCAAACTGTATTTATGGTTAACAGAATCTTCTAATTTTAAACATTCCCTAGCCATTTATCAAGGTCAACTGAATAATCACACGGTCTTCAAATTTTATGGTACCCTTTCATACTTCAGTAATTTTTACTTGAATCATTCAAAACTTTTCAGCATCATCCCAGAACACATGCAAGAACACAGGCCCTGAGCCTAGGAGCAAAGTTCATCTCAGAGAGACTGAGGCAGCGTGCACAGGGCCTGTGTGGGTCTGCACCAGGCCCTCGGTGTAATTATGGCTTCTAGTTTATGGGATTCTGGAGTGTGGGAATGCATGGGTCTCTGGTTCTTGTTCCTTCTCTCAGGCTTTTCCTTCTGATTGTTTGTCTTGTCCAACTCTGATGTGTTCATTTTTATTTTATGATTATCTCTGTTTCTAATGAGAGAAGGAAATAGAGTGGATCCAGTCAGGATGTTGGGTGGGAGGAACCGAGAGAAGCAGAGGGAGGAGAAGCTACAATCACAGCATATTATGTGAGAAAAAAAAATTTTTTAAACTTATGCTTCTCTCATACATTGCACCTATTTTCAACAAAAAGGGAAAATAAATTTTAAAAAAGAAAAGTAGGCGTTGCCTTGAACAAAAGTATTTGTTTATTAACTAAGTTCAATTCTTCCTGGTTAAATAAAGACTACTACATATATATTTTTTTAAAGTAGCGAAAGATTAAATACAGAGCTTGAAGGGGGTTTTAGCTTCCTGCTCGGTATAGTTTTCCACCAGAACATATACTGTGAGGTCTAGTGGCTTGGTTTGTAGTACCCACCATGCTTCCTGCATATAATCATTACTGTAGAGATGGAAAATAAATTAACAGGTAATGGATAAATTAATTGAATCAATTCAGTTTAACTGGGCATCTACTGTAGAAAATTTCATGATAAAATATCCATTTTGTAGATAGAAAAACCAAGGCAGAGAGAGATTAAACAACTCGATGTAAAGTTCAAGAAAAACTGCATTCCCCATTATCTGGCCATATAAATTATATTTTCCTCTATTCTTTGTTTATGAATATATGGGCATATTGTGTTTAATGTATATGTATGTATAGATATAAATAAATTTCAAATATTATGACAATTATGCCCAAGTCAAGGAATACAAAAAAACATAAACAACATGCATACTGAGTATTCAAATAGGAAAGACTATTAAAGGCAACGTAAGAAGATGATAGATTCACAATTAGCCGTGTGAGCCTAGTTGAGTCTCTGTACAAGAGCTTCGTACATGATAAACATAAACTAAGGTGATTTGTATCCAAGTCTTTATGCCACAGAATTCAAAAAGTCTCGGCATTGTAATGATTAAGCCTGCAGATTCTTATTATTTCAGACAATTTAGATAAGTATAGTCTAAATGAATGTGGTTTTCAGTTGTAAATCAACAGCTTGGTAATGGTAGCAATGCCCAGCTCCAGCCTCCCCTCCTCTCTCGCTGAAAACAAACCAAGAATTCTCTGCTTCTGTATTTTATTAAGTTGCCAATATAATCTCTTTCAAGTGCATAGAGATGGTGTGAATAAACAAATTTAACGGTGACTGTGACTGTGCTGTTTTCCAGCGACAGCGAAGAGCCACTGGAATCTCTTTATGATAATGAAGTAAATATTTCCATCCCAGTGAAATATGAAGTTGGGCTGCAGTTTTACAGGTAGGCTGAAGCCACCTTTATTCATTGTCAGCTTTCTTTCTTTCTTTTTATTTTTTTAGACCAGCACTATTTATTGAAGATGCTTTTTTAAATTAGGTATATTCTTTATTTACATTTCAAATGTTGTCCCCTTTCCTGGTTACCCCCCCCCCCGAAAATCCCATAAACCATCTCCCCCCATTCCCCAATCAACCCTCCCTGCTTCCCTGTCCTGGTATTCTTCTACACTACAGCATCAAGTCTTTCCAGGACCAAGGGTCTCTCCTCCCTTTGGTATCTAACAAGGCCATCCTCTGCTGTCAATGTGTCTGGAGCCATGGGTAACTCCATGTATACTCTTTGGTTGATGGTTTTGAGCCTGGGAGCTCTGGGAGTACTGGGTGACTCATACCTACAGAAGGAAATACAAAGGCAAAAGGTTAAGCAGAGTCTGAGGGAAAGACCACCCAGAGACTACCCCAGGGATGCATCCTATAAATAGTTACAAAACCCAGACACTGTTGTGAATGCCCACATGTGCTGGCTGATGAGATATAGCTATCACCTGGGAGGCTCTCCTAGTGCATGACAAATACAGAGGGGGGCACTCTCAGCCAGCCATGGAACTGAGCACAGGGTCCCCAATGGAGGAGCTAGAGAAAGGACCCAAGGAGCTGAAGGGGTTTGCAAAGGCATAGGAGGAACAATGATATGAGTCACCCAGTACTCCCAGAGCTCTCAGGGACATTGTCAGCTTTCTGATCACCAAATGGTCCCTGGCTGAGAGCATCACATCTAGGATGCTTAAAGGGGCAGGCATTGCAGTGCCACTTCAGACCTGCCAAGCGTGAAATTCTGGTGTGGTGCCCAGCATCCATATTAAATTTAGTCTCACAAATAATCCACATGCACCCTAACATTTGTGTACTCATGTGCTCTAAATATCAAAATACAATGTGCGAATGACAGGGCTTAGCTCCTATTTAGTAGAAGCTTAGCAAGCCAAAATCCTTGACAAACTGCAACATTTTCTGACAGGTCAGCAGCGTACTTCTGGTCACATTTCTGGTCGCTGTTCTTCCTCATCCTGTGGGATGGGATCCAACCTCCCATTCTGTCCCATGCAGCTAAAGCTTTTCTCATTGGTCCCCTGTTAATTTCTTCCACTGTCCAGAAACCATTCTTTCCATCCAGACCTTATTTTCCATTCAAATACCCGTCATGTTTGTAAATTTCCACTCCACAGAGTCTCTTGCTTATGAATTTCCTTCCTGGAGCAGAATTGCAAGCGTTTCTATATAAATTTGTACAATGCATATAAAAATATGAGAGACGCCAAGGTCAGCCTAGTCTAGTTTCATCTTGTTTTGTTTTGTAAGGCACTTGTTCTTTGGTAATGACAGATCAGAAAGCTGGGGTTACAGGCCAGGTACTTATGTTTCTTTCCCTTTGAAGTCTGTTGTCTGTTGCCTGATTTGCTGCATCCGCTTCTGTCAGCACAAAATCTTTTCCCAACAATTCTCCACTTAATTTAAATCAATTTTTGGCACACATTTATAAATATCTTTTGTTTGTCTTCTCTTGGCTGAAGCGCTGCTTTGGGGGATAGTCTTAATTCTACCAGGGTCATCCAAGGACTGTGACCTTTGTAGGAAAATTAAGCATTTCCATCTAGCAGTAACAGTGCCTTAAAATTGTGTAAATGTAAATTTTTTTTAAAATTTCGTTTCAGTTCATCAATACTAAATATATCAAATTTTTGTCTGATTTTTCTCTAAATTTAAATGCTAGCGGTCTCATAGAAACTGTTCACTTGTTAACAATGAAATTATATTTTGAAAGTTACATATAATTTAACATATTGGCATCAAGTAAGCAACAGTGACTATTGGATTAAGTGATTCTTACCATCCTCAAATATTTAACTGAGGTTTGGGGATAAAGGAACCACTGTCTGTTTTGAACTCTGCAAATATTTTTATGGAATCGTATAATGTAGGGAAAGAAAAAATGAAGTCAAGTAAAATTAACTGTACTGTGTTTTATTTTTATTTTTCCAATTAATTCTTCTAAGTTCTGCAAGTGAACACCACATTTCAGTTGCTGCCAATGAGACTATCCCCGAGCTTATTAATTCCACTGAGGACATTGGGAATGAAATTAATGTCTTCTATACGGTAAGTAACCACTTCTAAGTCAATATTATAAATAAGTTATTGGTATTAAGAAAACAAGAAAGAATTTCAACATTTGCTCTCTATATTCTAGCATATTTTCCTTTGTAATTTAGAAAATTTTATGTTAGAAAATTTTGTCAAATTGATAATCACTTCTTGACCTTTAGGCTAAGATTAAGTGCAAACTGGTATTTATATCTTGAGTCAATTTTAAAAGCCAAAGTCTCTAATTTCCTTATAGTAAGACATATTAACTTAGAATGGATTCCTAGAAAAAATTACTCTGATATCAAGTAGATATTACAAATGCAAGGTATATATGCAATATATACTAATATACTAATATATATATATATTAGTATAGCCAAGAAAATCATATTTCACAGAATCTTGACAATTTCAGAAATGAATTCTTTCAAAATTCTTTAGGGATTTATTTTATTTAATTAATTAATTTATTTATTTATTACTCTTTATTTATTCAGTGAATCACTGTCTCTTGTCTGTCTTTTGCCCTCATATGAATTATGTGGTAAACTACAAACATTAGTATCACACTCTCCTTAAGTGATATTTTCTACTACATTTTCTTTTCATGTTAAGTTCTTTATTACAAATGTCACCTAAGCTCTGGAGCAGGCTGTCCCAGGGTCAGGGTAACCCTTAGAGATTCAGTATTATTCAAGAAGAAAAGAGCATCCAATTCAGATGGATGATTTTTGTATGTATGCCATCAAGTGATACAACACCCTTATAAGTGGAGGCAACCTTAACGTGTGGCAGAGTTGTCAGCAATGAAAAATGAAGTCCTCTTACAAAATGGAAACAAATGCAGACTCTTGAGATGAATCTGTGTTTTCTGCTGAAATTTCTGTGATCAACCAACTCCGTTCTGGGAATCAGCATGAACACAATCTCCCTGCTCAGTTCTGGAATATGATATTGTAATTCATACTCTTTGGCTTCTGTACCATAACAAATAAAAAGTAATGAAAGGAAAAAATTTTGAATGTTGTAGTTCTTCATTTATTGTAACTTATTAGGCTCCAGCTTTGAGATGGGAACTCCCTATTACAAATAACGTTCATATGAATAATACAGTATATCTCTGGTAGTTTTGCTGTATTAAATTAACTGAAGACCTGCCATCAATGTTTGGGCAAGATAGACCCCCACTGTTGAAATTAACTCTAGAATAAATTAATTGACTAAAAATAAAACAATGTATTTAGGTGAGACCTAGTGACTTACTATCAGTAATTTTCCCTAAGAAATTATTAATGATTAAAAAATTTGGCAACACTCTTATAAAGTGCTTAAACTTTTAACCCTTAACACTATGAAATTACTTAAATAAAGTGTCATTCATTTGGTGAAGACAGTTATATATTCTATGGGAAAACAGTGTATTATGATATCTTAGCTACATTTGCTATTTATCAGTTTTCCAGACTTAATCTGTTTTCTACTGTTTTCCCATTGCTGCTCATGAATAAAACAGAGATGAGAATCTAAGTCCTAGAGTTAAAAGCTAAGGCAAAACTGTAAACCAGATTATTAGCACAGCAAGTTTCACATAGGTGACAAGTGCTGAAAGATATTTGTTATTTAGCTGTTGGGGGCCATATTCTCAACTAACCAGCATGTCTCTGGGAAATAGCAAAATAGATTTAATAAACATATGGACTTTGGTTTTGTTTATATAATATATAAATGTTATAATATGTGTAAATAATAAAGATAAGTAGTTTATGCAGTAAAACACTATTAAGGTGGATGGATTGTAGGAGACTTTGTTTTTCTGCTTGTTTTCAGCATTTTCTGGTGTTTTTAGAAAGATAACATGATGAATCAGAATATATGCTCCTGATTGAATGTCAGAAGAAGAGAGCATGCAACTGAACAGCAAGCCCTGGGCATACTACACTACCATGGTTGCGGACCATGTTCATATTGTAAGGGGCCAGGCACTGTCAGGAACTTCCATAGTTCCGAGGCTAAAGAGTAATTTAACCTTCAGTAATCATGGAGGATCGTTGAAGATCTAAGCAGCTCTCCTTAAGGGAGGCTTTATTAGCTAGGCAGTCCTGGAATCTGTTGGTGAAGATTAAAAAGTTCCCATACAGCTAAATAAATATTCCTGAGGAGCCACGCATATGTAGGACCTGCAGGTCATACTCCTATGGTAGCCAGAGGGTGCATTGCATCTGGCGGTCCCAATCCAGGGACATCAATTGGTGATTCTGAGTTAGTGGATAAAAAAGCCGTATAGAAACTAAGGTGGAAGTCAATCTGCTCATCAGACTGGGTCATCAACAACCAATGAGATAGTACCACTAGATCATGATACAGTTTTGAAAGGAAGACAGTGGATATCTATCTTACCCAAACAGTGATGGCAGGTCTCAGGTAGCTGAGGCTAGAGATGACTTAGGGCTTCAGGACATTATAATTATCTACATTAGAGCAACCAAAAATATACTGTTTTTCTTGCGTGGATCAAGTAAATGATCTCCACCTCCAGAAACTCTGGATATAGGCTTAGAAGAATCCTTCGTGGGCAAGAGCTCTCTCTATGCAGTCACACGGCCCTGAGTTCCAATCTCAAGCCCTTAAGTAAAAAAAAAAATCTAGATAATGCCGTGTGTCCTGTTACCCTAGCATTGGGGATCAGAAACATATGGATGCTGAGAGCATGCTGGCTAGTCAGCCTAGCCTAAATGATGAAAGTCTAGACCAGTGAGAGATGATGTCTAAAAGAAATAAGGCAGAGAGTGATAGAAGAGGACATCTGACCTCCTCTGACCTGCACATGTGTACACAGGGACAAGCAGACTTACATATTTATGTACATGCAACACACACATACACACAAACAGATTCATGCAACACACACACACACACACACACACACACACACACGCGCGCGCGCGCGCGCACACACACACACACACACACACACAGAAGACGTGGCAAGAGAGTAATAGACGTGTTAATTTTCAATACTGATTTCCCACTAATATTTTCACTGGACTGCTCAGCCTGAGTTGATAATACTTTGAAGTGTATTGTCCTACTGAGTACTCAGCCTGCTTGTTTAATCTGCCCGGAAGAGAACTATGTAATAACTAACCTTACATGCCCTGAGTTTTCCATAAAAACAACTTAACTAATATATAGCTATAATGTTAAGTTATATATTTTTCATGCCCCTGACTCAGAGCAACGTATGCTTTATGCAAGTGTTATGTTAACCATTTGCTAGAAACAGCAAATAGGCTGAAAGTGCCTATAAAATGAATGTCCAACATGGATCCTGAAAGCACCATTCAGATCTTACATGGCAGTATTTGCTGTTTGTTATCTGTCATTTGGGGTCAGTTATAGTTAGTGACTTGTAAAATGTAGTTAAAGATTTCCATGTAAACACCCATGCAAACATGCACGTGTATTTATATATATGTGAACACATACATACACAAATACACTTATACCACATGCACAAAAACATGCAAAGAAGAAAAGAACCCAATTCCTCAGGAAAATGGAAGGAATGCTTTTAAAAGAGCCAAAAATTATTTAATGTGTATTTTCTTTCCTACAGATTAGAAAAAGAGGGCATTTCCCAATGCCAGAACTTCAGCTGTCAATATCATTCCCTAATTTGACATCAGATGGTTATCCTGTGCTGTACCCAACTGGATGGTCATCGTCTGATGTAAGTCATGTATGGTTTTCAATTCGAATTTTCTTTTCAAAATTCCTTTTAAAAAATCACATTTATATTTACTTATTTATTTTGTATGGGGGGTTTGCTGTCATGTGCTGTGGTGCGCAGAGGAAGTCAGAGGACAATTTGTAGTAGTCAGGTCTCTCCTACCATTTGGTCCCTGTGGTTTGGTGACTCCGGCATCAGGCTTGGCAGCAAGTGCCTTTTACCAGAGGCCTTGAGACAGAACTCAAGTCACTGGGATAGCAGTGAGCACGTTTAACCTGCTAAGCCATCTCTCCAGCCCACTGCTACATTCTTCAGCTAATATGTAAGCCTTGTGTTATGTATGACACTTATGATAAGTATGGTTTTGTTAAAGAAAAACATGAAGAGGCAATTAAAAATTAATAACTACTTGCTATGTATAAGCTCAATATCTAGGGCTCTGATAAGAAATTACAGAAAGCGAGGAGCTAAAGATGATAGTGTATTATTTAATGATGCTGAGGGATAGAAGTGCAGTATCAAGGTGCTGATGCTGGAGGTTCCCTCTGGCCTGTGCTTGCCCTCCAAGCATCTAGTGTTTGCCGGAACCTCTGTGTTTTCCTTGACTCCATCCTTCCTCTGATTCTGTTTTCAATTCTGCCCCAATGTTTTTGTGCACCCCTACGTGTATTTCCTGAAATGTTCTTACCTGGAGAACTTCTGTTTAATCACATCCACAAAGACTCAGTTTACAGATAAAGTTGTAATTACAAGCTCAGGATGCTCGAACTCAGGCCTGCCATTTAGGAACCATGATGGATCCTTGAAATGTTTGTTGCTCTTTAAGTTTATTTGGGGGAGTCAATTCAATAAAGAAGCCTCATGGGTTTTGTCTAACCATACATAGCTTTACACAAAAAAGCAGATTACTATTTACTTAAACCCAAGCTGACCCAGTATGGTGGCCCTGTTGGCACTGAATAGACTTAAGTTTTGCTTATTATTATTATTATGTATTTATTATTGTTGTTACTATTATCATTCTCTGTTTAGTGTCTAAAAACAGAAATCCACTCAGTGTTAAGTTAGTGAATGCATGAATTCAACATTTAATATTATGCCTTCTTTTCACCCAGTTTTTAAAAGCTAAAGCATTCTCAGAATTAAAAATAGAAACATACACATGGAGAGACCCATGGCTCCAGCTAGATATTTAGAAGAGAATTGCCTTATCTGGCATCAAAGGGAGGGGAGCCCTTGGTCCTATGGAAGTTAGATGTCCTAGCATAGGGAATTGCTAGGGTGCTGAGGCTGGAGTGGGTGGGCGAGTGGGGAGCACCTTCATGGAAGGGAAGAGGAAAAGGGGAGGACAGGCGGTTTGCGGAGGGGAAACTTGGAAGGGGGATAACATTTGAAATGTAAATAAATAAAATAACCAATAAAAAATTTTAAAAAGATAAACACAAAGCAACGGAGTATTTGCTGTGTAATCATTAAATTATTTTGCTAAGGGCAAGGAAAAATGAACCCTCTAGCACTTCCCTCTAGTCCAAGAAAACAAGCATCATATCGAGCAACATATGCTAATGCTTTCTTTCTCCTCAATAGAATGTATACATATACATATTCTATTATTGTTTAAATAGCTATCTTTTATATATATGTATATTTATATCTCTATATAAAGTATATACAATTATATAATATAATTTAATAATATCTATAATTTAATGTATATTGTGGAAATTTATCAGCTTTTCTTTGAAAAAGTATAAAATTCATAATTGTGTTACTCGTGAAATAGTGAGCTCTGTTGCAATTGCAAGGGCTGTGAAGACAGTGATTATTACCTGGGGTAGGAATACGTCGCAGATGCCTTACAACCTCTCCTATGCTGCACACTCACAAATAGACCTTAGATGTGTGTGGATATATATATATATATATCAATGGCTGTCAGTCACAGATTCTTCATATTATTGCACCAACTCATTTTGTTCTCTTGACTTTGGCAGTGTCTAATGAGGAAATATTTTCCTTTTTTAGAATGTGAACTGCAGACCCCGGAGTCTTGAGGATCCTTTGGGTATCAACTCTGGGAAGAAAATGACAATATCAAAGTCTGAGGTTCTCAAAAGAGGCACAATCCAGGTAAACTAAGTTCCGTTATGTTTTTTCTTTATGTTTTCCAAGTGCAGCATATGTCAACCTAGAAATACATATCTGAAGCATTTTAGTATAGGGCGTGCGATCAGTCCACAAGCATTTCACATGCATCTCTGATTGTCCAACAGGATTGCAGTACCTGTAAAATCGCCACCATCACGTGTAATCTCCTTCCTTCTGACGTGAGTCAAGTGAATGTCTCACTCATCTTGTGGAAGCCAACTTTCATAAAAGTAAGTGGTTGCACCGATCGAATCGGCACGTGTTAGTGCACTGTGCAGTAGCTGGGCACGTCACTGCATTGCTGTGGAAAGAACATGAGGCGGGGAGTCTCCAAGAATGTGACCCAAGACCAACCCGCTCTCCTTCGCCAGCTGTGTGGGGCTCGGCTACCTGATCTGTCAATCATAAGGTTTTCTCCAATGTTCCCTGTCAGAGGCAAAGTTCTTGGGTTCTCTCTTCGTTAATCTTTGCACTGTAAGAAAACTTCTCCATTACTGAGGTTTGTGCTTAGCTTAATAGTTTGGGACTTAGTTCGGGTTCAAAGGATGATAGAATGGCATTCTTTGGTGTGATTGACACAGGAGGGAGCTTGAATACATTAGGGTGGTGGGTGATTGTTGGAATGTCTAGACAAGTATTTCCTTTATCCCCTGCAAAGCCACACCCATCTGAATGCAGGCCATTTTAAAATAGTTTGTCATATTTTGTAATTTTTGTTCATTTCTTTAAAGAAAAATTGAGTTTATCATATGGAACTAAGAATTTTAGGTTCGTCCCTATTAAGATAATAATATGTCATCAAAGTTTAACATTGCTTCATGCGCAATCCTTAAGAAGTACCTATGCACAGCCCTCATTATTGGAATGTAGCTATCCCATACCTAAATGTGTGAGAGGTAAGTCCGAAGTTTGTTTTTCAAGAGAAAAATCTGAGTAGAAGTTATTTTGAAGTGTAAGAAGGTCTAAGGGACAGTTTGTTGGGGGCAGGGGGAAATGAAGAAAGAGGTGTCTACACTCACAACTGTATTAATCTTGCAGAACAAACTCAGTTTTCTTCTATTTTCTTTTTCAAACATTTCACACATGTACACAATGTATCTGGATGCTATCTACACTTTCCTCCCCCTCCCAGCCCCTACAAAAGCTACACATCAGACATCATGTCGTCATTTTATAAGTTTTTATTTATTTTTATATATTAATCACCAAATCCAATTAGTGGCACCCATATGCATGATGTGAGGTCATCCACTGAGACTCGGGCATGGGGACCAGTGGCCACAGGCATAGCCACACTAAATAGACTTAGCAGACTGTGTTTTATATTTATTCATATGTAACAATAATAAAGAATAAGACATAATGAATTCAAAAGGGAATGGGGGCTTAATGGGACGGGCTGGAAATAGGAGAGGAAGGGGAAATGATGGAACTATATATTTATTTAAAAATATATTTAAGAAAGAAAGAAAAGGAAAGAATTGAAAAGAAAAAAGAAAAGTGACTTTCCTTCTCTCCTAAGCGGTCAAAAGTTCCTTAGCTAGAGGTGAGACCATGGTAGCCTCTCCCCAGTCTGTTCTGGAATTTTTAGCTGGGTTGATGTTGCCTGACCTTACACGGGTGACTGTTGAAGGTGTATAATAACTGTACTGCTCAGACATGCCTACCCGTCATCTTGATTAGCACAGTACATTAATAACCAATCCTACCTGCCTTTCAGGCACATTTTTCCAGCTTAAATCTTACTATACGGGGAGAACTTCAGAGTGAAAACTCATCACTGACTTTAAGTAGCAGCAACCGGAAACGAGAGGTAAGTGCAGCTGTGTGTCTGAAAGAAAGCATTACGTCCGCACTTAACTGCAAACTTGTCCACGGTGTTCCGGCACCTGGAGCCGAGGAGTTAAGTGTGGCTGTGCATATGAAAATCATATGCATTTCCCTCCAAACTTGTCCGTGGTGTTTTATGATCATACACAGGGGTATAAGCAGCGACTGAGCTGACGCTCATGTCAGATATTAATTTAATTTCCATTGGCTTCTAATGTCATTTTCAGGCTTGGTCTTATTCCTTAGAAACTAGAAAAGCTGTGATGTTTACAACTCACAGGCCTTGTTTTATTTTATCATTTCCTCCTTAGAAACTATTATAAAACCTATATACAGAAAATGTCTATATACCCTCTGTGTGTCTTTCTGTGTGTGTATATTTAAATATATATGTATATTTAGAACTATATTGTGTATGTTCACACACACACACACACACACACACACACACACAAACACGCACGTTTGTTTTAGAACTCCTTCACTTAGTCATCGGAAAATCCAAAACAAAGATGAGGTCATTCAAGCTGAGTCCTTGGTAAAAGTACAAGTATTTTATCCTTGACTTTTTAGAAAATTAAGCACAAGGACCTATTTTAGACAAAAGCATGGTTTTCTCATCATACCCTGGGAACATTTAGAAATCCCATCTGGGTGAGCCGTACCATGCAAGTTGTAAAACTCTGTTTCAAAGTGCTCTACTTTTTCGTCATAATAAATTTGATATTATTGGACATTTTGAGTAAAGGAAAGGCATTCTCAAATGTAAACCAAATGTTTTTCTCTGTATACAGTAATGAGATTAATTACACTGTTTAGTAGAAAACTAAAGCCTACCAGAACTCAGTGTCCTGGGAGTTCTGATGGGTGTGTTTATCAGTGTTAACAACTGCGTTTAATAATTTTCAGCTGGCGATTCAGATATCCAAAGACGGGCTCCCGGGCAGAGTACCGCTGTGGGTTATCCTCCTGAGTGCCTTTGCGGGACTACTGCTGTTGATGCTGCTTATATTAGCTCTGTGGAAGGTAAGCACCACGGTCACCGCGAACGTTTATCCCAACCACCAAGAGACAATGGGAAAATAAGTCATGAGTCATGGATGCTTTAGTGCATAATAAAGTGCAAGCTCTCGTGGGAGAAGATTTTTTTAAATGAGTTTTCATACATTGCATTATACTACAAGTCTCATTTTAACAAAGGAAAAACCATCTGCCTCAACTGGGGATACATATATCCAAAACCCCTGGGTGCCCTTTTCACAGGCAGAGATTATTGAGGGCCATTTAGCATTTACCTAAAATTATAATAAGGGTATATATTACTTTTTAACTAGGGAAAACAAAACCCTTGTTTTATGGCAAACGTAGATGGAAGTCCTCTATCCATGAAGGTCATCCAAGGAATAGACTCATAGTTGAGATGAACCTTGTTTTAGCCACTCTATGTGTCTTAAAGATAAAATGCCTCTTTGATGTATAAATAAAAAAACACATCTTCTTCAATAATTGTGTGGCTGTATGAGGAACAAGTAATATAATAGTAAACTGGTATAATGAAGAACATAAAGTTCAGAGACCCCCCCTATACTAAATCCTTTTGGAACATCAGGTGGTAATCTGTTTTCTCTTAAGTTAATTTAGATATTTACTGAGACAGTTTAAGGTGAGAAATGTAAGAACATTATTTTCAAACAAGCTATGATACATTTTATGATGAATTTACCAGAAAACAAAATAGCAGAGAAAAGTTGAATTCAGTATTTTTTCAGTTAAATATGAAATTAGAATTCTTTCTTGTATTAACATATTCTTATATTTTACCTACTTCTGTATTAAATAAAACATGCAAAAATACAAAACGCGACTACATACTCATTTTTCTATTGTATGAACAGAAGAATTATTTTTATCTAGCAAGGTTTTTTTTTTCTTACTGAACTACAGCTATTATCCTTTCTGAGTTTTCTGTGATGACAAACTTCCTCTTTGGGGGATTTCCTCCAAAGAGAATATGCCCAAGTATCTTTGAATTCCATAAATAGAGCCTGTGATCCTTCCCCACAAAGTCACACTCAGTAAGTATCCTTTCTTCCTGAGGCTCCTAGGGGCCGTGCTCTCTGCAGTACCTGGCTTTGCCACACTGTGGTACCCAAGGCCTGGTTTATACATTGTGCTTGGCACACAGGCTGTGGTTTCCAGGCTCAGAAGCACCTCTGATTCACCCTGTGCCTGATGATGCCTCTTAGTGTGTTCTTCTAGTTAGTGTGAGCTCTGACTGAGCTCATATGACATGAGCATATGACGTTAGGAGTCAAGGACAGCCAGGCTGATATTAAGATGCATTCTGCTGACTTCATACCTCTGTTTAAAACAAACGAATAAAAGGGGATTTTTTTCATCCACCTGTTTTTAATTCCTTAGTTTGAAAAAGCCCAAATATAAAAATAAAAACATTTCCAGAAAGAGTTGTATTGATACATACTTAGAACTGCTAAGATCGTCTCTGCCGCCCACAAAAGGTCAGCTAACAAACTTTGGGCTTTCTTGAAGAGTATGTTTAGTTAGTTCAGATACTAAAAAGTTAGTCCTGAAAGACTAAACAATCACAACTCTGACTCTATGGTAGACAGAAGGAGCTAGTGGGTGCTTACTGTGTCCCAGGCACGCCGTTAAACACCCTGCTTTCACGCATCCTTGCTATCATGAACCCTCAGTATAGATGTTAGGTCTGGTTCTTCCTCCCTGCCCCATGCTCCCAAAAATAAGACTCAGACTCAATATATATTTATAATATCTGACTAGATCATAATTTAAAATAACCCATTTATTTTGACTTGCGCTTTGCCACGTGGTTGATTACCCTTGCTCAGATACCCTGCATCCATCTTCCCGGGGGCAAATCTCCCGCCGAGCACTATATCCCAGAATTCTTTCTGCCTTCCGGATGTCCCACCCTCTATTCTACCCTTTCCTATAGGCCACAGGTTTTTTTAATTGACAGGTGCCACATCCATACAGACACAAGATATTCTTCTCTCTACCCCCTCAATCTCTAAATGAGGAAATGAAGTTACAGACAAATTTGCGTGTTCTCCAGGGCCACACATCCAGTAATATTCTTAATAAGATTTTGAATGGATATTGACTGATCCCATTCTGTGGTCCTTACAACTTTCATAACAAAACTTTTGTAACTGCATTTTACACCTGTAAAAGTTAAAACAAAGGTAAGGTGGCTCTCCGACACCCTGCTCCCAAGATTATCAACTAGCAAACGACCAGATACAACTAACATAGTCTCTAAAACCTCTGTATTTTTAAAACATAAATTCCTTTGCTGAACAGTACAGGGTGTAGGGTCATGATTTCTTTGAAACATGTAAAATACTTGGTTTAGAAAAAAATTCAGTGTAGTGTATAAAACAGAATACCACAGTTGGAAGAAATCGCATGAGAAGCAAGAACATGCTTTTTATTACTTGATTCACACTGATGTCCAAGCGCCACTACTGATGAGCGTAGCTTACTGAAGGGGCAAATGGTAGTTACCCATAGTCAGTTTCTCTTTGGATAGCTCCAGGATAGTCAACTGCTCATCAAAATATAATGCAGTATATATAATATATAGGATACTTGGGGAAATTTTTAGAAATTCACTTGCCTAACTTTTATATAACACAATGTTATAAGCATCCTATTTTGTTAGGCATTGTTGTTAATTTCTTACTGTGACTAATTTATATCACTTTTATCATCAAAATGTGCAAATAGGATAAAACAAAACTGTGCGTCTGACACTTGTTACCACCATGTTTCAGGCACCCAGGCCTGTGGATGAGGAGGACTGTTACAACATTACATTGTAAACTTTTATTAATCAGTATTCATTTGTTTATTCAACACTTAGTCCATATTATGCATTGACCACCTACTTCTTGCCTAGGGTATTGAACCGGGTTAATCCTATAACAGAGAATCTATAACACAGAAATCAAAACAGAAAAGCAAAACCCCATAGAAGGTCTGGGGGGGGGGGGTCACAAACTTACTTTTTGTTTTTTAGTTCTTTGCTAAGATTATCTTGGTTTAGTTCACAGGAGTTACTGATTATATTCTTCTGGTCTCTAAGTACCCAGCTTCCCTTAGTAAAATTAATGTTTAAAGAATTTGAGTGGAAATGTTGAGATGACGGTAGTTTCATCTGGAAGACAGAAACATTTTAACAAGAAGGAGGGTGGGAAGGGCAGGATTTGAGAGGAAGGCTAGCCTATTGACAGGCAGCTGGGAAGAACCGGAAGAAGGCGGGTCTTAAATACTTAGCTCCCACTTTAGGTGAAGCGGCTCTGATTTACTCTCACCTCGAGGCAGATGCGGAGCTTCCGTAGTTGCCACCCAGGAAATGACTGGTGTTGAGGAAACACAGTCATGGCAGCTTTCACGTTCACGTGTTCATAACTCCCTCACCTCATCTTCTAGCAACTACATCCTGGCAGACAGCAGCCCTGACTAACTTCCTAACATGGAAGTGCATGCTCCTCTAAGCCCTCCTCTAAGCCCTCCAGGGCTCAGTCATTGAGCATGAAGTCCCTAGCTGCGGAGGTCACTCGGTTGCTATTAGTAAGGTGCTTGGCTTACAAGCATGAAGACCCGAGTGTCCACGCAGAACACATGAAAACCAGTTCAGCTGGTGAACTGGTGAAAGATGGTTCAGTATCTGACGTCTACATCCCCAGTTCAGTTTCCAGTACCCATACTTCTGGCCTATGAGCATACCATATATGTTCCATATATGTTCATATATGTTTGCCCACACAGACACACCTTTATACACAAATCAATAAAATCTCTTTTAAAAAGTGTGCATGTTGGCATGCGGCTATTATGTTTATAGTCCCAGCACTGAAAGTAGAGACAGAGGGTCCCCACCTACCCCTACCCCCACTCCATCCCAGCCCCCAGTCCCCCAGGCTCTCTGGCTCTTCAGGCTAGTCTAATAAGCAAAGAGGGGAAATGCCATCTCGAAAAGCTAAAGGAACTATGCCCAAGTTTGACTTCTGGCCTCTGCCAGAAAAATTCCACTGCCCCACCCCCCAAATCCACAGGTGCATGTGAGTTCACATCAATACCTGCCCATAGATCCATGTGATATGGATACAAGACATTTGCAAATAATTAACTCACTAAGAATTTTTTTTAAGTTAGAGCACAGAATTTTAAAATCTACTTTCCTAGTACTAGTTTTGTTTCTTTTTTGTTTTTGTTATTTTTAACTTAAACATTAGGGGCTGGAGAGATGGCTCAGCCGTTAAGAGCAGACCGAAGGTCCTGAGTTCAAATCCCAGCAACCACATGGTGGCTCACAACCATCCGTTGTGAGATCTGATGCTCTCTTCTGGAGTGTACTTACATATAATAAATAAATAAATCTTTATTACAAAAACTAATAAAAACTAATAAAAAACTAATAATGAAAAAAATTTAAAACTTAGGTTTAAAGAAGGTTAAATATGTAAATGATATTTAATTTAGTCAATAAATTTAAAAATAAGATTAGGTAACTTCCAATGTATATCTTGTGCCAGTTGTTTTTGTTTTCTATATAATATGAAGTAAATATAAGACAGAAATTTTGCTGGTGGTTCAATAACAAAGAATAATGAAATGTGACTTACATTAACCTCTATGTGATTTTTTTTCCCCTTACAACCAATGGCTCTATTTCTAAAAGTAAATGGCATAGGGTCTTTCAAGAAACTTCTGGCAAGCTTAGGTGCAACAATCTAACCTACTAAGAGTCATACAGAAAATCAGACATTTCCCTGACACCTACCCATGGCCTTCTAGCAAGCTCACTATGAACCTTAAGAATCTTAACTTGTGACCATTGGTTATTGCTTGGAAATTTTTCTTCCTCTTAAGAAATTTGATGATGATGACAAAGCCTCATAGAATGCTCCTCAGAAGCCTGATTGTTCCACACATGCAGGATTTTTCCTGGGAGAGAGATAATTAACTGAGTGTAGTGAAATAGCCAACGATGAAGTAAGCAGTGTGACAGATGTTATCTATGTTACGTTCAGTCTTTATTGGTCAGTTAAAATATACATCCGTTCTCTTTAAGTGTATGCCCAGATTTCCTAATTCATGATTAGATTAGATTATATCCAAAAAGATAAGCATCTATTGCCTAAACTAAAATAATTAATTGTGTTATGATTTGTATTGTCTCAACAGATTGGATTCTTCAAAAGGCCACTAAAGAAGAAAATGGAGAAATGAAATATTTTTCTAGAAGAAAAAAAAACCCAATAACAACTATTCAAAGATCTATCCTCAGGTTTGCCTCAATCATGTGAGAAGAAATTCAGAAATATAGCCAAAGACATGGTCACATAACTCTCTGTAATCCATGATCCATCTGGGATTGCTCTCTTGCAAAGAGACAGATCCAGTGTGACCCAAAAGGGCTGCCCAAAGATGCCGTGTAGAAAGCAACGGGAAATATTTTTAATAATTACTCATTTTTGCTGAGTAAGTGAAGTGACAAAATGTTTTAAAGAAGAATCATCAGTATAAGTACATTTATGTGTTTATGTGCTGCACAGAGTTTCTTAAGGGATGCAGAAAAAAGAGCTTCATGTTCAGTGAAGCCGTTACTCTCAGCACAATATAAATAAAGCATTTCCCCCTTGGTTACACCTTCAGAGTGGCACTCAGCATTTGTAAATGACAACAGAGGAATGGGGTGTTAAAGCTCTCCCAGTTCAAATGAGAAAAGTGTGCCTTAGCAGAGCCCATGTACAATATGGATGGAAAATAGGATTAAATCACAGGTGACTCTCAGTGACTCTGCGGGTTCCGTAGTTGGAAAGAGTATTTTCCAGCGTGATTGGAAAATAGTGCAGTTGAGCTTAAATTCTGTGTAGAACAGTCAAAATGGAATTGCTATTTAAAAATGAGTGCACTGAATCTATTAATTTAAACTTTTACAGAAAGTAAAACTGCCTAATTTATATTGAGCTTTAAAACACAAAACTCTTTTATTATGTGAAGCAGTTTGCGTAGCATAACAGTGATAAGTTGTGAAAAGCCACACCATGTGTGTGTGTGATGATGCCCAGAGGGTTTCTTAATAAAACGTGAGCATACATAGATGACGCAATGAAGCTGACGTCACCTTTGCTGAGTAGTAGGCCTTCCGGGATGTTTTGTTAAGTAGGGGGCTTCTCAACTCTTTGGTATAGGGGGCCATGTAAAACCCCAAAATGTAAGTGTTTATTTTTACATTTTTTTCAATTTGATAAATACATTTTATATTATTATTGAAAAAGCCATCTCCCAGGCTAATGCTACATTTTGCCAAGAACACACTGCTTTTGAACATGGTGTATCAGTATTTAAATAGAAAACCAGTAATTTAAAGAATTTATATCTTGAAAGCATACACTATCCGAGACATATAACTCATTTGTATGAATGAACTGCGTTCCTGAAGTAAGCCCTAAGGCACTTGGACTCTGCTGTAACATAAGCTTCCAGATTGCTCTATTTCCAAGAAAAGTAACAATGAATGAATGTACAGTATCATCATGTGTGAACTACTGTTGTAAACTGTGCTGATCCTCCTGCCCACCATAAGACCTGTCAATATCCAGAAAGAGCTGGAATCCGCTCTCCTCAAAACTCAGCAAGCCAACAGAGAAATTGAGTGCTATAGATTTGATTTTTTAAAAAAAAAATATTTCTGAGAAATTATCTTAGGGCTCAGACTCGGCCAACCCCTACATGTCAGATCCTAAGGATATCAGATCATCAGATAGATGATGCTACAATCATCCCTGGCTGGAAGAGAGGTGGACAGGAAGCTAGAAGAAAGATGTGTTCTCCATTCTCACTGTCTCTTGCCAGCTTTGGATGTCACACTTTCCTCCTGTTCTTTTCTCGACAGAACTCAGATGTTTCTTGCTCAGTTGCCATGGTGCCCAAATCCAGTACATACACACCCAGCAGGCCTGCTCCTAGCTCCTTGCCTTTAGGGATGAAATTCATCAGTTACATGTGGATTCATCTTTGATGCAAGGGACTACAAGGCACTGAACTTTTCACACTGAGTTTGAGTGGGCATACTTAAACTAAATATGTTGTTGAGCCAAAGTCAAAATCGAGAAGCAGAAATCAAGACATTTTGAACTTTTAAGAAAGGAGAGGAAGAGCTGTTTGGCCAGATAAAAAGATGTTAAAGCCACTTGCCTGCCAGATTTTAACATAAATTATTCCTGGTTAGCAGTAAATAAGGAACCAGACACCTTATTTCTCTACAGTCATAAATGAGTCTGTGTGTGTATGTGTGTTTGTGTGTGTGTGTGTGTAACTGTATGCAAACACATAAACATACCATTTAAATTCAGAGCAATTGAAGAATATCAAAGGTAGAATTTATAAAACATAAAGAGAGCACACGAAAGCTACCCCAGTGATGAAGATTTATTTCCTTTGCTTTTCATACAATATTCACTTCTATTAATATTTAAGTTTAGTTGTTCTTTCATAAACTAAAAACATAAATGAAGAGGCTTTGATCTTAAAAATGATAACAGATGTCCCAGATTAACTTATGGGACTATTATAGAGCATATAGATAATTAAGAAATATATTAAATTCTATAATGTTATTTTAAGACAATAAGAACATTGACTGATACTTTAGACTATTTATGAACTTATCAATTAAACTAAATCTCCAAATATTTTGTAACTTTTTAAAGCACTGTTGCTTCCAGGATTAACTGAACTGTATACATTCATTCTTTTTCCTGAGAAATCATACAATGAATGCAAATAAATTACTCGACAACTTGTTCTTCAGGAGGAAAAATTACCCCAATATCTAACTTTTGTGGCTTCATAATGCTCCTCAAAGCCACTTTTAGACAACTAGCATAACCTTATTCAGCTTACAGAATTCCTAGAAACATGTGTCAGATCTTACTAACTGGTTTGAGATACTGCAGCATACCCCTGTCATAAACTACATTCTACATACTAGAATAACTGATGGATAGAGATGCAGACCAATGGTCAGAGTCTGTAAACACACGTGAGCACACGCTATACTCAAACTTCAAGTTGTGCTGCATATACTGGCTAAGTCAATCCCAGAAGTTAGAAGGCTGAAGATTAGTCATATTTTGGCTTTAATTTCCAAAAATAATCATTCTTTAATACGAATAAAGTAATGTGAGCTTGGAGGAGAAAGGGGATAAAAGCAAGAAAATACAGAGGCTTGTATTTCTTGAAAGTCAGACCCACTCAAGAAGCACAACACACACACACACACACACACACACACACACACACTCACACACACACACATACACACACACACAAACTGTTCGACTTCTTCACCGAACTCACATGTCTGAAAGCAGCCTGAGGGAAAGTCTTCCTTGACAAATATTTCTAACATCTGTGGTCCAATTTAAACATCAATGATGAAATTAATTAGTTTTCCTTTTTGTTTTACCGTTACCTTTTTGACTTAACCTTTACTGCCCCCAGGATAAAACAGTTGACCTACTTCATAGCCTCCTTTAGGACGCAGAAAGAAAGCACACCAAAGCTTACCCCAGTGATGAACGTTTATTTCCTTTGCTTTTTGTACAATCTTCAGTTCTATTAATATTTAAGTTAATGTTCAAAATATTTGGTGAACAAATGGCGTTTGGCTGCAGGCCAGGTCACAAGTGCCCTTCTACACTTGTAGGACTGGAATGTGCCCTGTCTGAGCAGGACAGTGGCAAAACTACTCTGACTGAGCAACAATCAGGTCCCTTTTATTATGATGGCAAAATGATGATCTATACACAGTGGAAGAAAATTGGAGGAGAGAAGGAAGTGAACCCAAATATGAGAGGGACAGGCTGGCCTCCCAGGCACTAGGTCATGGGCAATGTAGACCCTAGATATTTTCTTTATCTTAAATGTACTTGAAAAAAAAGCTTGTAGAAAGAGATTTTTATAAATTTGATGCTTAGGCAGCCAGAATTATTATATATATATATATATATATATATATATATATGATGTGCATATATTTTCATAGATAATCATTTACTTTTTCTTTAGTAAACCAAGGTCTAGGCTCAATTTTGGAAAGCAGAAATATTTGTACCAAAAGGAAAAAAGCATAGCTTGTGATGGAGTAGGACTGTATTTCAGTAGAGGCTGTGTGGAAAGCCCTGGGTTTGCTCATCGTAGGTCCACAGTTAGCAAACTGAATGACAGTCATTGATTGCCATGGAATGTGTTTTTTCATAGCAACTTCTTTGTTGAACATACCGTCAATTTCATATGAAATTCCTATCCTCTTCGGCACAGTGATGAGCAAACTGGAGAAGACCCAGGCCCAGGCCCTGTCTCATGTCCCAGTTCCAGAGCTTGTCTCATATACCACGAGCAAGTTACCATACCAATAAAGTGGCTTCTGGAAGATGAGAGATTCAAAAATCCTTATTGATTCCCTAAACCTCCCAAGCACCCTTCCTCCATCACTATTCTCAAACAAAGGTTTCAGGAAGACTACATTGGTAGCCTGTTAATAAGGCATGGATTCCTTTCACTGCGAATGCCAGTTTCACTGAACAGATCACTCATTCAGGTTTTCCAACCCAGCTTCCCATAACGACACTCCGAAGGGTTGGTCGGTCATGGCAATGTGCAGTATGATGTACTTTGGAGATGCAGCACCCTTCCTTAAGAGGTGTACATCTACTTGAGCCACTGTTCTCTGTAGTTCTGTGGGAGAAATTGGAGGGATTTAAGCCTTCAACTACTGTTCTTAAGTATTCTACAATCCCTATCCTCACCCAAAGGCAAGCTTTAAAAATGAAAGGAGGGGCATTTCCCTCAAGTCAATGCTGCTTTAAAATTTTGACATACAAATTAATTGCATATAAAAGACTTTGAATATAGACACAACTTCAAAATAAGTACCCTGGGCTCACAAGATACCAAGATTCCAATTGAACAGTGGCCCCCACATTTCCATCTACCAGGAATCTAGAAACCACCATTCCTTGTTCACTTTGTACCAAAAGGAAAGCCAGATCCCATTGCAAAAGGCCATATGCAAGGCTGAATGTAGCCCAGGACTGAGTGCACACAGAACTCATGCAAAGTCCTAGGTTTGAGCTCAAGCTCCACATACAGTAAAAGAGTCTGATCATACCACCATCTCTCAAATGGGAGTACTCAGGTACAACACTACTAAAGCATACATACATTTTCTTTGAAATCTTAAGAGAAAAAGCAATAGCATTAAACTACAATATTGCATCTTGTTCTCTAATAGACATCTTTTATCTTTATATTAAAACTGTACTTGAATGTAGAAGTTCAGAGCAAGAGATTTAACCATAAACCTTGAAGAGGATACAGAGTAGCTTGTGGAGTCAGGCAAGTCCCAGCCCTAGGACCCTAACACATCTGGCCTGGGAAGTACAGGGTCCCTAACCTATAGAAATGGATCATCTTAACATGACAAAGGGCCTGAGCTCAAGTTCAGAGCCTCCACTGTCCCCCAACCAAGGCTCAGATCCCCCACCTCAGCTACACTTAAGCATTTCTTGGTAAACTTTTACAGCACCAAAGATGCCCCAGGCTGAGACTCACTTATCACTGTTGGTCTTGAGAGCAGCTGTTTGTTTACATTGTTCCTTGCATATTGCAACCTCCCTCCCCCATCCCATGAAACAAGATTTCCTTGCTTTTCCTTGGTGCACAGCCTGCAGGATTTGGGGGGTGGAAGATGACAGGGGCTAGAGTCTGTTTGCAGCCCTCCCGCCTCTCCCAGGAGATGCTTTGATCTCGGGCTTCCTCAGCAGGGTTGTCCCATGCCATATACCCCTTATGAGGGTTAGACTAGTGTCCTGTTATATTTTGTGACCAAAGACTCAGAAATCCCTTACTTATCCCAGCATGGGAATCGTGGCAATTAAGCAGGGGCCAAGGGTTCTCAGAGCACTGTGAGTACGTTTGGCATTTGTGTTTTAAGGTACATACCTAAAGAAAGGAGTGTGGAGTTCAGAGGCTCTTATACCACAGCTTGAGGCTCAATATCTGATCTTTCCTGTGTTTGATCTATGCATATAAACTGAGAACAAAAATCTTAAAACTTCCAAAGGCATTAAAGTGAAAACCCACTGTGTTTGTAACCCCTAAAAATACTGTCTGGCCCCACACCTGTATTCTAAGAGGCAGAGAGAGATGGAGAGAGGAGAGGAGAGGAGAGGAGAGGAGAGGAGAGGAGAGGAGAGGAGAGGAGAGGAGAGGAGAGGAGAGGAGAGAAGTGAGTATTGTTCTTCTTTTCCTCTTTAGAGCAACCACCGTGAAGGAATCCACCAAGTGTAGATTCAATGTAACATAGCATGATAACTTAAACTTAGATAAATAGAAAAGAAACAGGGGTAGACATGTGTCCTTGTCTACCCATCTGATTTCTAACAACCTAATCCATGAAAATGGCCAAAGCTTCCTGAGACTACATGTGTCCCACCCACAGCACTCCCCAATGTACTTGTCAGTGTGAGAGCAAAAATATACTCCTACTTATAAACTACCCCAGGCTGAGTGTCTGGGCTTGACACACCCCAGTCTTCTATGAAAACCATTGTCTGAAACAACAGTTTGGAGATTCTACATTCTGAAGCCAGTCCCCAAAGGGGATCCTGCTGGCCATCTGAGAAGCCTGCTGCCCTCACTTAGGAAGCAGTAGGTCCCCACTGCAGGATTAGGAAACACTGGCATGTAGGGAGGGCCTGCTGTGTGTTACTACTGTGAAGCTGTCCTGATGTGAACAGGCAGTGTGCACTCCATATCCATTTTATTACAAAAAAGTACATTGCATTTAGTAACTACTGCCCTGGAGCCTCTGTTCCACTTCCGGCATGCAATTCTGCATCCCTTAAATTAAGGTAGCACATTGCTCGTTTTGCTAACTTACCTCAAACTCATCAAAGGGACGACATAAGGGTATGTGCATAGAGTTAGGAGAAAATGATTAAGTTAAAAAAAATGCTCTGTTGACATTCAAGAACAAAGAAGCACAACCATTCCCATAGAAATTCACAGGATTGGCTGCCAGGTGACAGTCATTTAAGATGTATAATTAGAATTAGCTGAGTGTGTGAAAGAGTACTTTGAATGCGCTGGCTGTAGATGTCATATCCTGCACACTGTTCTGAGGTCAAAGATTTGATATTTTTGTATAATTCCATCTTATCTTGTACATCCACTGTAACTGAGCATCCTGTTTTATGTCTTAAATAAAAAAAAAATGACTCAAAGAAAAAAATGTGATTATTGTTATTTTAAATACAGATTTTCTTCAAAATGAATGTGGCTTCTTCCAAAATATCAACTGTTTTGTTTGTTTGTTTGTTTGTTTGTTTGTTTTTAAGCTCCATAGCATTCTTTACTTTGGTTCTCTTCAAGGAAGAAGCAAAGCAAATTAAGCTTGTCTGTAGCATTTCCTGTGCAAGATGCAATGTGATTGTCTTGCAAAATTGAGACAAAGCCACAGAATCTATATGACTGCATGATTTCTCCTAATGGGATGTTTTAATAATAAATCTTTTGCTGTATAAAAGTTTAGACCACTAAGGATATAGAATGAGTCACAGTGTTTCCAACACAATCTAAACACATATCATTTCTGTGACCTTGAAATGTTGGGCTCTGCCTCCACAAAGAGGCAAGCAATTCCAGGGTAGACACCAGCCACAACTAGACATCTTCCTGTTCAGTGCAGGACCTTCATTATCTACCTGAAGGTAATGGCGGGTCTGTTCCCCCAAGACTGTTACTGAATGAGATGCTAGTTTACAACACTGGAGTTTTTAACCAGTGCTTCTAACCAAGGAGCTTTGAGCTGTGATTACCACAGTCCCCTCCTTGCATTCAAGATGTTCACATAACACAAGAAGCATTCATAGTCTCTGGTGTGTTGCACAGGGTATGACACATGACACAGATGAAGGCATACTGAGTGTAAGGCATGGGAGAAGATGTACACAGTCTCCAAGATTCTCTGGGCACTTCGTTCTGCAAGAACCTCCATTTGTCTACCTTGCTGGACTTTGTCCTTTGGGAAATTACAGAGATTTCTCTGCATAGCATGATCATGAATAGGGTAGATTGGAAAACACAAAAGGGCTGTCCAGATTGTTTAGCATTCCTTCTTCCTCACTATGAAGTATGAACTCTGTGGAGAGAGGATGTATAGAAATAATTTCTAGAGATATGTTTGAATTGTTTAAGGACAAGCATATGTTTTTAACTTTTAATTTTTGTCCTCTGACATGTGAGTGTGTGTGTGTGTGTGTGTACATGCACAACATTCATGAGAGACCAGATGTCAACTTCAGATGTCTTCTATAACTCTCTCTATATATTTTTTGTGACACAGAGTCTCTTCATGGACCTAGATAGAGTTCACCAATTTGTCAAGACTAAGTGGCCAGATAGCTCCAAGAATTTTCTTGTTTCTGCCTCCACAACTCTACATTAACAGGCTCAAGGCCTTTGTTACCAAATCTATATGTGGATACTGGAGATCCAAACTTAGTTTCTCATGTTTACACTGTGAGCTTTACTGACTAGGCACTCTCCTCAGCAAAAATGGAAAAACCATTTAGGGTAGAAAAATTTAAAACACAATAAATAGTTCATAAACAAACAACAAGGAAGTATCGGGATTATATACTTCAGGTCTTAATTTTAAAGGTTTAAGTATTATATTTAAACTTTCTTTAGTACAAATAAACAACAAGCAAACACTTTTCCTTAGATACAGAAATAACAATAATGTCACCTCCATTCTTTCTCTGTGTGTCAATAACTACTTTACACACACACACACACACACACACACACACACACACACATATGTTTTTAACTTTTAACTTTTGTCCTCTGACATGTGAGTGTGTGTGTGTGTGTGTGTGTGTACATTCACAACATTCATGAGAGACCAGATGTCAACTTCAGATGTCTTCTATATCTCTATTTTTGTGTGTGTGTAGGACGCAGAGTCTCTTCGTGGACCTAGATAGAGTTCGCCCATTTGTCAAGATTAAGTGGCCACATACATACATACATACATACATACATACTATTCTAGATTTCTCCATAAACCACATCTTGAATACTTATTTATTCACCCACTTCTTCAAGAAGTGGAGTGAGGAAGAGGGCAAATTGAACAAGACAAAAAATCAACTCGCTGAGAGTCTAGCAAACACCATTCCACTTATCATGCAAAATCAACTGTTGTATTGGCAGTCATAATGAAAGGACTATTGCCATAAAGAAACGATTGGAACCATTGTGCTGTAAGCTACAAGAAGAAGAAGCTACAAGAAGAACAAACAAACAAACAAAAAAGACATGAAACAGGAGACATACAGAGAATAGCCAGTTACAGGGCATATGGGCTTCTGACCATATTAATAATTATAAAAGGATGAGCGATCCAAACACCCAATATAAAAAGGCAGATATTTTCAGACTGTTTAAACAGCGGGGAGGGCAGCTCAGCAACACACTTTCTAAAGAAACTGGAGTTCAGATGAAGTAATTTGAATGCATATAGTGGACAAAGCAACGGTGTGCAAAAAAGAGAACTGGAGTGATCTACTAACGGCAAATAAGGTAAATTTTAAAATGGGTTCAGTACTACTGAGACTGCTAAAGTAAATCCTAACCTCATTAAAATCTTAGGTACTTGCTTGTGTGGACATCAATGTCTTACTGGCCCCACTAATGCTTGAAAATAAAACTTGGATTAGAGCAGAGTCGATGGGCCTAACCAATTCTGGACCATTGTGGAACCAACACAAATTGTGAAGGCAAATTGTAGGTCAAAGTTTTGTGCTGGGTTGGTGTCTCAATCCCTCCCTCCCTTGGAAGGGTTGCCTGGTTACAGGAGATGGCTGGCTCAGGCTTTATATCCCCCATTGCTAGGAGTCTTGGCTAGTGTCACCCTCATTGATTCCTGGGCATTTCCATTGTCCTAGGTTTCTAGCTTGTCTTAGAGATGCCCTTCCCACACCCGATTTTAGTTGTCTCTCCCAGTACTCTCTCCCTCTGTCCTCCCCAGGCCCCCACCCCTCCCCATTCTCCTACCCCAGCCTCCTAAGTTTATTCTATTTCCCCTTCTCAGTGCCATTCCCCCACACACAACCCTTCCCCTCCCCCATCCCCTCCCCGCGCTCATGAGAGCCCTCCTTGTTTCTTAGTTTCTTTGGGTCTGTGGTTTGTAGCATGGTTATCCTGTACTTTATGGCCACTGTCCACTTATAAGTGAGAATACACCATGTTTGTCTTTCTGGGTCTGGGTTACCTCAGGATGACCTTTTCTAATTACATCCGTTTGCCTGCAAAGTTCATGATGTCATTGTTTTTTAATAGCTCAGGAATACTTCATTGTGCAAATGTACCACCTTGTCTTTATTCATTCTTCAGGTGAGGAACATCTAGGTTGAGGTAAAGATGGAGCAGAAACTGAGGGAGTGGCCAAGCAATGACTGGTCTAGCTTGAGACCCATGCCATAAGAGGGAGCCCACCTTTGATAGGCTAGTGATAGTCTATCCTTGCAGACAGGAACCTTAGCATAGTTGTCATCAAAGGGGATTAACCCAGCAGCTGATGAAAACTGATACAGGGACCCACAACCAGAGACAGGAGGAAGGATTGTAGGAGCCAGAGGGGTCAAGGACACTACAAGAAAACCCACAGAATCAACCAACCTTGGTCCATCGGGACTCAGGGAGACCGAACTATCAACCAGAGATCCTGATTGGTCTAGGGTTTCCACACATAGTACAGCTATTGGAGCAGAGACTGTCTCTGACACTGTTGCCTGCCCTTGGGACCCTTTTCTCCTACTGGAGAATCTCATTTATCCAATAGTCTAACTGCAATTTGATAGCTGGCTGCTATCCACGGGAGACCTCCCCTTTTAAAAAGAAAATCAGAGGACTGGATTGGGGAAGAAAAGGACCGGGAGGAGAGGAGGAAGGAGAAACTGCAGTCCAGATTTAAAAGTAATTAATTTTTAAAAACAGGGCTAGTGTTCGCTTGAAAAGCACTGGCTTGAATTTATAAGAGGTAAAGGTTTGCTCTTAGGTTTGCATTTTGATCTGCTGCTTTTTTGTCTTTGAGTGGTAGTATCATTCAACTGAGTATGTATGAAACAAATCATTTCCATACCATAGCCTAGAATTACATTCTGTACAGAAGTGCCTTGATCTCACAGATAAAGAACAGCATCTGAGTTGACCATCATACTGATAAAAGTAGAGTAGCGCCAAGATTGCCATGCCAGGGGTTTCAACCATCTTTAGGCAAAAATCGCAGGGCTCATTAGTGATACTGAGTCTCTCTTACTGTGTGTGTGTGTGTGTGTGTGTCTTAGCTTGAAGCTGATGGCAGGATACATTGCAACTCTGCCTCATCCTCACCCTTCCTTATGTAAGTGGTGACAGCAAGAGTCCATAGATACCTTACAGGTGGGATGGAGCAGGAAGTGAGAGGAAAAGGGCTGTGTCTCACTGCACGGAGTCCTCCTGCCTCTGTACTACGACCTGTGCCACTCTGCTGCTCTCTCTTTCTGAAGTTGGCATTGTCAAAAATGAGAGTGAGCGCCAGATCGCCCCAGGAAATATTGATTGACTTGCCTTTGATGGTGCCGTCGGGCAGGCATCCTTGGACAGAAATAATGCAGGAAGTGGGTGTGGCTTCAGACCTCTAGAGATTACTTAGCTCTCCACGCAGGCATTTGTTTTATGTTTCAATAGTTTCCACTGATGATAAAAAGTAACATTCATTCTCTTTTATCAGTTTCTACTCAAGGCAGGAAAATATGCTTAGATAGATTTAAAATGCCTTTTAAGTAAGTGATTAAATATGAAGAATGAGTCTCTCTTCTTTCCCTTCCTAGACAATGTGGCATTAAAATATCGGTGTTTGCTTTCCTTAAACTGACTCCTAAGATCTACCACAGCTCCTTACCCAGATAGATGTCTTTGCCACAGCCCAGACTTATCTTCATTTCTGTAGATTTATATTTTCCCTTTAATTTCTTGAAACTGGAAGCTGAGATTATATACCAAAATGTATTCTTTTTAATTCTAAAGTTCTCTGGGTTTAGAAAATGTTCATCCCTGTGATAAAGTCATCACCTTTGAAAGTTTGCAGTTTCCCCCTCTTCCCCAGCCTGCTCAATTCATGTGCACTCTGTGTCTCAGCTTTGCCCCTTAAAATATGCCATTCCTTAGAACGGGGTTCATGAAGTTTTCCACTTTGGGGTGTGTGCCATTTACATTTTGCATAATGCATTTGCAATTCATCCTGTGCCTATATTTTTCAATTACTCATTCATTTTTGTTGCTAAGTAGTATTTCATTTCATAGATATATTTTGTTTATTTTCCTATCTTCTATACTTGGGTGTATAATGGGTATAAAGAGATTTTTTACAGTTTTGAAAAATGGTGGACTTTTTAATCTTGTATTTTCTGTGAAATGATATGGTCCTAAAGAGAGTCCAGCATACTTACAGGCCTTTAACTCCCAGGCAGAATTCCCTCAGATGCTATATGCCACATAACAGCTTACTGCATGTCTTAGTCAGGGTTTCTATTCCTGCACAAACATCATGACCAAGAAGCAAGGTGGGGAGGAAAGGGTTTATACTTCCACATTATTGTTCATCACCAAATGAAGTCAGGACTGGAACTCAAGCAGGTCAGGGAGCAGGAGCTGATGCAGAGGCCATGGAGGGATGTAACTTACTGGCTTGCTCCCCTGTCTTGCTCAGTCTGCTCTCTTATAGAACCCAGGACCACCAGCCCAGGGATGGCACCACCCACAATGGGCCCTCCCCCACTTGATCACCAGCTGAGAAAATGTCTTAAGGCTGGATCTCATGGAGGCATTTCCTCACCTAAAGCTCCTTTCTCTGTGATAACTCCAGCCTGTGTTAAGTTGACACAAAACCAGCCAGTACACTGCATTTATGTGGCTGTTTTCCAAATAAAGTAGTTTTGAAAAGAATAATAGGGATTTTTGTATCTCATAGTCTAACTTGGCTCCGTCACGTAATGGGAAGTGAATGGGACTTGGAGCCTTGGCCTGAGTCCTTGCCCTGCCATTTACAGGTTGCTCTCATGCTTGGTCCTGTTGCTGGAATCCATCTCTCCTACACTGCGCTTCCTCACCGATACGTGGAGCTTGTAATGCTTGGCTCATAAAGTCATTAGGAGAAGCCAGAATAAAGTGAGCTTAAAATAGTAAGAGACAGATATGTCAGTGTCCAAGCCAAGTACATCTTCAGTACCCCATCCTCAACTGCATTCAGATTAGGCTGTTCAGTGTTTATATATATTTGGTTTTTTTACTGTTTTATTTATTTTGTCCATTGGGGTATGCATATTCTATGTGTGAATATCACAGGACAACTATTGGATTTGTGTCTCTCATTATGTGGATAGGGATCAAACTCAGACTATTAGCACTGGCAGCAGGCATTTCTATCCCTTGAGCCCACTTGCTAGCCCAGGAATCTTTCAATTCTATAATAATTACAGGCAACCCAAAAGTTAACTTGCCTCTGGATTCTAGTAACTTGTATCATAGAAACAAAACCAGCTCACTATAGCTATCACTGCAATAAGAATTAATGAGTATTATTAGTTTTAGTAAAAAAAAAAAAACACATTTCCGTTAGTCCCAATTTGTAGTAAGCACATCTATATTTGTAACTGCATAGAAACAACAAGTTATCATTTAGGTTCAAACTAAGCTGTACATTAGCACATAGATGGAATTAACTGAGTTGCCTCTTTGCCAGGCTCATAAAGTCACCTTTACTTTACCTCCACCATCATGTTCATGTCTGTAACTGGCAACCAAATACATCATATTACAGAAGCACCATTGCTTTTGATGAAAACTGTGAGAGCTGCATATCAGGAAACCCTAATTTGGAAAACGGTCATAAAAATAGACTCTGAGCAAAAGTAAAAGGCAAACGATATGCAACCATATATTGTAGTTTTGTGGTCTGCCCCACTGCTGGGCACAGCCTTTGGGGAGGCGAAACACAGGAAGCTCTAGACTATGTCTCCCTGAACTGTGGCTGTTGGGTGCTGGGCTTTAGGGAAGGACTGAGACACCAAACCCCATCCCAGGGGTGGAAAGACACAGTCTAAGATGTGGGGGTTGTGAGAAGGCCTGGACTGGTTGCTCCCAAACTCCTGGACTTCCAGATGTTGCTGAGTCGTGTGGAGTTGGGAGCAGAATCAGGGGCCCTTGGGCTGAGGATGGTGACCAGCCTGGGACAGAGGAAATAGGAACTCCAGCTTAGCTCATCAGTGAAAGTCCTTAGCTTGGCAACGGGTGTCTGGAAGTGCGGAGAGGCCTTCTACAGGGGAATTAGGTTAAGGCTCTATAAGCATAGGTCTTCTCTCTCTCTTTCTCTCTCTTTTTTTTAAGTGTAATATAAGCTTCATAGGCTATGAATTTATATCCATAGGTTCTTATATATTCTATGTGTTTTTTTTAATTAGGTATATTCTTTATTTACACTTCAAATGTCCCCTTTCTTGGTTCCTCCTCCCACAAAAATCCCATAAGCCATCTTCTCTCCCCCCATCAACCCGCCCCTGCTTCCCTGTCTTGGTATTCCTCTACACTATGGTATCAAGTCTTTTCAGGACCTCTCTCCAGTTTGGTGTCCAACAAGATCATCCTCTGCTGCTGATGTGTCTGGGGCCATGGGTAACTCCAAGTGTACTCTTTGGTTGATGGTTTTGTCCCTGGGAGCTCTGGTAGTACTTGGTGACCCATATTGTTGTTCCCCCTATGGTACTACAAACCCCTTCAGCTCCTTTGATCCTTTCTCTATCTCATCCATTGGGGACCCTATGCTCAGTTCAATAGCTGGCTGAGAGATTCCCCCTCTGTATTTGTCATGCACTAGCAGAGTCTCCCAGATGACAGCTATATCCGGCTCCTGTCAGCAAGCACTTGAAAGAACATTCATGGTATGCACTCACTGATAAGTGGATATTAGCCTAGAAGCTTGGAATACCCAAGACATAATTCACATATCAAATGATGCCCAAAAAGGAGGAAGAACAAAGTATAGATACTCTAGTACTTCTTAGAAGGCAGAACAAAATACCCACAAAAGGAGATACAGAGACAAAGTATTGCGTAGAGTCTGAGGGAAAGACCATCCAGATACTACCCCTCCTAGAAATCCATCCCATATACAATCACATAGGTCTTCTCAATGTTACTCATGGTCTTTTTCAATGAAAGAGACAGTCCTTGGTTCCAAACTGGTTATTGGTTGTTCATTGTGGAAAATAAATGCATATCAACTTCTCAGGGTGGACCAGAGATTAAATACCTTTTGTAGGAAGGAAAGAAAGAATATTGGCTAAGGCTTCAAGGCCTTTAGGTACCTCATTAGCATGGAGAATTCTGTTTTGGACTATGTGACCAATTTGGGGAGTGTGGCAGGGAGCAGGGAGCCTCTGCCACCTAAGGTGAGTGCCCAGGTGCCAGGGACTCAGAGCCACTCTGCCTTACCAAGTTTCCTGATAAGACCCACTGTCCTACAATACATAACAGACGGTAGGCTTGGGTATGCAACTGTATATAATAGTCAATAGGTTTGGGTAGGCAACCATTGTAGTCAATAGGCTTGGGTATGCAAATATATATAACAGCCAATAGGCTTGGATGTGCAGCTATAGATAATAGTTGATAGGCTTGGATAGGCAACCATTATAGTCAATAATAGGCTTGGGTATACAACCATATGTAATAGCCAATAGGCTCCTGTCTTAGTCAGGGTTTCTATTCCTGCACAAAACATCATGACCAAGAAGCAAGTTGGGGAGGAAAGGGTTTATTCAGATTATAATTCCACAGTGCTGTTCATCACCAAATGAAGTCAGGACTGGAACTCAAGCAGGTCAGGAAGCAGGAGCTGATGCAGAGGCCATGGAGGGATGTTTCTTACTGGCTTGCTTCCTCTGCCATGCTCAGCTTGCTTTCTTATAGAACCCAAGAGCACCAGCCCAGGGATGGCACCACCCACAAGGGGCCCTCCCCCCCTTGATCACTAATTGAGAAAATGCCTGAAAGCTAGATCTCATGAAGGCATTTCCTCACCTGAAGCTCCTTTCTCTGTGATAACTCCAGCTTTTGTCACATTGACACACAAAATCAGCCAGTACAGCTTGGGTGAGCCTGGGAGTCTCAGCTAAAGGCACCTAGAGGTACAGGGTAGCATCCGAACATGATTTCTGTGGTTCAGTCTCTCCCTAAGAGTTAGGCAGACCCTTCCTTCTGAGTCTCTGCTGCCTGTTAGGATGTGTGCCACATGCCCGAACTGGCTCTAATGATGTCCTCATTTTTGACTCCAAATCATCGAGCCAGACAGTGTGGCATGGTGTTCATACCATTGTTTACTTCCCCTGCTCTTTCAACTGGTCCCTGAAGTATGCTTATGATCTCTCACTTGGCGTGAGCGTCTCCTCTGACTCATCATCTAGTAATATATGAGACTGTGTGAGGAAAGCACCTACCACATACGTCACATCCTGGCCAAAGTGCAGCACTTCATTGTAACTGTCCCTGGATGATTCTACCCTTGTTACCAGTTTCCTTTTGTTTGCTTGGCTTTTTTTTTTTTCTCTCGCAATATTTACTCTGTGAGGCAGTTCGTTTTCTCTCTTATAATTTAGAGATTATATCTTGTTTACTCAAATTAGTCCTGCTTCTTAATGATTTCTTGTCCATTGAGTCATTATTTCACATTTTAACCCTTCCCTGAGTGATTCACAACTCAGATAGATGCATGGTCACCATAGACATGCAGACTGTCTGAACCCTCTAGCCACCTTGCTTCCTGTGAATGACTCCACTGTTACACATGCCAATGCACCTGAACACACATGCCTCCCACCTCAATATTACATAGTTTCTTATGAGTCTTTTAAAAATATTTAATGTTATTTACTTTATGCAAATAATGTAAGACCAAAATATGTAATACCAAAAGGAGTCAGACTGTGCAAATTAAGCATGAATACCTATGGTGTGTTCATTACAGCTCAATACATGCTAAGGAAAAAATAACATGTTCACTTCAGCAGCACATATACTAAAATTGGAACAATACAGAGAAGATTAACATGGCCCCTGTGCAAGGATGACACGCAAATTTGTGAAGTGTCCCATATTTTTTTCTCTAACTCCGGTTCCCAGGGGTCTTCTATGGTACATAGATACGTGCAATCAAACCAGCGATAGACATAAAACAAATACCATTTTAAAAGTGTTAATAAGAGGAAAAGGGAGAACTTAAGGATTAACAAGCACATTATTTGACCAAGCTGCTGTCAGATTTGGGGTTCATAAATTTGAAGCCTACACATTTAACCTATAAATACAGAAGCGTTCATTGAACACAATGCCTAGCTGGTGCTACACACTGTTACTAGCCTCATGTTACAAGGGCAATGGGATGAGCTAATCCATAGTCTTGTCACTATGTGCTTTAAAAAATAATTAAAAACTGATATTATAATTAAAAAATAACCTCTATTAAAATTATTACCTCAAAAAAAGAGTCTGAGTAAGTACCAGAGCTGGCATTAAGTCACCTGAGTACGTAGAAATAGGCAATTACAAAAGGAAATGTTAAGGATGGAAAAGGGCCAAAATAGCAAATAAATATGGCAGAAAAATTCTCAGCTAGAAAAAGAGACAAGTTTCAAGAGAAAATTGTGCCTCCATTCACGATTTTCTAATAATTTTTAAGTGTTATGTGTGTAGACGCCTGCATATGTGTGAACCTGGGGTAGAATATGAGAAGGGGTGAGTCTCATGGGGCTATGTATATATACACATAAAAAAGTAAAGGAAAGAAAAAAGACCAAAAACAGAAACAATTCAGCATAGGAAAAGCCTGTACACCAAAACGGAAATATTCCAAAGGAAGAGATTTGGACATTTTATGAATCAAGCCCCATTTACACTCAGAGACAGGTTTATCAATTACGAAAATTACTACCCCATCTACACTTCATAAACCATATGATGTTATAGCAGCATTTCATGTGAAAATGTATACTTTTAAAACCTTAAAACTGCCAGTTTTTTCTTCAATATAAGATTTAAATTAAAGCAATTCACCTTTTTTTTTTTTTTTTTTTTACCTTGGAATATAACACAGTCATCTACAAAGTTCATACTTGATAACCAAGTTACAATGGAAGAAGGAGGTAGACTCCTCATAAAATAAGTTTACAATCTCTTGTTGGGCCACATTTGTAGCTGTCCTGATGCGTATAACCTTCTTTATCTACAGATCTAGAGCATTAAAGTAATGGAGGCCAGGCAAGGAGTCGAGCCAGCAGGTAAATCATTGGCAACAAAAGCTGGAGGAGCTGAATTATGTGGCCCCAGAGCCCACATAAAGCCAGGCACAGAAGTGTGCATCTGTAATCTCAGTGCTTGTAAGTCAAGATGGGAGGCAGAGAAGAGAATCGCAGGCCAGTGAACCTAGACTCTAAAGCAGAGGAGCAATTACAAAGAGTCCCTGCCTCAAGCAAGGTGGGGGACACACGAGATTGTTCTCTGACCCCCACAGGACACACTTCCCTCTCTCTCTCTCTCTCTCTCTCTCTCTCTCTCTCTCTCTCTCTCTCTCACACACACACACACACACACACACACACACACACACACTCACACACACACACACACACACACCTCACACACACACACACACACACACACACACACACACACACATACTACTACTACTACTACTACCACTACCACTACCACTACCACTACCACTACCACTACAAGCCATCGTTCATACGATTATTTTTTATAAAGATTCATACATAACAAATCTAAAGAAACTGTATCTGGATGTTCTTTGATTACACTGAATGTTACAAGGAGGTGGAGCTTCCTTATTCTTTCTCATATGCAGAATAAATTTCAGCTACAACAGTTCCCAAAGGTAGGATTTGGTAATGAGATTCCAAGGGTGTTGGCAACAGCTATGGAATGCAACCAATATCGGCTCTGACTACAGTGCTTAGCCTGCTAATTCGTACATGGTAGATGCTAAATAAATACATATGTGAACAATTAATTACAGCATTACTTCCTACCTTAATCCAAGTGACTCACTGTGGAAACAGCATGTGGGAGAGATGACAGCCTACAAGAAAATGACAAAGGAAACGTGGAGAAAAGTGCAAGTTGGGCAGAGGAGCAGAGACCTTTCCATATGGCACAGTGCATCCCCAGAAGCAGGAAAGATTTAGAAGGTGATTAAGGTGACTGCGAATTTGGGTCTCTGCATCTGTTTCCATCAGCTGCTGGATGAAGCCTCTCAGGAGACAGTTATGCTAGGCTCCTGCCTACAAACATAGCAGAGTATCATTAATATTGTCAGGGGTCGGCTCTCTCCTGTGCGGTGGGTCTCTGGTTGGGTCAGTCATTGATTGGCCGTTCCCTTCTTCTCTGTCCCATCTTTATCCCTTCACATCTTGTAGGCAGGACAAATTTGGGCTTCTCCTTCTCTGAAGAGAAGGTGAGGGGGGTAACTGAAGGAGAGATATGTAAGATATGAAAGGATAGGACTGGGAGGAGAGGAAAGAGGAAGACTCTGTTTGATTTTTTTTTTAATGTCAAACATTTGAAATGTGTTTCCATCAGAAAGGAGAGGCTCCAATCTAAAAGGTAAAATCACAATTACTTCAAACAAACTAGGAGTCAATGTCCCTCATGAAATGTATTCAAAGTTCAGTGGTAAAATGGCTAAGAAAGGGTTCTTGAGGTGGTTGATTAAAACTTGGTGGGAGAGGCTCCACCTAATCCCATAGAGACTTGATGGGGGGGGGCACCTGCTCAGAGTCAAAGGGGAGAGGCGTGGGAGGAAGAAGGGAGGGGGCAACATTTGGGATGGGAATAAATAAGATAATTAATTAATTAAGAAGAATAACCTTGTATTCAAACCAAGTGAAAATAATTTTGAAATATCCGTATGAATGAGAATACCTTGAAAGAGGCTGTATCTGCCAAGACTGATTGATTAGAAAGTTAGCAATATAGAAATGTTGGACAGTTACAGATCTAAAGCCTAATTATTTTATCTGGGATAGCTTTAGCCCCTCAAATAGACAAAAATTGTGCACATCTGTATAAGAGCTAGCATCTTACAACTAATAAATAAAGACCTTGTATAGTATATTAACTTTAACATACCACTAGCTTCCAACAATCCCAAAGCTAAGAATGGCATTGTATAGCATCTTGGGCTTGTAGGAGAGATTTGTCCCTCTTCTCGAAACCACCTCTCTTATGTTTTCGTCAATGTATTTGAAAATTGCCTTGACTGATAACCTTGTTCATCCCATTGCTATAAAAACTCCATGAATCTGCTTCCATGTTGAAACATGGACCAGGAAATGACTGAGACTTCTGTTTCTCTGGCCCTAGTCAGTCAGATTTGACTCCAGAATAAACCATCATTTATTCCATGTGGGGAGGGGGAACATACCTAGTAGATAAAAGATGATTTATTCTCTACACAATTCTTAAAGGGTAAAAACATCATCTTAAGTCATTTAGAAGAGTGCTAAACCAAAAAAGGCATCTTACTGAATTCAAGTAGATCTTACTGGGTTTTTTGGTTTTGTTTTTTGTTTTGTTTTGTGTTTCGTTTTTTAGAGCTGAGAAAGGCTATGAAAAGCCAAAGACTTTTTCAAATCAAAGTTAGAAGACAGAGAGAATGATTGAATAAGAAGAAGTCATACAGAGACAAGAAGGGAGCACCCAGTGAGACAAAGCTTGGGGCTCACACAGTGCTTACAAGTTACACAGAAAGCGCTGTGTCCATGCTTTTCTGTCTCAATCAAGCCGTCTTAGACAGTTTTGTGTCTGGAGTCTCTTAATATACTTTCAAGTAGCTACACTTTGGCTGACACTAGTTTTAAGAATAGTGAACGTTTCCCCTCTTGAGTGGCAACTGATCTGTCATTGAGATCAATATTTCCAAGGGAAAAAAAACAGATATCAAATAGACATATGATTCCTTGATCATATAGCAGGTATCCTGAAAAACAAAATAAAAGCAGACAATCTAACGTGTGTATGAGCAATGCTTCTCTTTCCTTGGGCTTTTTATTATTTTAGATATTAGCTTCTTCTCTTAATTAATCAAAGGCATTAGTCATTAGTTGAGCAACTGCATTTGTTCATTAATAAAACAAATATTTATTGCCCATTAATTCAGTCTCAGGCTCTATTTTAGGGACTGTGAATGAAAGAAGTTAATAACATACATTCACTATCTTTAGAGATTTCCCATAGGAGAGGGAAATTTGTGTTATGATAATGTAACAAAATGAATAGAAACCCATTCAAACCATCTCACGAGAAAGCTTAAGAGGACAGGCACACTTCGTGGCTCGCCTACAAAGCTGAAAGAAGGAAATAGAAGACGTAGAACTCAGACTCCAATCTATCTTTCTCTCAAAAGAACCTAGAAGATCCAAGGGTCAAGAAAGAAGTAGTGGAGGAAATGGGGGAGACTGATCTAAATATGGTACAAATATATGGAATTTAAAATAAACAATTTTTTAAAGCTTCTATGATGGGGGCTGAAAGATGCAGTATTATGTAGGTATAAAGAAAAGAACTTAGAGGGCAGTTTCTTTCTATGTCCATTATCAAATGTTGTTAAGGTCTCCCAGGGTCTCAGACCTATCCAGCCATGGTTTAGATTTTTGTTTTCTGCTTTTCTTCAGATTCATGTTGTTTCTTGTTAACCAGGCTTTAAATCCAATCAGAATGATTGGTCGGTCCCATAACATTCATGCCACTAATGCACAGGTGAGCATATCTCAACAGACCAGTCACTATTGCATCTCCCAGTATTCACAAATGGGTGAGAAGACTATTAATGAACTTCCCCTGCCCCTGGCAACACACATAGAACTTCTGGCACTGTGACAGCTAGCCAGCAGGGATAAAGCTTCCAGGTCAATACCAGCTTGATATCTTCATGTCCTGTGACTTGGGTAAGTGGTGTTTCCAGCTGTACGGTATTGCCATCAAGTTCTAGAAAATAACCAGGAAGAATGGCAATAGTTAACATTTGGAAGGGGCTACAACAGCCCATTGAACAACAACTCAAATAAATAGAGGTGTTTCAATTGATAGCTTACAATGTGTGGAAAAGCATTGTGCCCTCATTATGGGGTACCTCTGTTTAAGTCTCATTTATAATGTATATGTATGTATTTTAGTGAGCTTCTACAGTAGATTTTCACATGGCATTTCCCACAGTTCTTTAGCATTACTTATTCTTAATGTAGTACTTCCTCCTCTATCTGTCCTCCTATCTTAAATGCCATTTCCAGTTTCATTATTTCCTCTTTTCTTTTTATACCACCTATATTCTGTTTCCTTTTCCCTGAAATCACTCCTCCACAGTTTACTGCCTTGCATGGCACTCCGATATACACATTACATATCTAAAGATTCAAGGCAGACACACACATATGAGAAAGAACATAAATTATGTGTCTTTCAGGGTCTGGGTTACTTTGCTGAAAATTCAATTCCCAGCTCCTTCCATTTACTTTCAAATTTTGTAATTTAAATTGTTTTATTGACAGTTGAACAATATTCCATTGTGAAATGAAGCACATCTTCATTACTCGTTTATCATTTATGGACATCGGGATTCCCTGGCTATTTTGAATACAGCATCAATGAACACTGATGATCGAGTATCTCAGTAGTGGGATGGAGAATCTTTTTGGAATAGGACTAAGTGGTCTGGATATATGCCATGATAGATCTAATTCTGACTTTTTATTGTGCTCCTATGCTGATTTTCTTTGTGGCTATACCAGAGTCCACTCCCACCAGCAGTAAAAGTATTGTTTCTTCTTGCAGCACTTGGTAATTAACACAAAGACTCCTGGCTGAAAAAGACTCAGAGAGTGAGGGACTTGGGAGAACTCAGTTCTAAGTGTTATGCCTTTATGATATGCTCCCTTCAAGAATCTGAGTTACATGCAGAAGAATAGTCAGAATTATTGTAAGAGCCTGAGGTCGTGATGATTGTAAAAGTGTCTTCCAGATACATCAGGACTGATATATATATATATATATATATATATATATATATATATATATATATGAATTCACAGAGATTGCGACAGCGAGCACAAAACTTGACTGCATTAGCTCAAACCAGACAAATCCCAGAACATAGAAGTAGAAGCAGGCTTCAAGTCCCACTCCTGACCAAGAAGTTATTTGCAACAAAAACCTGCAAGGAGAGGGAAACATCCTTTTCTCCACTTAAATGTCTTTAGCAGTCATAGCAATCACACTGTAGGGAAAGCCCCCTGCCCACAAGTCAACACATTGGTGGTCAATACAAATGAACTTCATATTATTTTTGTGTATATGTATGTGTGTGTGTGTGTGTGCGCGCGCGCGCACGCACGCGCGCGTGTTTGGGTGTGGGTGTGTGCATGTATGTTTTGTTTTAGTATTTTTGTCTTATTAACTTTTAGTTTTGTGTGTTTGTTTATTTGTTGAAACATGAAAAGGTGGAAGAGGGAGGGAGAGAATGAAGTTGTGTGAGAAATGAGGTAGAGTGGACCTGAGAGAAGATGGGAGGGCAAAATATGATTATAATAGATTGTGTGAAAAAAGTGAAAGAAACTGTTATATGTAGGGGATCTCCGCAAACATCATGGCCAACAGGATTTGAGCCCCTGTGAGGCTAGAAGGAAATCCAGTTTAACATGACTCAGGAAGTAGCAAGTGTTGGTTCAGACTTCTAGAATCTGACCCCAGGCAGTTTATGTTAGGCATGTTTAAACACAGCACGATTTTGGGGAAAAAAAGTTTCCTGATGACAATTAACTCAATCCTGTGTGTCTAACAAGACATGATTTGGCTGAAACTCTTTTCAAGGTTCATATGACCATTTTCATAAAGACATGTTCTATTAGCTGAAAAACAATCCTCAAAATAAGGATCTAGGGAAAATGATTGAGATAAACATAAAGTCCGGGGGGCACAGATGTGGCCTAGCCACACAGATAGAGCAGAGGCCACCAGGCTGCCAGCCACCATTTGTAAAGTACATGTGACATCTACCATCGGATGAGTTCTATCCATTGAGAAACTGTGTTTCAAGGCAAGGTTCTATAGAGAAAGAGTCCAGGATAAACATAAGAGTTAGAGGGATTCAAGTATGACCTGGTCCTACAGATAGCACAGGTAACCAGGCTTTTGGATGGAAAACAGGTTATACATCTCTTTCCTCAAAGAGACAACCCTGTATGTTTAACATTCCTGGAATCTTCGGTACTTATCTGTGATCACCAGGGTCATCTTTACAGTTATCCTTTTGCAGATTAATGATTGAAGACTTTCCTTCAATAACCTGAATTCCACTAGCACTGAGTAATGACCTAAGTTTACAGTACCAGGCATGGTATTTCTCTTGTTGAATAGGTGTTAAGTTCAATTGGAGAGGTGTGGGTTAGCACCAGAATATGCTACTCCTTCAGCCTTATGGTATTGTGCCATGCTGGTCACTGATGAAATTCATAGATGTCATAGCTGGGTAGAACACTTGGTTGTCCCCCTCTTTTGGAAGCTTGCATGACACTTTCTGGTACCATGAAGGTTAGCCCTTTGGGAAGGAGAATTCAACTTAGTCCCAGCCAGCATAACTCCCTAACGACAATCTATACACATTTGCCATCATACCTACAGATAACTATAGTCCTCACCCCTCAGGAAGGAATTACAGAGAAGCACAACCAATCAAAAGCACAGTTGTGGAGCCAAGTCTCAATAGTTACATCTATGAAACACTCCCAAACCTACAGCTCAGATAACACCGTAAAAGAGGGAACAGAAAGATTGCATGAGCCAGAAGATCAAGGAGTTTGCTCTGAGATTGTGTCTCCTAGTAACATTAAGAGCAAGAGTCATAAAATCTCACCAACATGATTACTGAAACACTAGCTGAACAGCCATGACACTAATGAACATCTCAAAATGTAAGATAAAAGCCTACAAGCATCAACCCCACACAAAGAACTGTAGGCAACTGAGGAAGGCTGGGAGTAGGAGAGGTAGATTTCCCCAGAGAAGAGCACACCAACTGCTTACCCAGTGCCAAATGGTCAGTGTTGAAACATGCCTACAGCCTACAGGTAGCATTATACAGACTTAAAGAGATATGTGTATATGTGTCTTGTGTGCATGCATATGTATATGTATTTGTGTATGTGTATATGAAGAGGCCATAAATTTAAGGAGAAGAGCAATGGGCATATGAGAGGTTTGGAAGGAGGAAAGGAGATAGAGAAATGTAATTATATCATAATCTGAAAAAAAGATACATTTTTTCCAATGAGTGTTTTTGGCTACTTTGTCAAAACTCAGGTGGCTATAAAACTATGGGCTTGTGTGTGGGCCCTGAGTTCCATTCCATCAATCAATGTGACTGTATTAAGCTAGTCTCATGCCGTTTTTACTACAATATCTCTATAGTATAACTTGGAATCAGGGATAAGGAGACCATAAATAGTTTTATTATTATTCAGGATAATTTTGGCCATTCTCAGACATTTTATTTACACATGAATTTTGAGGGTTTCTTTTTTAAATTTCTGTGAATAATTTCATTGGATTTCTGATGAGGATTTCATTGAATCAATACATTGCCTTTGGTGAGATAGTCAATTTTATGATATTAATTGTACCAATCCATGAGTATGGTAGGACTGCTATCTTCTGGAATCATTTTCAGTTTCTTTCTTCTGCATCTTAAAGTTTTCATTGTACAGGCCCTTTATTTTCTCTGTTAAATTAATTACAAGACTATTTCCCCTGAGACTCTTTCAATGGAATTGCTTCCCTGATTTATTTCTCAGTATGTGTGTCATTGTGTACAGGAAAGCTACTGATTTTGTATTCTGATACTTTGCTGAGTATGTTTATTGGCTGCACGTGAATTCCAATAGATTCCTTGGGGTCTTTCATCATATCGTCTAGAAATAACAGTATTTTGACTTCTTCCTTTCTCATTTATATCCCGTTCATCTCTTTTTTCCCTTTAGGGTAATAATTCAAGCATTGTGTTGAACAGGAGTAGAGAAAATATTCCTGATTTTGGTGGAAATGCCTTGAATTTTTTCATTTTGCATAATTTTAGTTGTGGGGTTATTATATATTGCCTTTTCTGTGTTGAGATATATCCTCTGTACCCCCAGATCCTCCTGAACTTTTATCATTAGGGAGTTTGTATTTTTGTCTAAGGTCTTTTCTGAATCTAATAAGATGATCATGTTGTTTCTGTACTCTTCTATTTCTGTTTCACCTTAGTTTTTGAGAAAAGATTCTTCATTGAATTTGAAGCTCACAATTTTTACTAGTCTGGCTGGATACTGAGCCCTTGGGATCTGCCTGTCTCTAACTTCGAACACTGGACTTAGAGATTCATGCTGTCACACTCAGTTTGTGTGTTGGTGCTGGAGATCCAACCTCATATCCTTGAGTTTGCCTACTGAACTCATATCCAAAGATTTATAACAATAGAGCTCACATATCAGAAAGAAAATTGTAATGGTAAGTATAAAGTGCAGAGAGAAAACAGGAAAGGAGGAGGTAGAGAGAGGTTGTGAGGGTGACTGTTGTCTTAGGTATTGTCCTATTGGGGTGAAGAGACACCATGACCACAGCAACTTAGAAAACAAAACATTTAACTGGAGGCTTGTTTACAGTTTAGCAGTTTGGTCCAGTTTTGTCATGGCCAGGAGCATGATGACAGGTAGACAGGAAGACATGGTGCTGGAGGAGTAGCTGAGAGCTACAGCCTGACCGGGCAGCAGACACAGGGAGACACACTTGACTTTTGAAACCTGAAAGCCCACCTCAGTGACACACTTCCTACACCAGCAAGCAGCACTCCTAATCCCTTTAACCTCAGACAATTTCCACTCCCTGATGAATAAGCATTCAAATATATGAGCCCGTGGGAGCCATTTTGATTCAAACCACCACAACTGTCATCTGATAAGACATCTTACAAGCAACAGAAGGGCTCATGGCACAGGGTGTACAGAGCTGGTGTGGTGATAAGCTGTCCTAGCGATAGTCCTGAGAAGCAGAAGAGAGGATTCTAGAATGGTGGTTGTATAGTATGAAATAAGCAAGGTGACTTAGAAAAGAGGTCAGAAAGGTACATGGGGAACCTCTTCAGGCTCCCTCCTCTCATCCAGCAAAATTCTGATCTAGCTTTGAGAGAAGAGAAAAACCTAGGAAAGCCTCTTCCGTCCATGATCATTCATCCAACGTTCCTTTCAAGCGCTCAGTGATGGCAAAATAATACTGAGGCATCAGCTGTCTTTGCCACTGCGTTATTATTTACTCTAACTGCATAAGACAAATGTTGAGTGTAGGGAAGTGAGGAGATCAGTGTACTTTAATGCTGTACCATAGGAGGAGTTCTTGATAATGTGTTCAGAGTTCTTAACAAGTTTTAAAGAAACTGGTTTTCTTTTTTCAGTCCTCCATCTGCAATGGAACCTCCCTGCCAAGATGCAGATTTCATAAAAAACTTTTTACTGGGAAGACCATTGTTCCCAAGGATGAACTCTCTAACACTACAGAATATGGACAGGGCAAGATCAAGGGTGTGGAAGGATCCCCCTGATCACCAAAGGATGGTCTTTGCTGGTAACTGGCTGGGAGGTGGGTATACATCAGCCTACACTCAAAAGGAACTCGCCCTTCATGCTGGGCTGGGATTTCCTAAGTCTTACACCAGCCCCAAGGGTAAGCAGAAGATAAAGAGGAGTAAACTGACTGACCTGAAATACAGGAGAGTGGATGAAAATGGCCAATGTGGTCACCTTCATTAAGAACATCCTTTGATGAATGAGGTGCTGGGATTTTTATGGCCATCCACAACATTAGACATTACTGTGGCAAGTTTTCTCTCTTTAACTGCTCCAACAAACTAGGAAACAAGTGATAGTGTATGCCGTAATAAAAAGATAAGAACTAAGAATCAGCGGGGGGAGGGGGGAGAAAAAAGGAAATACTGTTTATTGAATTTTGATACAGTTTTAGATGATTATGTAGAATTGTTGCAGGTTTAGAGACTACATGTCTGTTTTACAACACATTAAGCCTTATGATTTAACTCAAAGGACATACAACAACAGGGTCACATGCTGAGCCAGATATGAGAATTAACATGTCTTTTTTTATAAAGCCAGATATTAGAATAAATTAAGAAAAATAAAGAGCATTGCCATTCTTTTCATGGGTTGATTTATAATGGAAAATTATTTTCTTAAATATATGACATTTCTGTAAATATGTAATAGTTTCTGGTATTAAAAATTAATATACAAATATCTGAAAATGCTGTTTTAATATTTTATATGGTAAATGTAATAAAAGTTCTTTAATAGTTGGAATGGCATAAAAGGACCCTGAGGGTACCAGTGGGAAAGCCCAGCCCTTGCCTTGTTTCCTGATGGGGATGTGGTTTCCAAACTAACTAACCCAGGCAATGTACGTGTTAGGTAGGACGGCCAAAATTATCTTCTCTCGGCTCCTTCAAGCTAGTTAAATATTGTAACCCACAAATTTGCTCTTTGTTTCCTAACATTTTTGCCTGCTCTGAAAGAAAATATACAGCTCCTTATCTGACCTGCCCCCAAGAGCAGGGTGGTGCTAATTTATCCTGTTCTAAGAGCAACCTGCCCCCAAAAGATATACTTTCTTCTCCCCAACTCAGACAAAACACATTACGAAGAGCCACCCTGCTTCCCAAATAAAAGTCTGCTCCAAACAGAAGTCACATTTCAGTGAGTCAGAGGGGAACAAGCAGATAAGCATCTCTTGAAACCTGGCAAGCTTCCCACCAGGAGTCTGAGATGCCCAGCTGTGTGTCAGGGTTAGTGAGCAGTCAGAGTTCTCCAGTGTTACTAAGCAGCACTCAGCACACAGAAGGTCACAAGCGTCTGTTAGATTGTGTAAGGAAAGAAGTGGTGGGTGAGAGGCAGCCTGAGGCTATGAGGTTTGAGGGCGCTGAATATAGGATATTAATCATACATTCTACCTGTGGGTAAGAGCCAACTTGGTGTTGTCATGAGTCTAGGCAGTCATATAGTCTAACCCATTTGGCAGATCCAGTGAGAGACTGTCTCAACACAAAAGGTGGATGGCTGTTGGGGAACACCACTTAGGTGTGTTCCCTAGCCTGCATACATATGTATCTACACAATCACATATCAAAACACATAAACCTGTACACGTATGCGCATGTGCCACCCCCCCCCACACACACACACACAAAGAAGTGGAGGTTCCGATTCTACCTACCATTTTATAGATTTAAAGCGTTTGGCTTTTACCAAGTAGTTACATCTGTCTCATCCGGAAGTTTCCTGCCTGCTATACGGATTTGGGGAGTCCTTTCCTTCTCAGAGGCCTGCTCCCAAAAGATTTTAGATGAGTAATAACAATTAGACAAGCAATCCTTTTTTTTTTTTTTTTTTTTTTTTTTTTGATGAAACCTCTTGAGTGCTTCAAACAGAAAGCAGTCACTGGAATAATTAAAGCCTCGTCAATGGGCAGGAATCTGCGGCTGAGCTTTTAGGGAAATTGGGTTTAAAGACCATTAAAAGTGGATGTTCTGTTTCTTGGATTCAAAAGTGAATGATTTAGATGAATGTTATCTTTCCAGAATCTGAAAGATTGGGAAATGGTGAGGCACAAGCTCTGGGGGAGAGGTTTTCAACCTGTGGATCGCGACCCCCCTCAATAGGTGTAGTCTAAGACCATTGGGAAACACTGATGTTTACATAACAATTCAGAAGCAATGAAGTAGCAATGAAAATGATTTTATGGTTGGGGGTTACCACAACATGAGGACTGTATTAAAGGGTCGCAGCACTAGAAAGCTCTGCTCTTGAGCCCTGACGACTCTTCACTCTTCTCACCTGTCCTGAAATAAAGCAGGTAAACTCGGTGATCCAACTCATCGCCTCAGAAATGAATAATTCCCTCCCTTCTCTCTCACACCCCTCTGTGGCGCAAAAATAGTACCTGAGGTATAATCATAGCTTGAGAGCAGCTTTTTCTGATGACTTAGTGTCGAACCTGGTCATTCCGAGCTTATTTCTGTCCCTTTCTCCACCCACTCCACTCAGGAAAAGCAGAGAAGGGCGCGCACTTAGCTGCCAAGGAACTGCGGTGCAGGTCTCCTGGCTCTCCTGCTGAGCTACCAAAGTCTAAGGCTTGATACAATCGCATTGGGGGGCGCGGGGGGGGGGGGCACTGCCTCGGAGTTAGTTTCCTGTGAACAGAGGACAAAGTGATGTTGGCTGGGGTGGATCCTGCGTTCTTGGGTCTGGTGTGATAGAACAGTTTGGGTTTTTTTGTTTGTTTGTTTGTTTTGTTTTTTGTTTTTTGTTTTTTGTTTTTTGTTTTTTTTAACAGGGTAGGAAAAGCCACCAGGCTGGCGTCGCATCCGAACTGTCTGTAAGAGGCTGGGGGGGGCGGTGGGGGGCCGTGTGGGTGTCCAGGGATCTTGGCTGTTTTTGCAAAGCTCTGGAGGAGCCACTGCCGCTGAGGGGCTGGGCTCGGTGGGGCGTGGCAGGACAGATCCGGAGTTTGCCCAGGCTGGAGGGGCGGGCAGGGGCGGTTCCTAGCTCAGGAGCTGCAAGCAACTTTTCCTTGCTCTCATTCAGGCTGGAGAGAAGTCCTCCGTACAGTTTCTGGAAAGTCTAGCTTCTGGGAGACCTGGACGGAGAATACTGTGCACACCCCCAGAGTACTTTAGATTCTCCAGCGCAGACCCAAGATGGGACCGGGACAGGCAGGGGGCGCGCTTCTGCTGCGGCTGCTAGTGCTAGCTCAAGGTAAGTCTGAACTGCACTGCGCGTTGCTGGAGGGACCCACAGTGGTCCTAGGAGAGCAGGGGTGGGGATCGAGTACTTCTCTGGAGCTGGTGATGTCTGCTCTTCATCCATATGCCATGTGGTCTCGAGATCCCAGCTTCGCTTGAACAAACACCACACACACACACACACACACACACACACACACACATACACACACACCCTCATTAAGACACGTTTCACCGGATCAAAGCATTTTTCAAAGTTATCTTTCGAAGAGCTTTGGGTTTAGATGTTCTCACACCCACAGGTTTGGAGCGTTTGTGGGTGGCCCACAGACCTCGCGTCCAGCCTCCCAACTTTCTGCAGCTTCCCAGCAGGTGCTGAGCTAGCTCTGAACCAGGGACCCGGGATCTAGTTCCCGCTGCAGCCTGCCGCTCTCAAAGGGTGTCTGGCTTTGCAGGAAACTCTGATGTGTATTTTTCACCCCACGTGCACAATGCCCTCTATTCTTATTTCAGGAAGGAGCACTGATGTTTCTTTCCATAGGAGGAAGAAAAGCCAATCAACTCTTAAATACTAGGCAGAGGGCAACTCTTCCTTCCCTCCTGCCTTCCTCTTATTGTTGTAATGTCGTCCTTCAAAGAAAGTAAACTTAGGCGGTTCTCTCCCCTCTCTTTTAGCTGAGACTGGAGCCAGGCTGCCTGACCTGACTTCCTTTGCCCTTGGTGAGGAAGGAGGGTTTGGGTTGCTCCTTTATCCACAGCCTGGTTATGCCCAAGATGAAGGATTTTAAGGTAGTTGAGATCTCCTCGCGGAGGGGGCGGGGAAGATTGTATCTGGACTCTATAAATAGCTAACAAAACAGCAAAATGGTCAGTGGTTGTCAATTATTTTTACAAAGAAGGAAAAGGTTCTCTCAACTGTGCTTCTCTGAGGGGCATCTTTCTTTAAGGTTGAGGAAACCTCGTCCAGGTTAGCCTTGTAGAATTTTCTGTCAGAGAAGAGAGAAATGTGCCACTGTCCCTACTTTCTAACGGACACAGGGCACTGTTGCTTGTTGGGATGCTAACCTGTGCCCCATACCTCGCACATGTCCTGTCCTAGAGAAACACAGTTGATCTGAGGGGCCATCTGGTCTAATCTAAGGGTTTAAGACACTTGGATTGGATTCTGAAGTTCGGACTCTGGAACTCTCCTAAGAAGCCCTAGAAACCCAAACCCAGGCTTTTCATCTCTCTTTGATTGTTGCTATTATTAAATGGAGCCGCTGAAACACTGCACCGTTTCCTGATCTTTGAGATGTTGGGGCTTGTTCTGGGAGGAGCCGTTGAGAAGGACCTGGCTGGAATGTGTTGCCGAGAGGCATGGGGTTGGGTACCCAGTTTTCTTCTGCAGTTAGTTAATTGGGATGATTCAGCGTCAGCAAGCAGACAGGATTTTACATGACACCTGTAAAAATGATTCCAGGTATTTAGTTCTCTCTTTCTGGTTCAGTTACTTGTATATCCAAGGAGCACGTTTTCTCTTGATGTTTAATCATCTAATTAAAATCATATAATCAAGTTTTGCCATTTGAGAGAGCAATGGAGATTCATAAGTGGGCAGCATAATTTCAGATGCCTCCGGTATCTAAGGTTGACATTCATCTGAAAGTTCTGGGTCCCTGGTACTTTAAACTTTTATTTTATCCTCCCTATATAAACATTCTGAATTTATCCCTAAAGACACACTTATTATTATTTATAGATTACAGACATATGCAGTTGTGATGCAAATATTTACAGAAGTTAAAATGTAAAGGCATGCACCAATGTGTGCTTCTACACTTTACATTTTCCACAGCACACGGGCAGACATTAGACGCAAACTCATCTTGGATCGTATTTTAGCACATAGATTCAAATTTGTTTCCCATAATCCTTCCACAAGTGGATAAGAGGAACAAGAACTCAGTTTTGTTCCATACATATCCCTTTTCATTGTTCATGGGTAGGCTGAGGGTGGAGAACAGAGATCACGTGACACCTAGAAAATCTGTATATTGAGTGCACATCCAGAGAAGAAACCAACTGTAACCTTAACATGAATGGAGTCACACACTCTCCAGTGGGCTCACAGGGTGAGGAATTCTCCACGTGGATTCTGAATCATCACTTCTTAACTGTGCTCTGAAGGGTCAGCCCTCTTCCTCATACTAGCCTCCATCTGCAAACTACCCAGTAGGTTATCACTCATGGTGAGATGTCTTCCTTTTGATGTTTGCCTTCCTCTAGAAACCCCCTCTTCCCTGGCCTGTGTTCTCTTTCTCTCTCCTCTTTGTCACCTCTCCACCTCAGAGGCTCCTCATCTACCTATTGACTGATAGTGTTTGCAGAGCTCTGTCTGGGATCTCTCTCTTCATTCTAAACTTTAAAGTTTCTTCTGGGTCCAGCTCCTTCCCCAAGGCAGGATCCCTAACCACTTACCTCTTGATTTCAGACCCCCAATTTCCACACCTATGTGCTCTATTAATATGCCAGAGCCAATATTTCCTAAGGTGCGTTCACCACCTGCCTCCAGGATTTCCCCCTTTACAGTCCACTGTGCCTTTAAGGCAGCGTGCCTCGTGAGCGAGCTAGCATTTCCCAAGTTTTCAGTCTCACTCTCGCACTTAGGGCTCTGCCAGTTTTTCCTGCCCATCTATGCAACTTCTGCCGTCACCCAGGCCCATCCAGCCCTCCTCCTCTCCTATCAGGACACCTGTAACTTTGAACCTGGCTTCCGCATTTTGTTTCTTGTCTCTCCAGTTTATTCCCATTGCTCCCTTTCTAGAGCAGGTATCTGCTTTGTCAATCTACACCCTTACTTCAAACACTCGCTGTTTCCCGCCACATCCAATATAGGGTAAAGTCCACATTTCTTGGCATTCATAAAAGTCCTCTACCATCTGGCTGCACTTTCCCTACCAAGCATTTCCCCCCTACTATTCAATCCTATGCATAAGTACACAAGGCACTCCATACATGTATGCAATGTACACATTTCAAACCTTATAAACACACCTGTGTGCGCCATTCCATGTCTAAGCACGAGGGGCAAAGTTTATATTAAACTTTTCCCAGACTACAATCCCTTGAACTTCTTTTTCTTGATTTTCTTCTTTTTCTCTCATCTCTTTGTGACCAATCAGTTCTCTAGCCCCAGAAGAGATGAGCCCAGAAACAATTATAAAGTAGAACAGTTTTTATTTTGTAACCAAAAAAGAAAGCATGGGCTAATCTAAATTCTATGAACCAATCCAGGTGCCTCTTACCTTCAGCCTCCCAATGGCTTTGGGTGACCCTTTGATGAATCCCTTGATCACCCTGCATAGCCGAGCTGGACCCCATGACCCATCTCAGGAGGGCTCCGTGCTGGCTCATGAGACTGTTTAAAATGTCTGGATTCTGTCTCAGGACTCCATACTTAAAAAGATATCTTCATGCATTTCTGATGTATATTCAGGTTTATAAGTGAATGCATAAACACTATCATTGTCTCCTCCCATTCTCTAAATAAAATTTCAGTGTTGCCTGTCTTATGAAATGACGGCCAAGATAGGTAGTCAATGACCACATCAGTTTCAATAAATGTGGTAAGTGCTGTCTTCCTTCACGTGCTAACATCCTGGGTGGATTAAGAGGGAGAAACCTGCTATGTACACATGAGATTCTAAGGATGGGATGCTAGACACTCAGCAAGAGCACAATACATGTCAGAATATAAAAACCAAAAGCGTTCAGTATTGATGGGAAAATACTTGAGGCTGAAAATATCTTAGCATCATATAAGTATAACCACCAATGCCATAAACTTTCATCTTTACCACCAAGACTGCTTAGCTTAATACTTAGACCCAGGGCAACTCGAAGGAGGAGGAACCTCGGAATGTTTCCCCGTTAATTGCAAATCGAAGTTGTGAAGAGTTGCTGTCTGTTTCTTCCAGTTGTTAGGGTGCCCAAAATTTGTCTTTCCATACAAATAGAGAACAAAATGACTCATAATAGTTAAGAATCCTGATGGATGCCATAAGTCCAGAGATAATAGACTTTGCAAATGACAATGATTCCCAGTCCCTCTTCGATGACCCACAGAAGCTCTGCCAATCAAGCAGCATACAGTTTATTAAATAAGCCACAGATTCCTCCCCTAAAGGCATGTGGCAGACATGGTATGAAGTCAGAGAAAGCATGACACATGGTCCAGAGAGGTCTATGTGTATATGAATCTAAACACAGAGAAAGGAAGTTTCTTTGGCCCTAAAGTATATATAACTGGCTTCAACCCATCTTCCTCCTTATATTTATCAAGTTAGCACCCTCTGGACAAGTTGGAGATTGAGGGTATGGGGAGATTATACACATGGGGTGATCTATAAGGAGGCTTCTGGGAAAAGAATCTTCATTTTTCAGACACTATGATTTTATCACATTTGGATGCCAAATTCAAAGAAGACTGTCTTGCAGCCATCTTACCATCCAGCTACTGAAAGATAAGAACGGGTATACCGTAGGTAGCCCTGGAGAAAGATGGAAAGAAAATTAGAGCCTAGAATTGTCTTTGAGTTTCTAAATTATCCAAAGGAGATACTAAACTTCCTCTCAATTTCTTTAAACATTTTTATATCATTTAAGCCTTAGTTATGTTTTATATAGGTGATAATTGTAAAGTCTTCCTATGGCATGATAAATATCATGTTTGCATATGGTTCATGAATGATACCAAACAAAATGTTGAGTGTGGAGAAGGAAAGACCATAGGAACCGTGAAAAATCCTGAGAAGACAGGCGTTAGAGTTTAGATCCTCCATGGAGGACTGTGCAGGTCATGGGGTTCACTTTACCTGGATAGAAACAGCATTAGGGCAACATTAGACATGCAGCAAGGTTCCTAGAGGTTACAGCACAGCTTCTGCCAATGGAGGAATTACGTCTAATTCCTAGATCATGGAGGAACACTGACACAGAAAACCCAAGCTCACGGTTGATGGAGAATGAAAGGTGAGAGGTAAACGATCCTCTGGCCTTAAGGCTTTTCAACTATGGCAGACTCAGAGTCTTACCTTTAGGGTGGGGGAGGCCCTGAAGCTACCCGAGCAGGGAAGTGATATGCTCAGAATTGCTCACTGCTGTATCACCATAGGACAAGGAGGAGGACAGGCGGATAGGGACCAGGTAGAAGATGCCATGCATATCTAGGAGAGAATCAGGTTTAGTGCTAGTTTACCATACCAGGAGAGATGAAATTTAAATGCAAATGCTATGGAGGTAGATGAGGAGACAGGATTAGGTAGAAGAGGAGACAAGATTAGGCGATGGACTTAATGTTGTCACAGGGGGTGAGAGGGAGATAAAGCAGATGTTTAGATTTCTGCTACATAAAATGCAATGTGCAGCCATTTATAGAGGCAAGAATTGCTAAAAGAGGCAAGTTGTAGGAAAAAGTTGGCGACATCCAGGGGTGCCCTCTAGTTAGCCCACAGTGTGCCCTCTAGTTGGTCCACAGTGTGCCCTCTAGTTAGCCCACAGTGTGCCCTCTAGTTAGTCCACAGTGTTGTGTAGTGACCTTATGGTCAGGCCAGTGAGTGAGATGTGTACAGAAATGGGAGGCTTCACATCTGGAGACAACTGAGCATGGTATGTTGCTGAATTAAGCAAGGAGAGGAATAGGTCTCGAGCCACAACCTGGGAACTACCTTGGAGAGTTAGACGTGAAACAAATGTGAGAGAGAGAGAGACAGAGAGACAGAGAGACAGAGAGAGACAGAGAGACAGAGAGACATACAGAGACAGAGACACACACATATACAGAGAGACAGAGAGAGACAGAGAGACACACACATATATAGAGACAGAGACAGAGAGGCAGAGACACACATATATAGAGACAGAGACAGAGACAGAGACAGAGAGACAGAGAGACAGACACACACACACACACACACACACAGAGAGAGAGAGAGAGAGAGAGAGAGAGAGAGAGAGAGAGAGAGAGAGAGAGAGAGAGAATGAGAGTGATGCCACTTGGAAACACAGCAAGAAATCTGTAGGAAGTGAAGCACCACAGAAGAACTTGGAGGAGGAGACAGCTTTGCAGAAGTCACATGGTGTAGCTTCCTGGGTAATGGCAGTCCCCAGTGTCTGCAGTGGACAAGTAGAAGTGAGGAGTCAGCGTAGTGAGGTTCTGTAGACAGCGAGGAACACTTGGCAGAAAGAGGGAGGACAAAAAGAGAGAAGGTAAGACAGGAGCTGTTCCTTTCAGCATCTAAACCAATGCTTCTCAACCTTTCTAGTGCTGTGACCCTTTAGCACAGTTCCTCGTGTTGTGGTGACCCCCAACCATAAAATAATCTCCACTGCTACTTCACAACTGTAATTTTGCTACTGATGTGAACTCTAATGTAAATATTTTTGGATGTTACTGTTTGCCAAAGGGGTCATGACCCACAGGATGAGATCTACTGATCTAAGCAAAGATGGAAACACTTGGATATAAACTATGATAAATGGATCTCAAACTTTATATTCATAATCCTGCATGGTACATGTATCATTTTCCCAGGATCATGTTGTGGTGTCTGTGGGTTTCAGACACCCAGAACCAAAGAGTTAACAGGAATAGCTTTAGTGTCTATAGAAAAGATCTTAAAAGGGAGAAAGGAGGAAATGGTATTTCTTTTTAAGTGTGTGTGTGTGTGTGTGTGTGTGTGTATGTGTGTGTGTGTGTGTGTGTGTGTATGTGTGATTTGTATATGTGTTATACATGACAAGTATGTGTGCTCTTGCCTGTGGATATATATGTGTGGAGGACAGATGTCTATGTTGTGTGTCCTTTCCTATTGTCTTCCATCTTAAGTCTGATGAACAAGGTCGCTCCTGGTTCTAGAGCTTGCTGTTCAACTAGACTAGCTACCCAGCAACGCCCCACCCCCAGGATCCACCTGTCTCTGTTTCCCATTTTCACCTCAGTGATGGGCCTATAGATGCCCACCACCATGCCAGCTCTCTTTACATGGTTCCTGGGAACCCAAAGTAAGACCCTCATCTTATGAGACAGGAACTTTACCCGTGGAGCCATTTCCCCTGCCCTATTGTTAATATTGTTAGAGTTATAATTACTGCAGATTACATATATTCAAGGTTTTTTTTTTAATCCAGTCTATGCCTGCTGGTTCCTGTACAGAAATATTTTGTCCACTATGCCGTGCACACTTAAACTGCAGACTTTTCCAGCCTCTTCAGTTCACAGAATATTGTGGCTGCCAATCATTTTAAATATATCATAGCTCTTCTTGGAGATGGGTCTGTTTTCACGGCCCAAACAGTTAAAAAAAAAAAAAAAAGCTGTAGAACCGTAGGCAGACTCCTGCCTTATCATTCTGTTTCCCAAACCCACTACTTCAACGTTTGCTTCTATCAGTTAGAAATGAATGGGGACAGTTTCTACTACAGAAGCTTTCTGTATAAAAACGAGGTTAATGTTTAAACAGGGCGAGGCAAATAAAAGCACAGCAGCGGCTGTATTGTCAGCGTCTGAGATGATTTCGTTCTTTGTTAAAAAGCACGAGGAAAGCCTCTGCCCCAGTGGCCGCCTTGGACACTGGCAGCTGCCATTCACCGAAAGGTGGCCTTTGTCTGTCTTTGTGCAGGCCAGAGCTCATTTCCATGGATACCATGTAGTGGTGCAGACTGAACTCAAGCTGGAGTCTCGCCAGGGCCGCCAGACAGCTCTATTCCGACCCTTTCCCAGTTACACTCGGGTCCTTTAACCCACAGTGTCTTGAATGCTCAGAGGAGTAAAGACTGTTTGGGATTTTATCGGCCTTTCGAAATCTCACTGCGAGGGCTCTGTGCATGAGGCAGAGATTTTACACCAATTGGTTTGGTTTTCTAGGTATTTATTAGTGTCATTCCCTGGTGGGGTGGGAAGACAAAAGAAGTGCTTAGCTTGGAAATTATAAGACTGATGTGATGTTTTTTTCTTTTAGAACAAACATATAATATATACTTTTGATGAAAATACAGTACAGGATTGAAAAGGATCTGTGGGAATGTCATAGTGACTTAAATATAGAAACTTTTATCTCTACAAGGCTTAATATCTGGTCCCAAAAGATAGGGCTGTAATAGTATCACTGTGATATTATTTATTGTTACCATTTGAGAAAGGATTGAGGACTTAAGACACTAAGAGTGTCTTAAGATGTCATACAACCCTATGATTTCTCTCTTTTTTTCCTCTCTCCCTCCCTCCATCCCTCCCTCTGTCCCTCCATCTCTCTCTCTCTCTCTCTCTCTCTCTCTCTCTCTCTCTCTCTCTCTCTCTCTCTCTTTCTCTTCCTTTCATGGCCTGCTGTTCAGACATTCTCAAGCTCTCGACTCCTGTTTTGCAAATCATTTGAATTCTGTTCCACTGAAGCCCTTGCGTCTCAGGACGCATACCCATCTGTTATGGAATTTAGTGCCACTTCTCACACGGACCCTTCCAGCAGCTGCAGGGGGTGCGTCTGATCCCTGTTCACTCTGATAGCCTGTGAGCTTTAAGATGGCAAGCCCCCACCTTCCTCCCGTGTATCAGAGTTTTATTGTTAATATTTTAAAGATTACTTTATCGTTGGTTCATTAAGTGGAAGCAGAGGAAGGAGTGCGTGAGAGGGCACACATGTGGGAACCAGGGGAGGACCTGTGGGAGTCGGTTCCCTCCTTCCACCATGTGGGTTCTGAGTTTGGAACTCAGGTTGCCAGGTTTAGAACCAAGAGTCTTGATCTGCTGACACTGCTGCTGGTCTTGTTGGCATTCTGTTTGTGAAACACAGATGAATATAAGAATCACGGCGGAGCTGTCCATCTTTGTGTTGATTTATATAGGATGTCATCAGCCAGTTACGTGTGATCCAAAGGTAGTCTTCCACTCTGTGGACTTTAATATCAGAGATGTGTTCTGATGATATTCTTGCTGTGGATACCATGGAACTTAGATTTTGTGCTCAGCTGCTTCCATTTTTATTTTAAATGCAATTTCAAGGAAGGTTCTCTAATTCAAGGTCATAAAGATACTGTCTTGCACTCCATAAAACAATATTTATTTTGTATTTCATATAGACCTACATTTTCTTTTAGTAGATTTTTGTGAATGATATGAAATAGAAGTTAAAAAACAAACAAACAATAATCTTAGCAACATTTGTTCATTCTGCACGCATGCATGCACACACATGTTCACATATTCTCTCACACACAGAGACACATACACACACACAGATACATACACACATACACCAAAATTATTGCTTGTTAATTCTTTCATTCTAACACCCTTTAATCCTCTTTAGCTTTAGTTGTTGGTTATATTAGATATGCATTATTTCTTTCCCAAATGGTTTTGTTGTTTGGTTGGTTAGTTTAGATTTTTGTTTTATTTTTTTACCTTTTATAATCATTTTCTTGTCATTCTGAGCTAACCAGGTCTCTAATACAATAGCAAATACTTAATAACAAATATTGTGTTGAATATTGAAAAGAAAAGGCAAGAGGAGACTCCTTACCATGTGTGGATTTCAGCTTCTCACAGGGTGATGTTGACAGTGGGCTATTCACACACATTCTTTTGTCCCCAGTTTCTCCTTCCCTGTCACTTTGCCAACATATTTATTTAAATTAACAAATGATTTGATTTTTTTTATAAATATACTTCAGCATCTTGGTGATAATATAAATTTCCTTCTATAATCCATTAACATGTCAATGAGATCAGTTGCTTTTTGGATATGATGAAAGCCTTGTGTGAGTGAACTGTCTCCATCCTGATCAGCATTCATAATGGGTTGTTGGATTACAGTTTTGTACTCATGTTCATGATTGAGATTAGTTTTTTATTAGATTTTTATGCACTCCTCTTTTGGACTTTGATGTCAAGACTGAGCTATTGTCATAAAGTGAAATCCATTTCCTCTGTTTTGAATTTCTCTCTCTCAAAAAAATATTCTGTGAGCTTACAAGATGGCTCACTTGCTACGCAAGCATTTGAGCTCCATCCCCAGCACCCAGAGAAACCCCAGATGCTGGGGCTTGCAACTGTAACTTCAGCACTCCTATTGAGAAATTGTAGATGGTTTAAAGAATGTCCTGGAAGATCTCAGGCTGGCTAGATTGGAGTAGAAAGGACAGCATAAACAACAAGGTAAATCCTGCCTCCTCAGTGGGGAGAAGAAAACCACCTCCTGAATGTTGTCCTCCGACTCCCATATTCTTACTCTGTCATGTTGCATGCAGACACAGATGGACAAGCACACAGATACGACAGTTTTATAAAAAGTTTGTGTAAATTTAGCTTATTTTTCTCATATTCTTTTTAAAATTGTGTGTGTGTGTGTGTGTGTGTGTACACTCTGAAGGCCAGAATAGAGTATTTTATTCCCTGGAGCTAGGGTTGTAATCCACTCTATATACTGGGAACTGAACTTAGGTTCTCTGGAAGAGCAGCAAGTGTTCTTAACTGTGGAACAAGCCCCCCTTTAATGTTCTTGATTTTAAAAAAAAAGCCTCTTGGTAAATTGCTTCTCCTTACATTTTTAGAGTGTAAATTTAAATAGCAGCTTAGATATTAGAACTAGTCTTAGAATGTTTAATATTTATCTACCTTTTGCCATATAATTTTTTGTCTTTCCATTATGTCAGACTTTAAGTAACAATAAATTCACAAAGTATATCAGTTTTGTTGGCTGTGTTTGGCAAGCACTTTGGCTAGTTCACCGTTATCAAAAAAGAGGGTTGTCTTTATTATTATTATTATTCCAATATTAATTATTGACTTCAACTCTCAAATGTCTTAGTTGCTTTTATTGCTGTGTCCAAACTCCATGACCAAAGGAACTTAAAGAAGAAAGAGTTTGTTGAGGAATTACAGTTTCAGATGGAGAGTCTATGACCGTCATGACAGAGAGCATGGCGACATGTTGGCAGGCGTGGGAGCAGACCAAATATCTGAAAGCTTACATCTTTATCCACAAGCACAAGAGGGAGAGGGAGGGAGGGAAGGAGGGAGAGAGGGGGGGGGAATAATGAGTTGTTGACTCCTCAAAGCTCACCATCAGCGACACACCTCCTGCGACAAGGCCACACCTCCAAATCCTTCCCAAATCCTTCCACCGACTGAGAACCAAACATTCAAATATACAAACCTATGGGGACCAGTCTCATTTAAAGCACTACAACATCTCGTACGACACAGGAAATTATATCTATGTATGTATAAGTGTAAGTTACAGAGTATGGCTAAAGAGGCCTCATTCAAAGTCAAGATGCCTTACAGAAGTCAGAGGCAAAATGCCTGACAGACACACACACATAGGATCTTTGTGGGAGGTTAGGTAGGGAATTCTTTTGGAGAAGTGCTGAAGATGTTGGTGTAGAACAAAGCTTCAGGGTCATAGGGTTGACTCAAGCACTAGGATTGGGTTGAGCTGCAGAAATGAGATACAGAACCATGGAGGCCACAGAGCTGAGTTGCAGAGTTAAATCCAACCAGATGAGTATTTTATTTCCCTTATATTTACATGTCGCATCTATTTATAAACTTGTTCACATAAACTTTTAAATGGACAGGAATGGTTTTCATCACCTCAGCCTTTAATTAATGTAAGATCTGTCATATCTCCTCATTACTGCTGTTGCACCCACAAGGAATTTATAAAATTTACAATTATGTTAATTTATGTAAAGAAGAAATATTCCGTTTCACTTGCTATTTCTATGTTATGTTTATGTGGATTTTAGTAACTTGAGGTCTTATTTTCATAGCTTTCCTTATTTTCCTTCATGAAATTAAAGTATTTCTTCATCCCTATTTTCTTTCATTTTTCCTTTTCTTTGACATCAGTCACATTTAAAATTGATGCTCTATTTCTCACAATCTTTTATTTGCAATTTTGCCAGATAATTGTTTAAAGTATCCTCTGCCATCCATGGGGATTACATTTCAATACCTCTAAGGTATTTCTGAAAGTACAGATATTACAAAACCTTTTGTGTATTGTTTTCTCTTCTATATACATATGTATGGTGGTTTTATTAACGAATCAATCACCATTATGGTGGTATATACCTGAAATCCCCAACACTTAGGGAAAGAGAGAGGTCTGAGTCACCCTCTCCATGATGTATTGAGAAAATAATGTCTTCTTGCAAACAAAGAAGAAATGGGCATAGAAAATACTAATAATTTAAGAATAATACCCAATAATAAAAAGGAACTTTTATAACAGTGCTATAATAAAGTTTCATGAACATGATCTCCCATAAAAACACATAGCATCTCTCCACCTTGTCCTTTGTAATGATGCACTGCCTATGTGATGGGCAATGTGAGATGACTGACAGACTGTGACATGGCATCCGGCTACAGGACTGCCTGAACACAGTCTCTGCAAGGCCATTAAAGATATGAGATGGCAACTGAGTGGCTAACAGGCCAGTAGTTTGGATATGCTTGAGGGAGGGATAACTCATATTTCTGGAGCATGGAGGAGATCTCGTTGGTCTAAGTAGACTAGCATGCAAGTTAAAAATAATATGCTCTTTCTGAAAATCCCCATTTACTATTCAGATTGTGGCTTATTGCGGGAATGTGGAACTGTGAAAGAGAAACTACGGAAGAGGGTGAGCTACGATATTTAGAACCCCCAAATCAATAGTAGAGGAGGTTCTGTGGTAGGCCAGGAACATGGTAGCAAAACACTGGGTTTCCCCCGTGCAATTTTCCCAACTGAGGTCAGCATGGAAGCACGCTGCCTTTCTGTTTCAGCTTTCCGAGCATATACAGTACACATATTCTTTCATGTGTAATACGTATATGTGTGTATACATATATACACAGATATACATACATACACACATGTGTATGTATATCTTTGACTTTTAGCTGACTTTGCTGTTTTAGAACTGCCTCCAGATACAGTGCTGAAGTTTTTTATTGAATACTGCTAAGTGTGAAAGAGTTAATACTATATCTTAAGGAAAAAAAAACCTGTATGTTAAGCACTCTTCCTTCAGGCATGAATCAATATATCCTGCCTTTTCCTGGCTAGCTATTGTCCCTTTGTTGGATATTTAGGTTGCTTCCTGTGGGATTTCCTTCACCCCTGCTGTGGATAATGTAGCTATAAAGTCATTATACACATTTTTTTATCCAGTTTCCTTTTGGATGATTTCCCAAAACAGCATTACATTGACAAAGGTGGTATGCGTGTGTGTGTGTGTGTGTGTGTGTGTGTGTGTGTGTGTGTGTGTGTAGTGTATGTATGTGTACATGTTTGAGTGTGTATGTATGTGTGTGGTGTGTGTATGTATGTCTATATATGTGTCTTTATCTGTGGGTTTGTGTGTATGTGCTTTATTGATGGTTTTGTGTTTGTGTGTATGTGGTGTTATGTGTGTGTATGGTGTGTGTGATGTGTGTATGTGTGAGTAGTGTGTGTGTGATGTGTGTATGTGTGAGTAGTGTGTGTGTGTGTATGAGATGTGTGTGGGTGTCTCTCTGTGTGTCTGTCTGTGTCTCTGAGTATGTGTGTTAGCTCTTGTCCCATATTCAACAGCATAGCCATCTGCTGTGAAGAAATGTATCAACTTCCCCAACATTATCTTTTCATCTTCTTTTGTAATTTGTTAGATATGAAGTGGTCCATTCATCCTCTTTACTCACAAGGAATCACTGCCTGCAAGTTACAGCTTTGGAAGTGTATTTTGTGAAAAATATGTATAGATTCAAGTCAAAGGATTTAGAGCTAGTGCCCTCTGACATGAGTCCAAAAGAAATCTCAAAAGCTCATCTAGTTCACACATATGCACACACACTTTTACACCTGGACTTTGAACTGACTAAAGCTTAGGAGACTAACTTGCAGTGTTTTGTGTTTTCAAAATGCCTTTTGATTGCCCTCTGAAATTGTCCTTGAAAATAAGACTTCTATTTTGTTACATACAGTCCCAACAGCTGCCACTCCTAGAGGACATTCGGCACTTTCATGGATTAGAATCCTTGGGCAGGAAGGGAGACATTCTGTTCGGTACAGCGATACACTATGATCAACAGTCTACAGGCTGCACTGGTTTGCCGTTGCTGTGAAGTCACCCAAAGCTAGAGTCTTACTTAAATAACCATCATTTATTATCTCATAGCTTGGAATTTTAAGGGGTGTCTTGGCCGGAGAGTCTGCCATTTGCTGCTCTTAGAGGGCAAGTAGCTTTCTCTGTCTGTGGGGCATCCATTTGTCTCTACAGCAAGGTACTTACTAAGTAACCTGCCTTCATGTGTGGTGACTTGTCATCCTGGGATGGAAGGTGAGAGTCTTGGGTTGGTGGTGTAGAGTATAATTCTGCTCATAAAGAGGGCCTGAGTTCAGCTCCCAGCCCAAGCATAGGGTGGTTCACAGGCTCACAATCACATGTAACTCTGGAGACCCAATCCAAGGATGCCCGATACTTCTGACCTCCAAGGACACCTGAACTGATGTGTATATACCTACTCAGAGACACACGCATACACACAATTTAAAGTAATTTAAAGAGATGCTGCCAGCAATTTGTAGCCTTCTCTGTCTTTGACTTGGAAACCACATCAGTGCCTCTCTTCATCCAAGCAATGAGCAAGTCCCACTTCACACCAGGACAAGGAGAATGAGACTCTACCCCCTGATGAATGAGTATCAAAACATTTCACCACAGAAACTTAAACAACTTAATGTTGCTTATGAGACCTCACTCACTGTTTAGACTACAGTTCAGAGACCAGCATTGCTGACATTTGGGGCTTGATAATTCTTCTAGACTGGGGGTGGGGGTAGACTGAGTGACAGAGGATACTGTGTAATGTGCCTGGCCACCACCCACCAGATAGAGCAGCCCCAGGGTGACAATCAAAAATATATCGGATATTACCAAATGTCCCCAGAGGGGAAACCACTGAAGAAGCCTTTGGTGAGAGCATTGCCCACTCATGGCCACACAGAACTGAGCTGTGAAGAGTAAGTTACAGGCCACCCCATGGGTGGCTTTAGATATATCACAAGCAAATCATTTTCTACTTTGTTGGTTCACAAGGAGCATCAAGTATAATTATTATATATATTGTAATTATTTTATATATTGTAAATCCATAGCCGGGTATTCATTATTATTGTTGTTGTTGTTAATTAATTTCTTTATTTACTTATTCATTCATTTCTACTATCATTCATTTAATTAGGGAAACATTAAAAGAGTGCTAGGCTTATTATATTTCCCTTGAGTGTCAGACACTGGGAAGTGGAAATGATGAGGCAACCTCTCCCTGTCAAATGCTAAGATCATTGCATGTGACATTCTCCTGATTCATTTTTCTTTCTTCCTGAAAGCTTCATTCATGATAAGTTGGAGGAATCATTTTCTGCCTCTAACTTGTATAGTTTTTGTGTGCATTGCACAAGCATTACACAGGTTAGCTGTATGTGTCATGGCTCATTTCCAATGGGCTGTAACTTAACTTGGCTACTTTTGTGAGAAGAAGGTACCATCTACCTGCTTCGTGATCCTTCTCATCCTGAAGACAATACAACCAAAAAGCAGACTTCCTGCAGTTGTGTGTGCGCAGATCTTATGTGACCTATGACCATTTCTCATAGCCATGTGTATTCTGGGTGATGATTAGCTGCACTTGGAATTGAAGTCTGTTTGCTTAATTCCATAGTAGGGTCTGCATTACCACTTCCTGTCAGTGTGGCTTCCTGAGAAGGTCCACAGAATGACACTGTTTTCTGGGATTTTATGGTATGCCTTTTCTATGTGTCAGCAAAATGCAGCCGCATGGCATCCGGCTACTCATGATGCAGCAGTTTTAGAAAATGAAATAGAAATTTGTTCAGGAAATGCTCTTCTGTCTGTGGTGAAAGTGGGTGTGTCCAATCAAGTAGTACGGTTCGTGAAATTTCCCAAGAAGTGTGTGCGAGCATTGTGCACGATGATACTGAGAGTAAAGACAGAGACTGGCTTTCTTTCCGATGTGTGTATCACATGGTAGGCACGGAGTTGAGAGTTTCATGTGCATTATCTGATGTAGGGGAGGCTCATGTATTGACCTATTTCACAGTGAGGAAGCAGCAGCTGTCAGGCTGAGGAGCCTGACCACAAGGCTGTTCAACCCCTACAGGCAAAGCTCGCAGATCCCAAGATGTACTGCTATCATCTTTGCTGCATTAGTGGTGTTTTTTCTCATGTTAAAAATAATTAATTTGTATCTTTGCCATAATTCTGGCATGCAACCACCATCAAATGTGAACAATCTTCTTTTTAAGGTTCTTCTGAAACTATATAGGAAGAAAAATTCAATATTCTATATCAGTGATTCTCAACCTGTGGGTCACTACCCCTTTGGGAGTTTCATATCAGATATTCTTCACATCAGATATTTACGTTACAATTTGTAACAATAGCAAACTTATAGTTATGAAGTAGCAGCAAATTAATTTCATGGTGGGGGGGTCACCACAACATGAGCAGCTGTATTAAAGGGTCACAGCTTTAGGAAGGTTGAAGACCACTGTTCTAAAGAACTCTAAAGAGAAAAAAAACTATGTATATTTGCATGGACATATGATATGCAGTTTATACTTCTAATGCATGCACTCATAAATTTTATTTATACAGAATAGTATGCAACACATAGTTATTAATGTATCTACCAACCTGTCTGTCTCTACATCAGCTGAGTATCCTGCAGTCCCAGCCCTTGCTTTGAACCAGCTGGAAAGTGGACTCATTTTTAACTGAACAGGTTTTTGTTGTCCATCCACTATTATGTAAGCAATTTATTGTTTAGAGGAAAGGCAAAATAATTAACTTTTGTTAATTTAAAAGTACTACTGATAGAGGGCTATTCTAAGTATTGGGCCATATGACAGTTGATAAATTAAGCATGGTCCCTATTTTCATAGACAACGAAGGCTATGTATAGAGCACACAGAGCTTCAGTTTTAGAGATATCTGTACAGACCCTACCCCACACATTCACACAGCCTGATTTTTTTATTAAATATGAAAAAGCTAAATTACAATCTCTCTTCCAACATATTTCAACAACAAAAACACCAACCACAAGGTGATGATTAACTTTTATGATATAGAATTCTGGATTAATTCCTATAAAAGAAAACTTAAAATGCTTTGAAATGCCTAATTCTTATGCCATTGGGAAACAATTCCAGATGTTTACATTACATTTTAAAAAAATGTACAGAGGGAAGGGACATACTTAAATCATATAATTTCACTCTTCTTTAAAAAATGAATCATGCTGTTGCCTTTAAACAATTATTATATAAAACTGTCATTTGAAGACATGATAAAAAATGTGCAGACACACACTGTGGAAAAAGATTACTGCAGACCTGGTTAAGGAATCTTGATTTTGTTGTCAGCATAAATAAATAAATAAATAAATAAATAAATAAATAAATAAATAAATAAAAAACCCTAGTGTTGCTTTTCTCACTTCAAATAAATGTTTTATCTATAATTTTTTCTAGGAAAACCATTTTGTTTTCTTGAAGAACTTCCCTTTCTCAAATTTTAGAAGCTTCTATCCCTGCAAAACATCATGTGTCCCATTATACATTTCAATGGTTTAGGCAGACAATAAAGGCATATGACACAGAAATTTTATTTGATTATGAATAAATACATAAAGCATAATGAAGAAGACAGAGAAAGTTTTCTAGAAATGGGACAATATGTTGTGAATAGATTCTGTATTACTTATTTTATGGTATGATAATTGACACAATACTACGCACTTTACTGAGATTCTGGGGGATCAGAGTCTGGACATGGCTTTGCTTGGCCTTTCCAGACATACATTGAAGGCTGTAATCACAGTGTTGTATAGAGATAGGTCTCATTTGATTGCATGAAGAAGAACTGTCTTTCTGCTCCTTATGTTGATGGCAGGCATTAACCATGACATCTGCTTCTGTTTTTGCTATAAATCTTCACACACACACACACACACACACACACACACCCTCACAGTGTGTGCATCAGTTTGTGTGTGTGTGTGTGTGTGTGTGTGTGTGTGTGTGTGTGTGTGAAGGTCCAACATTGTCCTAAAGGCATGTGTCAGGTGGGGATCACTAGCGGGAACACTACAGTCTCTCTACCACAGGTTCTGGGGGGGGAGGTGAGCATAGTGGAGAGGCAGTGAGAGCGAGTACAAGGCTCTGTGGAGAAAAGCTCACAGAAAGTAAGGGAGCAGATTGAGATCAGCTGTGTGAGCGAGCTGGGATCTCAGTGTGTGAGCTTGAGGTGGGTGAGAGGAGAGGTCCTAGAGCAGCAGTCCTCAGCCTGTGGGTCACGACCCCTTTGAGGTTTAATGACCCTTTCACAATGGTCGCCCAAGACCGTCAGGAAATACAGATATTTACTATTCTATTCCTGGCAGTAGCAAAATTACGGTTATGAAGTATCAATGAAAGTAATCTTATGGTTTGGGGTCACCACAACTATTTATAGAGTTGTAGCATCAGGAAGGTCGAGAACCACTCTCCAGGAGGTAGAAAATGGCGGTGCATGCAGCTGCAGCTGTGAAACAAACTGCCTCATGAGAAGCTACTGGAGAAGACTGAGGACTTATGAAGGACTTACTATAATGATGTGTGGTAGAAAGCTCAGATCATCAGGAAAGACTGCATGCAAAATATGATCTCCACAAGGATGATACCAATGGGCAGGTGAAGGTGGATGGAGAGAAGCCCACCATGCCTCAAAACTACACAAAGAACTGAAGAAAGCTGGGAGAGCAGGAGCTGGTTTCCCAAAGAAGAACAAATTGATTGTTCAGTGCCAAAGAGTCAGCCTGGGAACACACACACACACACATACACACACACACACACACACACACACACACACACGCATACACACTATAAACACAGTCACACACAAACACATACACACACAAACACATACATACACAAACACATATACACATGCTTACACAATCACACACACTCACAAAGTCATACACACACACCATAAACACACTCACACACACATATGAACATACACTCATACACAGTCACACACATATACCACATGCATACATCATATAATACCACATAAACACACACACAACCTATACACACACAATACACATACAGCATACACATACATACCACACACACATTCATACTCACAGTGTGTGTAACATTATACAGACTGAAGAAGATATTTTTAGAAATATGTATGTATAATATGTATTTATACTTATAAGCACATATATTCAAATACATATACACATGCATATACACATATATACATATGCCTATGCAATAACAATTAGTGGAAAATAGAGACCATGAACTTGAAAAAGAACAGGAAGGGTATAAAGGATGGTTTGCAGGAAATGGGAAGAAGAAATGTAATTAAAGTATAGGTTTAACATAATTAAATAAAAAAGACTGTAGAGAAAGAGGATGTGGAGCTAGGTAGGAGGGGAAGTGAGGAGGGTCTGGGAGGAGATATGGAAGAGGAAAGTATGATTGAATATATTGTGTGAAAAATTATTTTTAAAATTACTTTAGAGCAGTTCCCATGGACGGTGACTTAACAAATAGGGCTCATTTTACTTATGTCTGCTCACCATGTACTGCCTGCAGATGTGGAAAATGCATTTTGCAACGAGCAAGTTCAGTAGCAGACCCTGTCTGGCCAATGGCATGAGGGCATGAGGTAGAGAGATGTAGAAGAGAGACAAGAGCAGAAGGGGTTTCTCTTCCACACAGAAGGCATTTAGGGAGAAGTCGAAATGAACTTCAAACTTTGATGAAAGAATTTCAAGGATTTCTCCCAGCAGCTCTCGGGCCATAAGACTGTTTCACCGTCTCCAACTCACTGTCAGGAGACAGAGAGTCTGCCAAATTCAACTCGCCCTCCTGCATCCCTTTTGAAATGGAAGAAAATCTATCAAATTTGCTAGACAGCACCGAGTCACAGTAAATGGATGCACAAAACAGTTACAGAATGACTTTTGAGATGGTCCTTGGCTTCAGAATCGCATTGTTGAAATGTGAAAAGGCTTTGAAAAGCCCTTAGTGCATGCAGCCATTCTCTGGGACTGATGCAGTTTCTCTTCTCTTTTTCTTATCCCTTGCTACTCCTCTAACCCCCTAAACACACACACACACACACACACACACATACGCATACACATGCACACATACACACACCACACATCACTTTCAATGTTTTACAAAAAAAAAAATATGAACATGATGTAAAACACCTCCGATATATTTGTATCTTTCTTCATATTTATGTGTGAATGGTATGTGTGGTGTATATGTATGGTGTGTGTGTATGCGTGCATGTGTGTACATGTGTGGTGTGGTGTGTGTGTATGTGTGTCTGTGTGTTTTGTGCATGGTATGTGGCATGTGTGTGTTGTGTGTTTTGTGTGGTGACTGTTGTATATGTATTGTGTATATGTGTATAGTGTGTATGTGTGTGGTGTGTGTATTGTGTGTATGTATATGGTGTGTGGTGTGTTACACACACACACTACACACACACATAAGCACACTGAGAGAGATAGCTCTGGTATCTCCTCAACATGGGAGGATGCTGGTCATGTTGGATTAAAGTTCCACTGTTATGGCCCCTTTCAATTTGAGTCACTTCCTGACAGTCTCTGTCAGTCTCTAATTGTACTCACATTGGAAACTAAAAGTTCCCTGCGGGACTTGAGTGAAGCCCACAGCATTTCCTGAGCTAGGATAATATATTTAGATGTTTATTTCTAATTATGAGAGTGATGCTATTTCCCTTATGTGAACATAGAGCAATTGCACAATCCATGATGCATTCACTGCAAACAAATATTTGTGGACCAGAGGGAAAAATGCTCCCACTCAGAGGTTAGCATGTAGCATGACTGTTCTGACATCCGCTCCCCTTGACCCACTAGCTAGTCTCATAGCAGTTGTGGGAAAAGGCTAGGTGAACATCTGCATGTGTAGTGCATTGTCTACAGGAAAGAAGCAATGAACTCGTGAAGTTGTTCTTTTACTCTGAGGGTTCACAAGCCTTTGTCCTGAGGGGATATATTTACCTACCAATGAGTTCACTATAAGCCCAACCCGATGGAGGGGAGGGAAAGACCAACGGTGTTATATTCTTGCTGGACAAATTTTATTAAGTTGAATGGTAACTCCTCAAAATAAGTCCCCACTCAGCTTCTGCTTCCTGTTTCCTGTCCTGACCACCTTTACACATGAACTATGATATGGGAATATAAGCAAAATGAACCCTTTCCTCCTCAAGCGGATTTTGACTATCCCAGCAATAGAAACCCTAAGACAATTGTTTTCTCACAACAACAGAAAACCTAGACAATTGTTTTGATTGACAAGAGGTTCTTTATACTGTACCTGGAGGAAAATGTTGAATGTCTTTTCCTTGCTAACCATAGCGACTGTAAAAAGAAGAGGCAAGTTGAAGAAAAACCGAGAATCATCACCCAGAGTATCCTGAGCCTAAGCAGATTGCAAAACAAAACCTTCAGAGTAATGTGTTCCTCTGTGTTTTCTGATTTGAAATAGTGTGTATGTGATTGTGTGTGTATGTGTGTGTGGTGTGTAGTGTGTGTTATACATTGTGTGTATAGTCTAAGGTGGGCCTGTGGGGGAATTTAAGTTATTATACTTGTTGTGTTCATAAAAAAAGAAAGAGGTTTAGAGAGAATGGTATATGGCGGTGTGGGGGAAGGGGGTACCTAGGCGGGCCCATGGCCGGGCATTCCTTCCCCGAGGGATCAGACACACACAGACATGGTATAGAATAGAGTTTATTCAGGGCAGAGAATGGGAATTAATGCGGTAGTGGAGGCAGAGAAAGGCAGAGAGAGGGAGAGAGTAGAGAAGTGGAGCCCGACCGTGACCACGTGGAGAGAGGGGGGAGGGGAGGAGAGCCCAAGAAGGGCAAGAGGAGTAAGAGGTAAGAGTGCCAAGAGGTAAGAGAGAGAGAGAGAGAGAGAGAGAGAGAGAGAGAGAGAGAGAGAGAGAGAGAGAGAGAGAGGAGGGGGCCCAGTGCCCTCTTTATAGGCCAGGTCTACTGTGGGGAGGGGCATCCCTGGCTGTTGCCAGGTAATTGTGGGGTGGAGCTTTGACAGAATCCTAACAATACTGGAGGCCTCAATCAAGGAACTGGTGTCCTTACACAGAGACAAGACATCTGGCTTGTTCTCTTTCCTTAGTGAAGCAGAAAGAAGAACTCCGCCATCTGCAAGCTGGAAGAGGTTCTTGTTATAACCTAGCCAGCATCCCGATGTCAGACTTCCAGCCTTCAGAACTATGAGAAATGAGCTCCCAGGCTTGGAAATAGCAGTCCAAGCAAAGCAATACTATGAATTTCACCATTACAAAAGCATGCCTAGCAAGAAGGCCAATGTTTGGCTAGACATAGTTTTGCTAAGACAGGCTAGGATATAATTCATGAGCCCTCAACCATCTCTCCAGTCAGGTTATCCAGCATACAGGATGTTACCCAGCAAAGAACTCTTAATGAGTGTTTATCTATTGGCACGGATCCCTGTGATGAGTATTACAGGCTTACAAGGCTTTTAAGGATCCTGTGCCAGTAGAAATGCTACCATTGGGATGAGCAAGGACCCAAAGAGCATTGCTGTGGGTATCAGGCCTGCAATGCCAATAATTCATGGGACAGGACCATGAGTAACTGAATTACTCACAAACTTGATAGCTAATGAATACTTCCCTTCTAAAGTCAAACTTGTTTGAGACTAGACTCCTTTTTTCTAACTTCTGCCTTTTGGATTTGACTTTCCTGTGTCTGCCCCACTGTTACATCTTGGGAGTAGATAACTTATTTGGTAAGATTAGAAGCCCAGGGATGAAAAGTAATTTTGTTCTAGGATACAATATGGAAGCATCAGTCATATCTGATTTGGAACTGTGGGCTGATAATAGGTGAGATCTGGAGCCTATTGTTAGTGTAGAATGGGTTAGAACTTTTCGAGAAATGTGAGGTGTTTTGTATGAAGCATAGGTGTTATTTGACAGGGAGACAGGCAAGAGAGCATAAGAGACTTAACGGTCATTTCTGAAAAAAAAGTGTCATTGTCTTAACTACTAGAACTAGTGAGTGCTACCTTATTTGGTAAAAGACTTCTGCACAGCCAATTAAGTGACTGCTCTTAAAACAAAGCCTCCTTTCTTACTTGGAAGGGCCCAAGCCCGACAGTATGTGCCCATATAAGAGTGATGGAAAGGCAGATAGGATAGAAAAAAGGAGTTTAAACAACATCACGACAGATAATGCAATTCAGGCAACAGTTGAAGTGTGCCATTTGTCCCCAAAAGCTAAAGAGGCAGGAAATAATAAAGTCTCCTCTAGAACCCCCAAGAAGGCTCACAAGCTGTTGGCATACTGGCTGTCAACTTTTTTATGGAACACGTTTCTGTTGTTTTAACCCACTAGCTTTATATTAATCTTCTGCAGTGGCCACAGGAAATGAATATATTCATAGGCTATACACACGAGGACAAGAGACCTAAAGAGACTGTCTCCTCCAACACTGTCTCCTCCTCTGCTCCTTGCTTTATCATGACTACAATCTTGAGCCCTTTGACCTCTCAGGCAGGCTCTCACACAGACCTTTGTGTGTAGACAGGCAAGGTAAAAGGCAGGCCCATGGCAATGACACAGATTGAGCTCCAGTGTGTGGCATCCATCTTCCTATACAATTTCCCCCATGCCCCCCATTGCCTCCTTCTCTTTCCCTTTCTTTCTCATCCTTCTCACTAGCTCCACAGTCCTGCCGCTGTCTCCTCACTAACTCTGCTTCTGTCGCCACTGTTTGTTCTACAACTTCTGTTTCCTCAGCAGCTAATCAGGAAGTCTCCTAAACAAAGATAGTTCTTCCATAAGCTATATAAGCATTCCTCTGTCAAATAGCAATTAGTTGTAGCACTGATATGTTATGGTTTTATTTGTGTCCATGTGTTTGTCTGGGTGAGTTTATATATACCATGTGCAAGCAGGCATTCTCAGAGACAAGAAAGGAAATCCTCAGATTTCCAGGAACTATATAGAGATGTGGGGTTTGAGAGTTGTTATCATGGATGCCAGGAACTGAACTTGGGTCTTCTGCAAGAATAGTAATTTTTAACTACAGCAGAATCCCTTCATCCCCAGCATTGAGGTTTAAAAGACACATAAAGCATAAGATATTGCTTAAAACAACTTTAAGACTGAAAACGGTGATGATACACACATAAAGGAGAGATGGGCAAGGATGTAATGGAGGAAGGGAGCTGAGACCAGAGAAGCCAGGGGAAGGAAGAATCTTGGAACAAGACCTACTCAGATCTAGATGGCAGGGTCTCCAAGGCCGAGAACACAGTCTCGGGAGCTTAGATGCAAAGTCAAAGAGCAGAATTTCCAAGTGTCGCATCATCACAGAGTCCAGCAAATTGTAAATGTAGTACAATGAAAATATAAGGGAATAATTTTTTAGAGTACTTAAACAATAAAGGGTTATTTATTATATTATTTGCATATTATGCATAATAATATAATTAGAATAATATAATAATCATATATAATATTTTATTTATACTTTATTTAATATTTATATAATATATCTTTTTTTTATTCGATATAATTTATTTACATTTCAAATAATTTCCCCTTTTCTAGCCCCCCCCCCACTCCCCGAAAGTCCCGTAAGCCCCCTTCTCTTCCCCTGTCCTCCCTCCCACCCCTTCCCAGTTCCCCGTTCTGGTTTTGCCAAATACTGTTTCACTGAGTCTTTCCAGAACCAGGGACCACTCCTGCTTTCTTCTTGTATCTCATTTGATGTGTGGATTATGTTTTGGGTATTCCAGTTTTCTAGGTTAATAACCACTTATTAGTGAGTGCATACCATGATTCACCTTTTGAGTCTGGGTTACCTCACTTAGTATGATGTTCTCTAGCTCCATCCATTTGCCTAAGAATTTCATGAATTCATTGTTTCTAATGGCTGAATAGTACTCCATTGTGTAGATATACCACATTTTTTGTATCCACTCTTCTGTTGAGGGATACCTGGGTTCTTTCCAGCATCTGGCAATTATAAATAGGGCTGCTATGAACATAGTAGAGCATGTATCCTTATTACATGGTGGGGAATCCTCTGGGTATATGCCCAGGAGTGCTATAGCAGGATCTTCTGGAAGTGAGGTGCCCAGTTTTCGGAGGAACCGCCAGACTGCTTTCCAGAGTGGTTGTACCAATTTGCAACCCCACCAGCAGTGGAGGAGTGTTCCTCTTTCTCCGCACCCTCTCCAACACCTGCTGTCTCCTGAATTTTTAATCTTAGCCATTCTGACTGGTGTAAGATGAAATCTTAGGGTTGTTTTGATTTGCATTTCCCTAATGACTAATGAAGTTGAGCATTTTTTAAGATGCTTCTCCGCCATCCGAAGTTCTTCAGGTGAGAATTCTTTGTTTAACTCTGTACCCCATTTTTTAATAGGGTTGTTCGGTTTTCTGGAGTCTAACTTCTTGAGTTCTTTATATATATTGGATATTAGCCCTCTATCTGATGTAGGATTGGTGAAGATCTTTTCCCAATTTGTTGGTTGCCGATCTGTCCTCTTGATGGTGTCCTTTGCCTTACAGAAACTCTGTAACCTTATGAGGTCCCATTTGTCAATTCTTGCTCTTAGAGCATACGCTATTGGTGTTCTGTTCAGAAACTTTCTCCCTGTACCGATGTCCTCAAGGGTCTTCCCCAGTTTCTTTTCTATTAGCTTCAGAGTGTCTGGCTTTATGTGGAGGTCCTTGATCCATTTGGATTTGAGCTTAGTACAAGGAGACAAGGATGGATCAATTCGCATTCTTCTGCATGCTGACCTCCAGTTGAACCAGCACCATTTGTTGAAAAGGCTATCTTTTTTCCATTGGATGTTTTCAGCCTCTTTGTCGAGGATCAAGTGGCCATAGGTGTGTGGGTTCATTTCTGGATCTTCAATCCTGTTCCATTGATCCTCCTGCCTGTCACTGTACCAATACCATGCAGTTTTTAACACTATTGCTCTGTAGTATTGCTTGAGGTCAGGGATACTGATTCCCCCAGATTTTCTTTTCTTGCTGAGAATAGTTTTAGCTATCCTGGGTTTTTTGTTGTTCCAGATGAATTTGATAATTGCTCTTTCTAACTCTGTGAAGAATTGAGTTGGGATTTTGATGGGTATTGCATTGAATCTGTATAGTGCTTTAGGCAAAATGGCCATTTTAACTATATTGATTCTACCGATCCATGAGCATGGGAGGTTTTCCCATTTTTTGAGGTCTTCTTCCATTTCCTTCTTCAAATAATATATAATTATTTGTATATAATTACAAATATATGTAATATATAATTTGTATATCATATATAATATAAATAAATATACAATTCATATGTAATGTTTAAAATACATGATATAAATATATAAATATAAATATGTTATATAAAATCTATATAATAAAATATATAATGTAAATATATAAAATAAAGTAGAAAATATATAATGATAATATATAATATAAATATATATAATTCATATATAATACTTAAGAAAGAAAACATTAAACTATTTTTGTAATTGACTTTATCCTTCAGGGACTAACTGCTTATTTTCTTTCCTCACTACTGTAATAACATACCTTGACAGAAACAACTTAAAAAAGCAAAGACTTTATTTCAGTTATCAGTAAAAATACATAATATATAATAAATAATAAAATAATATGAAGTATAATGATTTATATAAGAATTATATTTTATATAATATATTACAATATATTATTAGAGCCTGTGCCAGTCTTGCAGAGGGCAGAAGTTCCATTGCCAATATATATGACTCGTGGTTCATGACGACCTATCACTCCATCCCCAAGGGATCCAATGGCCTCTTCTGATCTCCCTGCACATACATGCACATGATTTCAAAAAAAAATCCATAAAAAAAGAAAACATGCAACTATATTTAAAGTAGACTCTGTTCTTGGGGGATTAACTTCTTACTTTCTTTCCCTCTTCCTGCAATAATATATCCTGAGAGAAACAACTCAAGAAAGACTTTTTTTTATTCGATATATTTTTTATTTACATTTCAAATGATTTTCCCTTTTCAGGCCCCCCCCACTCCCCAAAAGTCACATAAGTCCCTTTCCCTCCCCCTGTTCTCCCACCCACCCCTTCCCACTTGCCTGTTCTGGTTTTGCCCTATACTGCTACACTGAGTCTTTCCAGAACCAGGGGCCACTCCTCCGTTCTTCTTGTACCTCATTTGATGTGTGGATTATGTTTTGGGTATTCCAGTTTTCCAGGCTAATATCCACTTATTAGTGAGTGCATACCATGATTCATCTTTTGAGTCTGGGTTACCTCACGTAGTATGATGTTCTCCAGCTCCATCCATTTGCCTAAGAATTTCATGAATTCATTGTTTCTAATGGCTGAATAGTACTCCATTGTGTATATATACCACATTTTTTGCATCCATTCTTCTGTTGAGGGATACCTGGGTTCTTTCCAGCTTCTGGCTATTATAAATAGGGCTGCTATGAACATAGTGGAGCATGTGTCCTTATTACATGCTGGGGAATCCTCTGGGTATATGCCCAGGAGTGGTATAGCAGGATATTTCAGAAGTGTCATGCCCAGTTTCCTGAGGAACCACCAGACTGATTTCCAGAGTGGTTGTACCAATTTGCAACCCCACCAGCAGTGGAGGAGTGTTCCTCTTTCTCCACATCCTCTCCAACACCTGCTGTCTCCTGAGTTTTTAATCTTAGCCATTCTGACTGGTGTAAGGTGAAATCTCAGGGTTGTTTTGATTTGCATTTCCCTGATGACTGATGAAGTTGAGCATTTTTTAAGATGTTTCTCCACCATCCGAAGTTTCAAGAAAGAATTTATTTCAGTTACCAGTTGGGAGTACAGTTAATCGTGGCAGCAGGAGCTAGAAGCACAAGGTCACGTCATATCTACATCCAGGAAACAGAGACTGATAAATGCTTGTGCCTAGATCCCTGTCTCCTTTTATACAGTCTGAGTCCCCTGCTCAGTGAATGGCCCCACCCTCACAATAAAGATCAATCTTCCCACATTAAGTAATCAACTCCCCATATTAATCTAATAATGATGGTCCCTCACAGGTATGCCCAGAGAATAGATAATCCTTCACCTTGCTCCTAGTTGACTCCAGAGCCTGTGAAACTGACAATTAGCACTCATCATGAAAATATCTGAAATCAGTGAAGTGGTCTGTAAAAGCTTTCAAAAATTTGCTTTAAACAAATTCAGCTGTGAAATATATTTCATCATTTAAATAAGGAGGCAATTATCCAAGAGTCACAAAACATCAAATGAGAAATTCATATATATATATATATATATATATATATATATAAAGATCCCCAATTATTTTGTATTATGAGAAAGCATATTAATTAGCAGCATTTCTAAACATGGAAGAAATCTTAGACTAAGTCTCTATGTTCAGAGATTAAAACTATGAGCCTTTAAGAAGGTAAGAAACTTGCCGCTACCCATTACTGCAGATGTTAAGTCTCTGTTTTCCTTACTCCCAGTACTGTCTTCCTTTACATGACTCATCTACAATTATCTAAGTTTTGGAATAGAATTCAGATCAACAAGCCTGGCTGAACACTGAGTTATCAGATTCTCTCTAGTCCATTCCTGCAAAGAAGGATCAACTTCATGAGGCTGCAAGGCCTGATCTCCAGATCTATGGGTGCAGAATACCACTGTCTTAGGAAGGTGAAACCCTGCTCTGCACTCCTGAGAGCTCTGGTTGGCAAAAGCTGCAGCTGTTTTTCAGGAGCAGAGAGAAGTCACGTGTGCATAACATCACTTGGGATATTATTTATGTCCAGGACACAGTCCTTCGGTGGATAACTTAGAAAAGAGATGGCATTTCATTGTCCTTATCTGTGGTGGTTTAGATGAGATAGCTCATATATTTGAATGTTTCCTGCCTGGTAGGTGGAACTGTTTGGGGAAGAATTAAGAGGTTTAAGGATTTACTGAATCAGATGTAATTCTTAGCTATTGCTGTAGCACCATGCCTGCCTGTCTGCCACCATGTTACCCTACGTGATGGTCATGGTCTCACCCTTTGAGAGTATGTGCAGGTCCAAAATCAAATGCTTCCTTTTATAAGTTGCTTTAGTCATGGTGTCTCTTCACTGTGATAAAAATGTAGCTAAGACACCATCTTATACTGAGCGCTATGAACTATGTTGTCAGCATTTGATAAATGTTTGTTCACTAAAAAAAAAAATCATTTGTTCAAATGAGATAATGAAGTCTGCTTCATAAGCACGTGTGTAAATAGACCTATCAGTCTTGTGTTTTGGAAAGTCGTTATGAAAGTTGAATGACTAAGTTTTCACAGAGCAAGACTGCATATATCTCCAAAGAATCAAGTTATCACATAGACTTTTAAGTCATGAGAACCATTTATAACTATTGTCTTTTAAATATGAAGACAATTATTTGAAGAAAACTGATTGTTAGATCATATGTAGGACGAAGAATTAAGGTCATCCAGTGGATGTCCTTACATTGTATGTATGAATTGCCCTTTACATTTTATCCATGATATGTACAAGGGTGTGATGATTGGTTGAGACAGTGAAGGTTGAGGAAAACTTCGTGTGTGTCATTTTTCTGGTAGGAAGGGAAATAACTGTCTTGTTTTATCTTTACTTATTTCAAAAACATTAGAATGCACACTGTAGGGGACTTGGAAGACAGGCAACTTAGTTCACAGTTCGATTACCTGATTTATTAATATTTTGTAGACTGTTAAAACATTTTTCGCTGAACATTTTAAACTGTATTTTTCATTGAACATTTTAATTCTATCATCTTCATGATTAGTGTTTTTAAATAGCAGTGTCAAAATCTATTACTTCATGTGTTAAAGTTTACTTTCTCAAACTCTTCATTTTGGACATTTTGGACACTTTAGTTTTGATGATAATTTAAAAAAATTTTAATAGTGTGTGTGCCTAAGAATGTGGGTGGGTGGGGGAGCTGGTGGGTGCCTGTGTGCCCCTGTAGAGGACACAAAAAGAAATCAGATCTCCCTGGATCTGCAGTTATAGGTGGTTGTGAGGCACACTGTTTGAGTGTTGGAAACAACTCAGGTCCTCTAAAAGAATAGCAAGTGTTTATAATGCCTAAGCCATTCTTTTAGCCCTTTTAAACTACATTTATTAAAAAACGAATCTTCAGATGGCTAGAAATCATTAAAACGCTTAAGATTCAAAAGGTATGTTTGCCTACATCACCTAAGAAATCATATAAAATGCAAAAAACCACTTCTGTGGTTCAGTCATATAAGACAAGGGAGTGTGGGTAGCGAGGCATTGAGTTTGCAGTCTGTGAGAACAGGATAACCCATTGTGCCTTGAACACTGTTCTTGAAATGGAAAGTTTGCTGACCTCAGAGTGTCCCTGTGCCTTTGTCATTGCTGTACCTTCCCTAGATATGAATACTGATGCATAGCTGGCTTCTATAGCTGCTGATGACCAGTATGTCAATGGGTAATAGGAAATGTCTATGGCTTACACTGTAGAGGGAAAAATGTTGGGAGAAAATATTTTAAAAATTATTGCACTTACACATGAGGAATGGGACTCTAGATTGTCTTATTTCTCCCTTGTTTTTTTTGTTTTGTTTTGTTTTTATTTTTGTATTCAAAGTTGTCACTTAGAAATACATGTTAATTTAAACACATGATTTGCCAAAGTTTAATTTAGTAGTGAGAGGGAGTTGCATTATTGTATATCCACATACATTCCTTCCAGGGTTAGATATGTTGAAGTGATAGTAGTTTGACACTACCTCTTCAAACTTTAAATAATATACTTCAAAACTGAATAACTGTTTCAACAGTATTTGCTAAGTTCTGCACACATGGGGTGAAGATGAAGTAAGGATTAGAAACACCAGCATTCTGAATGCCAAGTTTGGTGTTCGGCTTAATTTGCTATTATTTTCTTTTGCATTGTCTTTTCTCAGTAAAGAGGAACAGTAGTGGCTATGAAAAGACAAAAGTTACAGGTCAGATTGGCAAATGCTGAGCTGTGCAGATTATGTCACCGAGTATTTCAAAATTAATATTTGCCCTTTTCATTCTGGCAAGCTTCTATTTCTAAGAAATAATGAGCTGGGCTTTATTTTTGTGTGTGTGTGTGAGCAAACGCCCAGTAGAATATTTTTGGCCCTTGCAAAGGCACATTGGCTACTTCAAGCCCCCAAAGCTTCATCGCTGACTTCACTTTTCCTTGGGAGCAGACTGTAGAGTCTCCTCCCATAAGTTCAGAAGCACAATGATAAAAACAAGCCGTTTCATCCAGGCGTCCTGTGCCTAGAACAACAGATTTCTAAATCCCCATGCTGCTGCAGGGTGCCCACAAAGTAAAACCTTCCTCTGTGAATGCGCAGGGTACAGGTGCCGTGAGGTAAAGAGTCCAGGCTCTGCAAAGACAAACACTAAAGCCGCCATATGGAATCCACCAAGCCCTGCTTGTATAGAGTGAAGCATTTCTTCAGCTTTAATGCTGTTGCTGTAGAGGAAGTCAATCCTACTCTTCTTACCGTTGCCAACAGAAACAGCAAACAAACAAACAAGCAAAACCTACCAGTTTTCGTCTTCTTTGTTCTTGTTCTATTCTTCATGATTGTCATTTATTGATCATTGAGGAAGAAAAAATCAAAAGGCAAAAATGCTTTAGGCACTTTCCACTGGGATAAAAAATAAGTAACGCACCATCCCCTTAACCTTTCATCCTGCAAAGCATCATTTTCTGAAAGGAAAAAAGATACAGATTTCCTGGTCTATGTCTTTCCACCCTTCTCATCACAGTGTTTTTTAATACTCACTTCCCGTGGAAATCATGTCAAGAACAGGTCACCCTTCAGACTGTGTACATGAGTAGCTTAGTGTCTAGCTCTGTGAGGAAAGACAAAGAGAATTTAAACCACTCATAAAATAGTATGTAGCTTAAGCGCTCAGAGTTTTGATCAAATCCCAAACCTTCCCTTACAACTCAACATGAGAGACCCACCTGGAACCTCAAAAATCTTTGTGAAGTGAAGGTACCATTGGTGACTTCTCTGGGGGCTTCTTTAAGGAAGGTGAAGGCAGTGAATTGTGCATATGAGTATCTAGACCAGTGCAAGGGCACACATAAGGACTTTAGATGAAGTACCTATTGCTTCTTATCAGCATTGATAAGGAGACTAGTTATTAGGTCAAACAAGGTTGTTTTTTAAAACATCATCTTTAACAAATATAATATGTACCTACATTAAAAAATTGTAAATATGGACTGTGTTCTCAATTCTTGAATAGGTATTTTGAGTTGTCTGGCATATAACGTTGGCCTACCAGGAGCGAAAATATTTTCTGGACCTTCAAGTGAACAGTTTGGGTATTCAGTGCAGCAGCTTACGAACCCACAAGGCAACTGGTAAGACTGTTCTCGTCTTTATTGTTTCAATTAAAACATTGTATAAATGGAATATTTGAATCCATTTGTTTATCCAAACAGATGAGTGTATATACTGTAATAGATGGTGTTTTGAAATCATTCTTAGGGCATCTTGCTGGGTAACTGGCTGGCCCAGAACCCATAGATAAATGCATGTCTCTCTCGCCAAGATGTGTTGCATGGGCTTAAAGTACTTAGTTCTTTTGTTTGTTTTTCTTCTTTTTTGAAAATCATTTTCTTTGAGAGTTAATTACTGTACACTGATAACTAATAGAATACTATAATGGTAGTTTTTAGTAGGGAGAAAGCCCAGATAGAAAATTTTCTTGAAAAACTTCTGACAGTACCAGTGTTAATGATTAGCATGATAGATTAAAAAAAAAGACAAATATTGCCTTCATTCTTTAACCTGTGAACTAATCTTCCTTGAGCTTTAAATGTAATCATCTAGCTGATATTATTTTGGTGTTCTTTCTGGAGCACAGAACAACTTCCTAAATATTATCCTTCTTCAGCAGGGCTTTGCCCACTGTGCTCTGAGTCAGCTTTCAATGTCCCATCATCACTTTTTCTTGGATTATCATAGAGAAGAAAGCAAGGGAGAAAGGTGACACAGACTGGTTTTTGATCTTAGGATATAGTTCATTATGTTGGTGATGGACCCTAAGGTTGGGTCTGCTCCCAAAGGATTCATAAATATATTTGTGGAATGGAGAGATGCCTCCAAAGTTAAGAGTGAATATTGCTCTTACAAACGAGTTTTGTTTCCAGTACCCATGTCGGATGATTATTAATGGCATATAAATTCAACTTCAGGAGTATCTGGCACCTCCAATCTCGTACACACATTTCCACACAGATATAAACACATAATTAAAGTACATCTTAAAAGATTTAAAAGAATAACCATTTGTTGAATGACTTAATGGAAGGCCTACTTACAAGCAATTCACCACAAATAGCCTGTGAAGTTAACTATATGAGACAATCTCAAGATGTATGAGCTAATGCAGACAGAGCTCTACATGGATGCTAGTAGTGACTAGGAAAGATACAGCCTAGCAATGAACAGTCTGGCATTGTGTTTGAGGTAGGTGTTTCATTGTACTTCCAGTATCAGCTTTTCTGGGGGCAGAATAAGTATAAGAGAAAAAGTCACCATCTGTGATAGATGCTATTAGGGATGGTAAGTCTGTTTGATTGGAGAAGAACTCACGCACTGGCTATGTGGCAGTCATATCTTGAATAAAACTAAAATAACAGAGAACTGGCAGAGACAGAACAGGTAGAATCCTGGGAAAGAGAGTCCTCCCTATGGCTTCTCTCAGTATATATGGATTCAAGACATTGTTAAAAGGCATTTGTATTAGCAGATTACATTGATACTCTGGAGCTGATTCAATGATGTCAACACCAGGGATATCAGATATTTAAATCCTACCTTAGCCTTCCCATAACATTTCTTGTAAGCATGAGACAACGGCTATTGGGAAACAAGGCTCTGCTCTATAATTGGCTAGGTTAGTGCCACTTGGATACCAGTGTGGAACTTTCCAGTAAGGTGTAACCTTTAGCTAAGGATCACACTTTTCTTCCCTTTAACCAGTATCTAAAACCATCAGCCAGCACAGGCATACAGAGGAAAAGGGAGGATTCATGTCTGTCTAAGGGGCTGGATTCTAGGAAGGTAAAAAGCAGAAAGGAAGAGAGGGCAGCTGGCTGGCCGGCCTAAATGAATCCTCTCACTCTCTCAATCCCACCAAGAAAAGAACAGAATAGACAAATTCATGGGCAAAACTATCTTGTCCACTGTGGACTGGCCACTGTGTCTACATGGGGTGCAGAAAATGCAGAGCGTAGGGCCTGCCCCCTGGAGTGTGGAACCGTCTAGGAGGAAGATTTACATGCAGGTTAGGAATGCACCGATAAGAGAGGGTAATTCAGTGTCGGGCCTTTGATTGCTAGTGTTTTTGTTGCTTTTCTGTCTCTACCTCCACTCACTCAACCATAAGAGAACAACTTCCTTTCCAAGGCCCGGGACAATAGTAAATCCTCATGGCCTATGTCTTTAGCCTGACCCTGTCAATCATCCAGGGGGACATCAAGCCAATGCTAGGTAGTCCTCAGTCGGTGGCCTTCACACCAAGGAGGAAAAATAAAGCCAGACCTGGGCTCCAGAATTGCCTGTTTGTTTTGACAATTGGCACTGTGCCTTCTCCACTTGTAATTTATGACAATCACCCAGACATTATGGAAGTAGCAGATGTGGGAAAACCGTTTAAACATTAACTTTCCTTCTGATACTAATGAAGTTAATTTTTGCTAGGAATTCCTTCGATAAATTGTGAGCATTTGTTCTTGAGTCAGTACATCACACACACACACACACACACACACACACACACACACACATCCTTTTAGCTCATTGCTCTTTTACTGCTTATGCTGAAGCAGGTTTTACCACCTTCTCCCTGCACTTAATTGAACTTTCCTTATGATCTGTTTTATACCTGACTCCGTCTCTCAGCTCTTCTAACGCACTCAAGGTTCTAGCCCAAGTGTTAGGAAGCTGTCAGAGGACAGTTTGAGTTGTCCGGTGTGGACTGTGTTTCCAGGAATATAGGAATGTTTTACTTTCAGATCTACTAGATTTCAATGAAGTGAACTTGGCTATTTTAGCAGTTTTGTTTATTAGATTTTTTTTATTACATTCTAGACTTCTATTTTAATGATCTCAGGATGTCTCTTTGTTACTTCTTGAGCTTTTCCCACTATCTTCTATGAGCGCCTAGTTTCAAAAGCAAGGTGACCTCCAAGTAGAGCTGACATGCCGCACTCTGGCTAAAAGTAAAGTTGCTTCCCTCAGCACAGCAGAGGCGGGCCAGCCTGCCTCCAGGCTGAATTTCAGACACCGGATGTTCGGTGTGGATGATGCAATCCTTATCACAAACAATCTACAAGGTCCGGGAGACGTGTTTAAGATCATTTCCTGGAACTAGTTGTGATCTGTACTATTTCTTTGTGCAATCTGAAGGCTTGCCCTAAGAACAATCTGAGTTCATTCTATGACTCAAAATCACTGTAACTAAAATCACTTGTTAGTCGAAGACTGACTAAGAATGAGGGGTATTTCCAGGCATGGCAATGCATTTTCTTCTTTTGTCAAGGACTGGTATGTTCTACTTCCTTATAAAGAGAGAACTATGAATGAATATAGCATCAGAGAGAAAATCTGCTGCATCTAATATATCGACACATTATTATTTTAATTTTTAAGTTAAGATAAATTTTACTAAAGTTCTTTATTTACTATAAGTGTGATAGACCCCCAATAAATATCTCTGTGGGAGAAATTTAAATAGAAAGTTCTATAGAAGTGAGATTTAATTTTGTAACAGACATTAAAAGAGTGTGTGTGTTAAATTTCCTATGCTTTAATTTGCTTTTCCCATCATCAAACTGGACATTAGTTTGTGATGTATACACACACACATACACACACACACATCCCACATTTGTGACTCATATTTACAAGATACCTGCTATTCTAGAGTGTTTGGAACATATCTTGGGAAATCTTCCATGTTCTCAAGACCTCCTGTCAGCCATTTCTCCATGATAATATTGATTATTGGCTCCAGAACAAAGTTTATTTACAAGAGCAAAGAGCTTTTACACATATGCCTTTCTGGTACCCAGCCATCCCAAACATTTCCCTCCATCAAAACATAGATGTAGAAAGTGTCAAGTGGCAGAGGTAAGAGGTGTATTTTTAGGGTAACTATCATGAGCAAGTATTGGGTTCTTATCTAAAAGAGTTCTTAGTGGACCCAGAATGATAGAATTGGTGATTTGGAAGGAAAGCAGGGTGTCATGGAGACTGGTTACTTCTCTGTTGCTGTAGTAAAATACCATGACCAAGGCAATCTATGGGAAGGAGGGTTTTCTCCAGCAATACTTCCCTGAGGGATGAGTCCATTATGAGAAAACATCGCAGCAAACAACAGGGATAGAAGCCTAAGAGGTCATATTGCAATCAGAATCACAGAGAAGAGAAAGCTTACACTAAGTAGAGTGAGAATATGCACTCTGCAAGTCTGCCTCTAGTGACATACTTTCTCTAATTTGGCCACACATCCTAAATTTCCTCCAAAGAGCACCAGCAACTGGGGACCAGGGGTTTAAATGCTTGAGTTGGATATGAGGAGGGTGCATCTCACCCAAAACAGCACAGATACTTACAGCTTGTGTCTTTATACAGAAGCAAAAATAGATATAACACCTTACAGGCAATAATAAGAACCAAATGAAATAATGCATATGAGTCCTTTATAAACCATAACGTAGTTTTACAATGCTGTTGCTAGTCCAGTGTTTATTTCTGAATTAAAAAAGAATGTGCCAAAGCACCCAGGAGAGAACTGGGACTTGACATCTGAAATGTAGTAATCTTAAAAATCATATTGTTTCCATAGGATGAGTAAAAGTGAAAGAATCTGTAACGCTTTATGGTTAATATCTCAGCTTTTGATTTTAACATCAGAAAAACTTCATAAAGGATGGGTTGAAGCAATACTCAGTATCTATTAGCTCTTTTACTTCCAGGAAGGAAATTAATTTCCAACGATTTTATGAAACAGAACAGGCAAAAGATGCTTTAGCAAGAGTGAGGTTGGTGGACTATGTTGTGACATTGAAAGACCTTGCAAGCTTGTCCACCTAACCACTTCAGGAAACAGTCTGGAATCTGGAGAGTCTGTGTTCACATAGTGAGGCTGACATAATAACATTGCTTTAACTTAGGCCAAGGCATTTGACTATTGAGTTTGGAATAGCAATATTGTATCCTAAAAGGTGAAGACTGCTTGCTGTCCCCTTTTGCCAAGGGGTAACATTTGGGTGACTTTGTCATTCACAAACACCTTTCCCACTCACTAGTAAGAAGCAAGGATCTATTTAGAACTTACCAAGTGTCCTGTATTGTCAATAACTTAGGATGAGAATGATATTCTTATTTGTACCATGTGGGGTTAGATATTTCTAATGTTAATATAGATATTACATAGAGTAGGCTTCTGATCACAACCAAGGTATCCCCTTAGGGCTCTAAAGGACATCTCAAACTCAAGGTGTCTCATACTGAGCTCTTCTTTGTTGTAAAACCTCCCTCTGCTGACAGCTTCCTTTCTGAAGTTTATTGTGCTTAACTTCTCTGCTCTTAGGGGTTTCCTTGATGTTGGGGGCCATCTCTAGTTCCCCTTCTTCCTCCTGCCCCTCTGTCCCTCTTTTGCCTTTCCTCTGTTTAATTGTTCTTTGAAAGACAACCTAGAGAAATCCTGCTGGCCCTACCTTGACAAACTCCATTAAATAAGACGAGAGCTCACCACATGCAGTCCTCTGAGCCTTTATGAGCTTCTGCTACCTTTTACCTAGGAGACTGCAAGGTCCTTCCAAACATGACCTACTTCCCTGCTCCAATGTGATCATTTCAATGAAGCTTCTGTCACAGTTCCCAAAATATATAACATTATGATTACTCTACTCAACACCCTGGAAGCCTTTTTTACGTAAAGAAAAAATAAAGCAAGCAAACAAACAAAAACCCAGGGATTTTCTAATTGAACACAATTCTATATGTGGTTCAGTCCCCACTTGCCAAGCTGATTCCAGCCTCGGACATTTCCCTCAGTCCCTGGACTTGTGTGCATCTTATGTTCCCCCAGGTTACTCCTGACTTTTTTCTTTTAGTCTTGAATATCATCGTGTGTGTGTGTGTGTGTGTGTGTGTGTGTGTGTGTGTGTACACCCTTCTCTAACCTTTCAAATAAAGATTTCCCACCCTCCACCTCACACCCCTAGCTCTTCAACTCATCTTTCTTCCAAACCACTGATCACAGACACCTTTTGGTTCACTTACTAAATTTATTATCCATCTTCTCCCAAGAATGTAAAATTCAAGGCTGATATTTCTTTAGTGACTTATTCACTAAGCTATTCTTAGTACCTATGATTACATGTGATCCATAGTAGGTATACTGGCTTGTTTTATATCAACTTGACACAAGCTAGAGTCATCAGAGGAGGGAGCATCAATTGAAAGAAAATGCCTCCTTAAGATCAGGCTATAGGCAAACCAGTAGGGCATTGTCTTAATTAGTTATTGATGAGGGGAGGACCCAGCCCATTATATGAAGAGCCATCTCTGGGCTGGTGGTCCTGGATACTTTATGAAAGTAGGCTGAAGAAGCAATGTAGGGCAGACCAGTAAACAGCATCCCACTATGGCCTCTGCATCAGCTCCTACCTCCAAGTTCTGCCCTGTTTGAGTTCCTGTTATGACTTCCTCCAGTGATGAACATCAAAGCAGAAAGTAGAAGCCAAATAAACCCTTTTCTCCTCAGCTCACTTTTGGTCATGGTATTATATCACAATAATAGTACCCCTAATTAACAAAGTAGGTCTTGTCACCACACACAACCTCCCAGGTGGTCTACTGTGCAAGGCCAGGGCACACAGTTTACCTAAGAATGGTGCCTCCTGGAGTGTGGGACATGTCCATCCCACAAGCATTCATTAAACACTTCTTGATGATACTATGTTGTTTAACTGCATGTCTATTCTCAATCTCTATAAGCATCCCTACTGTTATTGAAGAAAACCTGGAAAGCGTAGAGATCCAGAGACCAAAGGCAGGTATTTTTAGCATCTCCTGGATTGTGGGTTTAAAATTGTCTGACCTACACCACCATAAATATTGTTTACTAGCTAAACAAAGCACTTTAAATTCCACTGGAGGTGGGCAAATTGGCTATGTTTTGGAAGTCTGCATAATCAGTATTTTCTCACAAGATAATTGAACAGTAAGCGTTAGTTAAGATAGTCTTGGAAGAATTCCCAGTTTCACTACAGGGAAGGAGAAGTTTATATCTTTGGCTTTTGTGGAGTTTGGAGAATCAGCACACAACTCTGTTTTTCTTTTCCTGTCAAGAGTGAGTGAAATCTATAGCTACAAAGAACTCCTGTCGTGTTTCAACATCGTTTTCCCACCTGTGGAAGACACTCTTCCCTTTGGAACATTTTGTCCTGGTGTACCTCTCCCTGTCACAGCTATACGTCCAGGAAATTTTACTGTTGACAGTGACAGCCTCCTTAACTTCCTGTCTGGTTAGTGTAAGGTCATGATTCCCTAGGAATGGTCTCTGGTGACTTCACAGCTTCCTCTCATGAGAGTGAGCTGTCAGGAACAGGATCCCGTGAAAGCCCGTGGGTGTGAGAAGGTCTGCTGCAGAGTGGGAAAACATTACCACTAAAGGCTGTGGCTGTGGACTGGAAGCTTCCCCGGGAGTGTTAGCCTGGAGGTGGATACCCGATTGCTATAATATTTATAGACTGAGTCTGCATGCACTAGGGACCAGGACTCCCTTGTTTGTCACATGCCCCTCAAATGGGAGGTTTTGCACTGTTTTCTCCTGTCTTATGTTGAGAATTTAAGAGAACAAATGAAGAAAATAACTTTATAGGGTTTTTTTTTTATCTGACATTTTAGTGCTTTTACACACTCCTTATTGAGGGGGACCACAGAGCGCGAGTATGCCTCTCCTCTTACCTAAGGAGAGCCAATTTTCTGTAGTAAAGGTGACAGTGACATCTTAGCTCCTATCTAATTTCCAGGGTAAGTAATTATGAATTTGTAGAAGAGGGGAGAAAGCTGCCCATCAAGGTGCCCAGTGGGACAGGGCACAACAGATACCTTTTGTTTCTTCTCACAGAGATTAGCATAGAGCTGGTGCTGTGTCTCTGAGAAATAGAACGCTTTAGTTCTGGAATGCTTAACTTTAATTTCTCAATCTGTCTCTCATAGGCTTTGGCGAGGAGGTGTAGAAACATGAATTAATAGAAGTCACCTATATGATTAAATCTGATATTTGCTTATTATACTCAGTCCTTGACTGTCATTGCAAACAGCATGGCTTTGCCTTTGCGGTGTGCATGTGCTCCATACATGACCATGTCAGGTGTCCGAATCCTGGCTCCATGTAGAACAACACAGTCATACACCTATTCCCAGTGAGTGTGAGCTGGCCCTCTGCTTCCTGTTCTACTCCATCTGATTTGTAGAACTTACAACATCCATTAACATGGTTTTCCCAGCCTTATCCTAGGTGTGGGTTCTCCTGTGCCCTTTCTCCATCCATGATGGACTGCTTCTGACTGCCTTGATCTTGTGCAGATCATGTGGGGATGGGACACAGCTAATGGAAGTTGATGCTCAATGATGGTTCAATAATGGTTCAAAAACCATGCAACCCAAGAAGCTGTCATTTCTCAGCTGAACTCCCCCTCCACTGACTGTTACATTCTGTTGCCTTCTGCATTGAAGAAGAAAGAGAACTGCGTAGAGGTTTAAAAAAAAACATGCCTTCAAAAAGGGCCCATTGACCTTGACTGGTCATTTGATAAGGAGGGACTTGCTCATTTCTCCATCTTGGTGCTTCCATTTGTAAGATGACAATAATGTAATCTCAGATTTGTTTTGCAGATTAAGTAAGATAACTTTTGGGAAACCTTACACGCACTCCAAAATATAAGGCTTACTAGAATTAACAGGAGTTCCCAGAGTACCAAGATCCAGAGACACACATCCCATGACCCTCATCTTAAGATATTTCTAGCAGTTACTGTTCTCAACAATGTGACCCTGGCAAGAGTATCTTAAGGATACTCTTGGAGGGGATACTCTTAGAGGGGATAACTCACGGTGGTAAGGAAGGCAAGGGGACAGGATCATGAGGCAGCTGGTCACATTTTATCTATGATCAAAAAGCAGAGAGTAATGACTGCTAGAACTCATCCACATTTCTACTTTCTGTGGGATCAAAGCCCCTAGCCAGGGGTTCTGCTGCCAACATTTAGGGTGGGTATTCCCCTCCTCTCTCAAGCTGACCTTCTGGGAAATGATGTGTGCAGACATGGCCAGAGGTGTGATTCCATGGTGAGTCTAAATACAATCAAGTGTGACTGAAGATTAACCACTGTGACAGTGACATTTTTCTTCCTAGACTCCACAGGCTCCACAATCTACTTTCCTTTGTGCTTTAAACCTTGGGCAGGGAAGCTTCTTTTTTTTGACAGAGACTCATAACTTGCCAAAGTGCCAAGTGTAAGTCACACTGAGTGCTGAGTTTTGCAGGGGTCATCGATATCAGCTTCTCACTATCTAAGGCTCAAGAAGCCATGGAGAATTGGGAGGAGGCAACAGAATGTTACAGTCAGTGGAGGGGGAGTTCATCTGGGAAATGACGACCTCTTGGGTTTGTGCGGTTATTGAACACATCAACTCCCAGCAGCTGTGTTCTATCGCCACATAATCTGCACAAGATCAAGGCAGTCAACAGGCCATCATGGACAGAGAAAAGGAACATGACGCATGTCCCATGCGTAGCTCAAGAGCTGTTGCTAACTGGCGACTACTGGGGAAGAAAAAGTATTTTCTTCGTGGGGTGTGCCTACTGGTAGGATTGTCAAAACCTTAGTAAAGGGCCCCACCCCCATGTGCTTATGGGGAGCACTAATTGGACTTCAAAAGTTCTTTGAAAGGGGAGATTGGGAAGATGTGCTGGGGATGAGGAAACTGGTTAAGATCAAGACATATTGTAAAAAAGGGGGGGCTTATTGTGTACATGTGTAAAGTTTTCAAAGACTAAATTTAAAACATTACTTGTATTTTTTATAAGTATAAATTTGATTTATAATAGAATGTAGATACTGAATCTGGAATAGCTGACAGAAGACTCACAATGTGTTTCTTTCTTTTGGCTCTCTATATGTATATATACATATAGTATCCATATTATATATGTGTGTATATTATATATATATATATATATTATATACACACACGTGTGTGTGTGTGTGTTATACATACATTGTACACACATATACACATATTTATCGACATATATTATTTACACACACATATATTTAAGATTTAATTTCATCTCTACTTAGACAAGAAAAAATATGTTCTTTGCTAAAAGATAACTAATATACCATTAATTAACCTTTCCTTTACCAAGGCAGTTCTTCTGATCAATAATTGAAATTCTTAATTTTTTTCATTCATTTAAAAAATATTTAAACTTGCAGGCACAGAATTCTTGACTCTCATCAACCTTCATATTTACTGGAGGATCTAGTCCTCAGAGTTTAAAGAACCATGTGACTTTTGGGAAGAAGGGTTATGCAATAAAATATGTAGCTGATTAGTAGAACCTACCATTGGTGGAATGGCATTACATGTATGAAGGTCTGGAAGTAGAAGAGACTCTGGAGAGCTGTGTTCCATAGGAATGGACTCTTCAATCCCAGGAAAATGCAGGAACAAGACAGGGCTAGACTGGAAATTAGGAGCTCTATTTCCTGCTTCCTTAAGATGTGTCTGTGCATAAAAATTAGAAGAATGCTGTGTGGAGCCCCTGTAAGGGAATACTAGAGGCTACTAATGGTGGAAAAGGCTGAGCCATTCTGAGACAGTTTTCACAGTATAAAGGAGATTCCTATTTCCCTCTGAGTGGTCATGCGGAACACAAGATATGCGCAAACATGCATGCCAAATGCTCCTAGCCCCCCCCCCCATTAAAGTGAATATGGTAACAACATTAGACCCATCATACAGATTTCTGACTATTCAAGAACCATAATCTATGTGCCTAATGTGATTGAAACATCAAGTACAAGTAGCCTTTTAATAAGTGTTGCTAAGTTATCTGTTTATAAGAGGACAAAAATCAGTTGTGACCTTAATAAAATTTAATTAAAACATTCAGAACATTCTCTAAGAATAATTTTACACAATTAATAACATAATTTTACTGTTGAATTACAAACTGTATTTCATTCTTTGTCTCTGTTTTTTCATCCTTTGACCATTTTAATATTTGTTTCACAGAAGAAATTAATGTCCTTCAACTCTCTTATGTAATTGTTTTATTGATTATATATGTTAAACGGTTATGCTGGATTCAGTAGACTGTAATCTCTCTTAGATTTTTGTGTATCTACTACATAACATTAGCATGGATCACAAGTGTAATTGATAATGATGAATTGTTAGCAGAGAAGATGTATGGAAAATTTCATAGATAAACTTCTCAACTAATGGTAAAGCAAATTTACTTCCTTAGCAACAGGATGCTACACAATCAATAACCTACTCTGGCCTCTGAAGATCAAGCTGATGGGGTTAGGCAACAGCTCAGTTGGTAAAGTGTTTGTCTCATTGCCTTGAGTCCCAGAACCCTTGCAAAAATGATGGGTATAGCAACCCATTTGCCAACAGTGTTATGGAGACAGAGAAGGGGAATACACAGGGCCTCCCTGGCCAGCCAGTGTAGCCTCGCTGAGGAGTTCCCAGCCAATGAGAGACCTTGTCTCAAAACAGGTCAATAGCATTTCAAGTTATCCTCTGGTCTCCACATGCACACATATGCACACTCACTTGCACACATGCATGAATTTGCACACAAATGAACATGCATGCATGAGAGAAAAAAGATTGAACAGCACATGGTCTCTTTCTGTTCACTACCCTATGAGCATAAACATCTAATGAGTCTTTCTGCTGGGAGAAGAAACAAAGTCTCCAGAAGGATATGAAACTCCCCAAAGGAAGGATGTGGACACCAGACTCATCCTGTATTTGAGCTGTGCACCCGCTATTGATCTCAGTAAGGAGATCTGCAAGACACATGTGTTCAGTACTTCTGCTAAGTAACCTCTCTAGAAAGCCACCCAGATAACTCACCTGCTATTTAAATGGCATAGCCTGTGACAGCACTAAAGACATAAAAAGAACTCTAAAAATGCCAGTTGTCACTCTTGGGTGTCAGGGAATATGATGTCATCCTCCAGCACTATGCCCACACATAGCATAGTCTCTAGCCACATGACCCCTGTGGATATGTAAATGTTGCTTGCCCATGGATACGGGTTCTCAATATAAAATATACACTGAATTTTAAAGGCTTTGGGGGGGGGAAATGAAAGTTTATTGAATATCTTTATACTGACCACATGCTAGTTTGGATCATGTGAAGTTAAAAATACATTATTAAAATCAATTTTTCCTGTCACTTTTATTGTGTTAATGTGACTGACTCATTAAAACCTGAGATTTCTTGTATGGCTCGTCCTGTGGCATGCATTATGTGTCTCTAACTGATGTGGTGAGACATCTAGGGGTGTTTTGTAAAGTAACCGTACCACAGACATTCGTTAAGGGTCCTGGTCAGCTATGAGGACAGGAAGCAAGTCAGATAGAATGCATGTGAACTAGGAATCTATGTAAGACTAAAATTAAATGTGATTAATTGGGCCGACCTTTGTCAGTTTTCTCTTTTTTTTTTTAATTTTTTTATTCGATATAATTTATTTACATTTCAAATGATTTCCCCTTTTCTAGCCCCCCACTCCCCAAAAGTCCCTCAAGCCCCCTTCTCTCCCCCTGTTTTCCCACCCACCCCATCCCACTTCCCCATTCTGGTTTTGCCGAATACTGCTTCACTGAGTCTTTCCAGAACCAGGGGTCACTCCTCCTTTCTTCTTGTACCTCATTTGATGTGTGGATTATGTTTTGGGTATTCCAGTTTTCTAGGTTAATATCCACTTATTAGTGAGTGCATACCATGATTCACCTTTTGAGTCTGGGTTACCTCACTTAGTATGATGTTCTCTAGCTCCATCCATTTGCCTAAGAATTTCATGAATTCATTGTTTCTAATGGCTGAATAGTACTCCATTGTGTAGATATACCACATTTTTTGCATCCACTCTTCTGTTGAGGGATACCTGGGTTCTTTCCAGCATCTGGCAATTATAAATAGGGCTGCTATGAACATAGTAGAGCGTGTATCCTTATTACATGGTGGGGAATCCTCTGGGTATATGCCCAGGAGTGGTATAGCCAGAGCAATAGTGTTAAAAACTGCATGGTATTGGTACAGTGACAGGCAGGAGGATCAATGGAACAGGACTGAAGATCCAGAAATGAACCCACACACCTATGGCCACTTGATCTTCGACAAAGAGGCTGAAAACATCCAATGGAAAAAAGATAACCTTTTCAACAAATGGTGCTGGTTCAACTGGAGGTCAGCATGCAGAAGAATGTGAATTGATCCATCCTTGTCTCCTTGTACTAAGCTCAAATGCAAATGGATCAAGGACCTCCACATAAAGCCAGACACTCTGAAGCTAACAGTTTTCTCTTTTATAAGCTGTCCGTACCATGCTGTGACTAATGAGAACCCCCTGCTTCTAGGTTGCTGGTTGGCTCGCCGTGGAGTGGTTTCCCTGAGAACCGGATGGGAGATGTGTACAGGTGCCCTGTGGACCTACCCACTGCCACCTGTGAAAAGCTGAATCTGCAAAGTGAGTTAGTTGTACTCAGCAATGTGATTCTTAACAAATAGCAAAATCTTATCTGTCATGAACTCAGTTAAACAATAACAACCAAAAAAGATCCTAACTTTTGCAGATAGCTTTGTGCCTTTGTTATTTAATCATATGGACACCAGATGGTATCCAAATTTTTAAATGAGTTTGGACAAACACATGTGTAGGCACACTCAGGTCAGAAAAAAAGAGCAGGAATGCCCTTGTATATCTTTGCATGGGAAATTTGTAACATCCTTTCTGGCTCACAGTAGGTCCTTAATAAGCATATTTGCAGTGAGTCATGTGATCAGTGATAGGAAATGCTACAGTGATTGAAGTGTGAAGTAAAAATTTTCAGTTCTTATAAAAGGGATGTGGGTGATCAGAGTCCTAAACATGCACCATATATGGGATTGATATTCAGTTTTTTTATTATAACAACTAGGGATACAGCTGAATGGTAGATTAAAAAATATGTGAGGGCCTGGATTTAATCGTCAGCACTACAGGAAAAAAACATAATTTTTATTATATCTCCTCAATGCATTGTAGGTAGCAGCTTTCTAGTAAAGTTTCTTCTCAGAACCTCATTTCTCTGGAGAGAAATTGTGGTTGGTGTCTTTCCGCCATTCCTCTTATCAAAACCTGGAGTTGTACACATTGGGGTTTGCTTTTGGATTGATTATACTGTTTAGATAGCAGAGGAAAATTAACAGTGTTGGTGTGTAGCTGGATATTCAGCAAAACAATCATAGAATATTTTGAATAAAACGGTGGAGTTAAGCAGACACATACACATATTTAATTTTAAGTTAACGCATGTCCTGGCACATTGCCTTAGTAACAAGATGTTAACCTAAAAATAAGAGCATAAACACAGGTGTTGCATTATTTTCTTTCTTTACTCCCCCAAACCATATGTAACTAACATAGTTTTAAGTCCATTGGGGTGTGAGGGGGTAAAAAAGAAGAATAAGAAAGAATTTAGAAAGAAACAAGTTACGAGAAATGGAGGGTCCAGACTACGTTTCTAGAAGTTAGGTAATGCAGGAAGTGGCAAGACAGCTCTACCGGACAGCAAGATTAAGAACTCTTTCCAGGAAAAGACAGGGTGACAAGGGGTGGCAAGAAGGAAGAGGGTATTGGGCAATGACAGTGCTGCAGTAAGCTAGCCAGAGTAGCTTCACTGGTACCTGGGAGAGCGAATCCTCAAAGAATGTTTCCTCTAAGACACAAAGTAAGCAGGGAGAGATGGGTTCTCATCAGCACTGAAGAGAGAAGTTCATGGAGAGTGTGACTCCTTACCACAGTGTGCAGCTTCCCAAGGTAACTGACAGGATGATGGTTCAACTGAAGGCTTCAGAAAAAGACTCAAGTGAGGAAGGCAACCCAGCTAAGGATTCATGAAAGTGGTGGTGGCAGCTTGCCTGAGACTCGAGAACAAGAGTTAATTGCATTACCAAGGAGGAGATAGTCAGTTAGTAGTTGGTGTCTTAGTTTGGAAGTGTGGATTGATTTATTATTTTACCTATTTTTTTTAATTCTCCTATTGCTTTGAGCCAGAGTCTATCAAATGGTGATCATTAAGAGTATTTTTTCCAGTTCCACCCATTTGCCTAAGAATTTCATGAATTCATTGTTTTTAATAGCTGAGTAGTATTCCATTGTGTAAATATACCACATTTTCTGTATCCATTCCTCCATTGAGGGACATCTGGATTCTTTCTAGCTTCTTGCTATTATAAATATGGCTGCTATGAACATAGTAGAACATTATCATCCTGAATGAGGTAACCCAATAACAAAAGAACACAATTGATATGCACTCACTGATAAGCCCAGAAGCTTGGAATACCCAAGACACAATTCACATATCAAATGATGCTCAAGAAGAAGGAAGAACAAAGTATGGATACTCTGGTCCCTCTTAGAAGGGGGAACAAAATACCCACAGGAGGAGATACAGAGACAAAGTGTGGAGCAGAGTCTGAGGGAAAGACCCTCCAGAGACTGCCCCACCTAGTGATCCATCCCATATACAGTTACAAAACCCAGACACTATTGTGGATGCCCACCAAGTACTTGCTGAGCGGAGCTGGACATAGCTGTCACCTTGGAGGCTCTTTTAGTGAATGACAGATACAGAGGGGGACACTCTCAGCCAGCCATTGAACTGAGCACAGGGTCCCCAGTGAAGGAGCTAGAGAAAGGACCTAATGATCTGAAAGGTTTTGCAGCAACATAGGAGGAACAACGATATGACCCAGTACCCCAGATCTCCCAGGGACTAAACCATCAACCAAAGAGTACACATGGAGTTACCCATGGCTCCAGATGCATATGTAGCACAGGATGGCCTTGTTAGACATCAAAGGGAGGAGAAGCCCCTGGTCCTGGAAAGGCTCGATGCCACAGTGTAGGGGAATACCAGGACAGGGAAGTGGGAGAGGGGAACAGTGTGAGGGGAGATGGGTTATGGGATTTTGGGGGGGGGGGAGGTCAGGAAAGGGGACAACATTTGAAATGTAGATAAAGAATATATCTAATAAAAAGTAAAAAAAAAAGAATATTTTTTTAAAAAAATCTTGATTAAAAAAATAAAAATGAACAAAAGTGGCAAACAAAAACACTTGTGTACTCATGTGGGTTTTATTTGATCAGAACATTGTTCTTTTAAAAATCCATATTTAAATGCCCTGGCAGTGCGGTTGCCAGTCAACCTCACACACCAGAGTGAGCTGTGAGTGGCTGACAGCGCCACATCCCCACTCTGCGTTATATAATGCTTGTTCTGGGATATGGTATGCTATACTCCAACTTAGGGGAAACCGTGAGTCTGCCGGGATGCTTTCTTATAGCCTTCAGTAAATGGTAAACAGTTGACACTTTAAAACATCTCTTTCTCTCCAAAAGATTCAGCAAGCATCTCAAATGTTACCGAGATAAAGACCAACATGAGCCTGGGTTTGACCCTCACCAGGAATCCGGGGACCGGCGGCTTTCTAGTGAGTGTTATCCTCTCAGATCCTCACTTCTCTGGAGAGAATTTGTGGTCAGTGTCTTCCTGCCATCCCCCTTATCAAATACAATCGGGAAATTTAATCACTGAAGTTTGCCTTTGGACCAACTGTGCTATTTGGACATCTAAGGAAAAACAACAGTGTTTGCATAGAGCCTTCTTGAGTATTAGCCAAAACAATGTAATATTTTGAATGAAATGGGAGGGGTAAGAAGTCTTTAGCCCTTGGAAAGTGTGCCGAGTAGCTGTGGAAACGATCAAATTCTCACTGCGTGTTTCCACTTCCTCAAGGAGCATGCGCAAGGACCTTCTGTTCTGCAGGCAGAGCTCAAAGCCAAGCTCTGGCTAATCTGATCCAACGTAAAGTGAGAAACTGACTCTTGTATTATATATTTGCGGGTCCGCTCACTTATTTCCTAATGTGTTGAAAGGAAAATTTCTAAAGAATTTCTGAGCTTAGATTTAAGATAGCAAATTGTTGAAAATATTTGACTATATAAACAGTGAAAAAAATCACATTCCAACCCCCTCCCCAAGTTAGAATATGAGTGAAAAACTAAATCATGTTTGAAATTTCCTTCAGCTCATATAAGAATAATCTAGTTCAAAGGTTCTCAGACTGAGGGTTGCAGGCCCTTTAAAGGTTGACCAGCCCTTTCACAGGGGTCACATATCAGATATCCTGCATATCAGATATTTTACACTGTAATTCATAACTAGCAAAATTACAGTTTTAGCATCAAAAATAGTTTTATGGTTGGGAAGAACTGTATTAAAGGGTCACAGTATTAGGAAGATTTGACAGCTCTGCAGAAAACATTGTCTTCAAAAGCCAAGTTTGTCTGTGCTATTGACAAGCTAACCTAAAATCTTGCTTTTTTAAAACTGGATTTTAAAAAATGTATCCATTATCATTCCCATTTAGAATTAACAGATATTTACATTTTCTTACCACTAAGTAAATTAAATACTGGTGGTCATATCTGTCATATCAGGGCATAAGTGACCATGGAAAGGTGTATCTGTGCTGTTACATTCTGAAATCTTTATAATAGGGTTGATTTCTTGATTTTTGTTTATTTTTGCAATTTCATGGTTCAGAAGACTATCTTGAGAATTATGGATTATAGTTATACATTAAATTTTTTAATCTTTGATTCTATATTTTTAAAAAATCTGCAAGAGAATTAGTAGTCACTGTAAGGGAACTAGGAGGAGGAGGAGAGACCCAACTTTCCTTAAACATTCAAAAGGTCAGACTCTTGAGCTTCTCTTAAGAATTATGTGGAAAAGACTGGCGATCATCACATATTTCTGAACCTTCTTAAGTTTTGGGCTTAAAGCAAGAATGTTTTGGCATGAGCAAGTGGCATATTGTAACTTCAGCTTCTTAATGTTCTTTTCCATTGCTTATGAAAAAGAACCTCGATTCTCGCACACTCGATGAGCTATTTTCTGTGGTGACAAAAGAACTGAGGGTGCAGATATAGGCATCAATGATTGTGCGTGTGCGCGTGTGTGTGTGCGCGTGCGCGTGTGCATGTGCGTGTGTGTGTATGTGTGTGTGAGAGAGAGAGAGAGTGTGTGTGTGTGAGAGAGAGTGTGTGTGTGTGTGTGTGAGAGAGAGCAAGTGTTGAGAGAGAGTGTGTGTGTGTGTGTGTGAGAGAGAGAGTGTGTATGTGTGTGTATGTGTGTGTGTGTGTGTGTGTGTGTGTGAGAGAGAGAGAGAGAGAGAGAGAGAGAGAGAGAGAGAGAGAGAGTATGTGTGTGTGCGTGAGCGCACGTGAACTAGCCAGAAGCAACAATGACTCTTTCCTGATTGGCAAAACATTCCAGTTTTATGGGAGGAAATATGAGCACAGCTGCTAGGATTAAGCCACTAACAGTAAAAATGGGTCAAACAAATTCCTTTTGCTTTTCCAATGACTTCCTCTAAGACCACACATCTCTATTCAGTTTTAATAACCTGTCTGCCCCTAAGTTCAATGCTCTATGCATGGATCACTGCTTTATCTAGAAAATTTAGTATTAGAGAGCCTAATGTCTCCTACGTGTTTGAGTCAGGGTTGAACCAACAGATCTCACATTTAAAGGGCTGCAGAGGAGAGAATTGGTGTTGCCTTTCTGGAGGTGTTAAGAGTTAGAATAGGTATGCTTTGAGCAAGGAAATAAATACCAGCCACCTTTGCTAGATTAATAAATAGAAAGTGGAAATAAGGAACCTTGAAGCTCAAAGTGAAGATATAGCTGATAGCAAGGCTAGAAGGCAGCAGTTCACAACCTCACTTGTGTCACTTTGTATGTTAATGTTGTGTTACTTCGTGTGTTAATGTTGTGTCACTTCGTATGTTAATGTTGTGTTACTTCGTGTGTTAATGTGCTTTACAAGCATAGGTTTTTACCCAAAATTTGTCCCTATAATCTCAGGGGGACAAGGGTTTAAAATACTGGGTGAGTAGGAACACAGTGGCCCACCTGTGAATGCGACAAGTTTGTTCTTTGTTCGCCATGCTGTCTATACATGGCTCAGGCATGCTTGAGGGATCCAGTTTGTCCTTAGAGGCTGTTGGAGTCTGGGTTCCTGTTAAGAAGGAGGGGACAAGAGGAAGCTTGATGCTCAAATAAGCGTGATGCTGTGCGAGCACAGCACTTGCTCTTCTTCTGCTGAGTATTGTGTGGCTATGGATCATTGTCATTGATAACTACAACACGCTTAAAAGGCATGATCGCCTTCACTTTATAAATGAGCCACGTGAGACCCACAGATCTAAGAGACAAAAACCCAGCTCTGCATTCACTTTCTAGAAGTAGATTGGTGAGGGACCCATGGTCTCTGTCCATTGACAGTTACCCTCAATGGTCCCATCACGTGGGAGCACATGTGTTGCCCTCTCCTGTCCTCTCAGCTTTGCAGAGGATGGTCCTTCAAAAGCATTTTAAGAAGAATTTTGAGAGTTTTTTTTTTTAATTTCAACCACATGAATATGTATGTCTGCGCACCAGGTGCATGCCAGTGCCCATGGAAACCAAAAGAAGGTGTCAGATGTCCTAAAATTGGAGTTGGAGAAGGTTGTGAACTACAGGGTGGGGAATGGGAATTGAATTTGGGTCCTCTGGAAAAACAGTCAGTGCTCTTAACCACTGAACCATCTTTCCAGTGTTTCAAATGCATTTTAGACTCAATAGTTTTAACAGTTGGCAAATCTGGTACTAGAGAGATGTCTTATCAATGAAGATCATTGGCTGCCCTTCCAGAGCACCTGGGTCCAATTCCCAGCGCATAACATTGTCTTTAGGCCTCCAAGGGCACTGGACACAAAAGTAGTACACAAAAATGTATATAGGTCAAATGCACTCTCTCTCTCTCTCTCTCTCTCTCTCTCTCACACACACACACACACACACACACACACATATACATATTTGGTGAATCTTGGGAAAAAATGATATCTTAATTCCATAAAAGTAGAGGTAGAAGTTATATTTCCTGTGTGTATATTTTCTCCTTCTTTGAAGACCTGCGGACCTCTCTGGGCACATCAGTGTGGAAATCAGTATTATGCAACTGGGATTTGTTCTGATGTTAGTACAGACTTTCAGTCCTTGACCAGCTTTTCACCTGCAGTTCAGGGTAAGCCATGAATGTCAAAGAGGTCTGAGCAATGCCTTATAATCAAAGAGGGACGGGGTACAGTCAAAGAGGAGGGAGTACAGTCAAGGGGGGGATTACAGTCAAAGGGGGAGGGGTTTCAGTCAAATGGGGAGGGATTACAGTCAAGGGGGAGGGGTTACAACCAAAGGGGGAGGGGTTACAGTCAAAGGGGGAGGGGTTACAGCCAAAGGGGGAGGGGTTACAGTCAAGGGGGGAATTACACTCAAAGGGGAGAGATTACACTCAAAGGGGAAGGGGTTACAGTCAAAGGGGGAGGGACTACAGCCAAAGGGGGAGGGGTTACAGTCAAAGGGGAAGTCCCACCCAATCCCTCTGTGAGTCTGAAGTTTATGTGATTGTGACGTTTGACTTATCTTTGGGGAAATGTGTTTTTTCATTTCTTCCTGTGCAGCTTGCCCTTCCCTCGTAGATGTTGTAGTTGTATGTGATGAATCAAACAGTATTTATCCCTGGGAGGCAGTAAAGAATTTTTTGGTAAAGTTTGTACAAGGCCTGGATATAGGACCTAAAAAGACACAGGTAAGGACATAAAAAACAAACAAACAAAACCAAACAAACAAATAAATAAATAAGCTCACAGCTTGCTTTTGGAGAAAATAATGTTAGATATGAACTTTTAAATTTTCATTTTTCAAAATATTCATATTAAATGCATTTAATGGAAAACTGGAAGATTAATTGAAATATGTATTTCTAAGGTTAGTATTCTACCTATATGGCTTTGTTCAATGTTGTTAATTTTATAGTTTTATTTTTGACAGAGGCATCAAAAATAGTGTATAGAATTCAAGCTTCTTTCAAAAGCTGTTTTTTTTTAACTCATGAGATAATTAATAATACATTTTAAAGGAATAGAGAGATGGCTCGGTGGTTAAGAACACATCCTGCTCTTACAGAGGACCCAGGTTTAGTTCCCAGCCCACAGTTCCAGTTCCAGAAGAGCCATGGTTCTTTGTCCTCTGCAGACACCTGTGCATACATGGTGCACATAATCTTACATACACATATACACATAAAGGAAAAATTAATAAATTTTTAAATTAGACACATTTTGCTTCCTATCCATTTTGACCAATAGTGAACTCTTGTTTGCACCTTTCTAGTAAAAGAATTATGTGAATTGTGTGAATTTAATTTATCCAGTAAATATAATTCTAACATTAGTTTATAGCCTTTTGTTTATAATCTAGACTAATTTGCTTTGTATTTTAACATAGGAGCAAGTATTTTTCTAAAAACCATTTCCTATGTTTTCAGAAGTCTCTAATTGGATGCTATTATATCTTCTTGATTTAGGTACCTTAAGAAGGACACTTTCATGTTTGTCTGATTCTTCTCTGCTTATGAATCTGTTATCATACCTGTCACAGCTGACTTAACAGTCTCCAGGTTTCATGACTTTTCTCAGAGTCATCTTCCTTCCACACTCCATTGTCTCCTTGTCTAGAAGCTGAGTTGTCGCTCGCTTTAGAGCCCATACCTTATCTCTAAACCCTCCTCTCCTGACCCCTCTGCTGTGTCATGGGGGTTGCATGTGGCTCACATTGTCAGTCAGTTCTGAATTGGTTGCCCATCTTTTCTTAAAGAAAGATGCACTGTCTTCCCAGTAGCTGTCACACCGCCTCCCAGGCAATGCTACAGACTGGACTTAATAATCAAGAGCTGTCCTTCCACTCCCTGATATCCTTACCTCAGAGACTCTTGTGTCTCTCAGGGAGCCTCTTATCCCTCATCCCCATTCCCTGATCACATGTGCTCTGGGCTGGAAGAATACTTTGAATGCTCAGGAACAGGCTTGTTGATAGAAATATGTAAGTTTTTTAATCTAAAGGATTAGACTATGCTCCTCCCCCTGACACCTTGCTCAGAAGTTTATCTTTCTTTTAGCTCTCTCGAGTAAGTTTCTTTCTGATGGTGTGTCCTCTGAAGGTCAGGAATTCCTTGCCCCATATGTACATCCAACACCCTTGCTCCAACAATGCTCAAACCCACAACAGCAGAACTCTAACAGTTGTCAATCAAACAGAGTACATTGCTTAGGGGTGCATGAGGTTCTCTTCCATTCAGCTCCAACTCTGTTACAAAAGTAATTTCAACTAATGAGATGTTACCCTCTATCTCCTACAGCTGTTTTCAAGGAACTACCCATTGATAATTAGAAAGCTTATTTATTTGTATCTACTTTAATATTTGTGTTAGAAACCTGAGCTTACAGTGCAGCAGTGTAGGGGAATACCAGAACAGGGAAGTGGAAAGGTGTGGATGGGGGAAAAGGGGGAGGGAAGAGGGCTTATGGGACTTTCGGGGAGGGGGAATCCAGGAAAGGGGAAATCATTTGAAATGTAAATAAAAAATATATCTAATTAAAAAAGAAGCCTGAGCTTAATATTCATATGCATTAAGTACACTAAGGAAGGGCTTTAAGAATCTATAGTTACTTTTGAACCAAAAGTGTAAATTGTAACAGGTTGTCTTGCTTGGTAGCCATGCTCCTGTTACACACCCATGGTCTTGAACAGAGATCATTCCACAGAAAGAAGAATAATTTTCAAGCACAGAATTGAAATGAGTTCTTTTAAGCTATTGGTCTACATGTAAGCTTACCTTGAATTCTTACTATATTGGTTAAATATGAGATGTTTATAACCTAATAATAGTAATAAACTTCTATTCTTTTAAAGGTGGCATTAATTCAATATGCCAATAATGCAAGAGTTATATTTAACTTGAACACTTACAAGAACAAAAATGATATGGTTTGGGCCACATCTAGGACAAGCCAAAATGGCGGGGACCTCACAAACACCTTCAATGCTATCCAATTTGCAAGGTAAGTTTTGATGCTATCAGGTAGAAATTTTGACAGTGTAGAAGGACAAAAAGCAAGAAAAGAAAATGGAAAAGGTGAAAGAAGAGTGACAAGGGTGGTGACAAGCCTGAACTCTGAGATGCTCACCTTGGTAGGGCCCAGAAGAAATAAAGTTACACACCACAGTCATGGGACTGCCAGACATATGGAATGGGTTTATATGAGTTTTTCATTGCACAATTTTGTAAAGATCTTAGATTAAAATACTATAAATGAAACTATCACTGTTCATACTAACATCAAACAAATTAATCTAATATAGTATTTTATACATATTAATGAAGCTCATGGGATAATAGGCCTAAGAATCTGAATGTTGAGATTATTATTGGGTTTTTTTTTTAATGTAGCCTTGGTTTCTGTTGGTAAGGTTCTTGTGCTTGACTTTTACCATCTGGTTATCTCTGGTGTTAGTTGGCCTTGCTGTCTCTGACTGGAACTTGTCTCTCCTGTGGGCCTGTAACACCGTGTCAGCACTTCTGGGAGACCAGCACTCTCCTGGCAGAACCTGTGCACAGAGAGCTGAGGAACAGCCTTAGCTCCCAAGTGCAGTTGGGGACCAGAAGGATCCTGTCCCAGCTGGTTCACTATTCCTGTGCTTTGTGTGCTCCTGGCCAGCTTACCCTCCCTCCCTCCCCACATCCCCCCTCCCCCCAACACACACACACATGCGCGCGCGCACATGTGCAGTCCCTGGGCAGTTACTAGAGAGAATGTGGAGATCACACCTCTGGGTCTGGGAGTCAGAATACTCCCTGGAGACCAGCTCTCTTCTGGCAGGACCTGTGTGAATGTTGAGATTATTATGTCCTCTGCAGTTCACCGGGAGTGTGACTTTTACAGCTACATAACTTCCACCCCTTTCTTACCTCAGTTTCTCCTTTTCAAATAAACTTTAGCAAACACTTTATTCAATGTTAGCCTATCATTTAAAAAAAAATAAGAATAAATGTGCCTACCCTTATACCTGCTCCCAGCCTTGTCCATTTCCTAGTTTTGTTCCTTCAAACACCATTAAAACAAGTTGTCTACATCTTCTTGCCTCTTTTTTCTTGAGTATGTAGCTCTGCCACTAGGTGAACATGGTCTCTGCATCAGTTATCCTAGCACTTCTCCCTCGAGCCCCACTGTCCTGAGCTCCTCTGAACATTTGATAAGTACAGACATACACTCTTCTATGAACTCAGTCTTCATTGAACATCATAAACTTCTGAGATCCCCACCAAGGTTTAGTCAACAGCTCTGGCCTCTTCTGGCCTTCACTGGCTCCATCTTCTGGTTTGCCTTCACTGAGCAAAGCCCTCTCTCCTCTCCTCCACTGTCCTCTCTGTTAGGAATCATGTCCCCACCCTTGCTGTGAGTGCCAGCCCTGTGTGGGCTGCCCATTGCTTTATACCATTTCTTAACTCTCTCCCCAAAGTCATCAGTCAGTTCCCACAGAAGCTGAGCATCTCTGTTGGATGAGTACCATGTCATGTAGCACATCCAATATGTCTTGAGCCAGCCCCAGCCCTTTCTCACACTGCTTATGATGCTGGAGTCTGTTCACCCAGTCATCGGGTGAACAAAACTCTCATTACTATCTTCCCTCATCCCACTCCTTCTTAGACACAAATCTGGCCATCATCCCATTTGCCATGTCTATCTCACCATTCCCTGTTTTATCTGTCCTTTCATTTACTCTGTATACTGAAGTAGAAGCTTTCATTGACTGGTAAGATTTTCTTCACATGTCTTAAAAGAGACTGTCCATGAGAGAAGATCTGATTGGCTTCATGCTTCCTGTTTCTGTCTTTGGGGGCTGGACCATGCCATAAACTGAAGGCCATAAATATGAGTCACCTGTCATTAAATGGAGAGCCATTTCCAGTCCAGTAATCCCGATTGAGGAAAAGAATATTGTAAAGATAACCTTGGAGGACTCCTGTCTTTGGCAGATAATGTAGCTAGGGCCTATCCCCAAGGAAAAAACCTGGGGTCCTGGCAAGCGCTCCAAAATAGAGCACAGTCACTGTTTGTTTAGGTGTGGCTTGTCTGACTTTTATTACCTTTTTAAAGCCCTGGATTTTTATTCTACCACCATAATGAATAGGAACTAGGACTCACCTAAATTCTAATCAGAATATATAGACTTGCAAACACACATATATATATATAGACAGACACACACACACGCACACACACACATTCATGCATACACAACATACACATACCATGAAATTCACATGAATTATAGTTTATATTTCTCTGAGGAAGCTACAGATAGAGGAATGCTCTTAAATGGGCCACTGGGATTGACACAAACGGAAACTGACATAAAAATAAAACATAGTTCATGTTTGATTTGCTTAAAGATGCTAATTTCTCATTTTTATTTCAAAGCAGGGGATCTACATGTTAGCTTCTGTTAATGATGAGTAATTGTATCTATCACAGAAATTTTGCTTATTTACCGGAGTCTGGCGGGCGCCCAGGTGCTACAAAAGTCATGGTAGTTGTGACTGATGGTGAATCCCACGATGGGTCAGACCTGAAAACTGTCATCCAGCAATGCAATGATGATGAGATACTGAGGTTCGGCATAGCAGTAAGTGGCTTCTGTTTGGATCTGTCTGACAGTTGATAGGTTCACATCCCTATAGGTTGGCACTTTCCAGGTCAGCAGTTTGTCCTGTCTCTCTGCTTCCTGCTGACTTTCAGTCATACCAAGTAAATAAATGGCTGCAGAAATGTTTGCAAGAAAGTTTATGATGAAATAAACCGAGAAGGAAACTTATGAAGAATAAGAATAACCTTTGGCCCCTGCTCTCTCTTTTTTCAAGGTTCTTGGTTATTTAAACAGAAATGCTCTTGATACTAAAAACTTAATCAAAGAGATTAAAGCAATTGCTAGTACTCCAACAGAGAGATACTTTTTCAATGTGGCGGATGAAGCGGCTCTTCTGGAGAAAGCTGGCACTCTAGGGGAGCATATATTCAGCATTGAAGGTAAAAAGGCGCAATTTCTTTCTAATGCTAGTTTTTGGAGAATTTGTAATTTTCGTATAATATATTTGCCATGTGGATATGAATTCATAGACCATACAGAAAAACCAGCTCAGATATGTCATCAAGAAAGGTAGACAAAGCACATGATACATAGCTTATAAGAGAAATGTAAGGGATTAGCAAGCAGGAGAAAAATAGCAATCTAACTACTTTCATGTTTTGCCCCAAAGATGAGACATTAGTACTGTTTAATTTTCCAGAAATCTCTGAGGTCCAAAAAATCAGGAGATCTACATGTTAGCTTTTGTTAATGATTGATTAACCGTACACGGTTGATACGATGATAACGTTTTTACTGTTTTTGAGAGAAAAATTTAGCACCATCCACCATAATCATTGATTTTTCTTTATAAATTACATAATAACAGAAATTCTCGAATTTATTTAGCATAATTGTAAATGGTGAAAATACACTGATGATATCCAGTAGTCCAACTGGAGGAAAGGTTTTCCTTATTGCAGTTCTCGTGATATACTTCCATAGCCTTGGAATGTCCTCTGGGTAGAACTGTCATCCAAGGACTGGAGAATTGGAACACTTCACTGTTGGCTAAAAAAAAAAAAAGAAAAGAAAAAAAGTAGCACAAGACCCAGTCCTGGTTCCAGTGCTTAGCCCAAGTAACTCTCCCAATAAACCTGCTGTTCAGTTGCTCACCTACACATCAGGCACTGTCTTAGAAGCTGGACCCAACGGGCTTGCATAGTTATCTGCTGCTGTTGTCCAATCTCAATCTTCTGGTGTTGCCGTAGAAATTTCTATCCTGCAACAAATGTAATTGCTCAAGTCTAGTGTTTTTGCATTATTCAAATAACCACCAAAAGGTAAAGCCTCCTGCAATAATTGGAAGCTCTTATGGCATCTGTACTAGAAAATTTGCTTGAAGTCCATGAGTAAGAATAGTTGCAGTGCAATTTAAGGACTTCTTGAAATTATTTTGGACAGTTCCTGTTGTTGAAGACTTTCAAGGAGCATAATAATATTTCTTCCCCAAAGTGTCTGTATACAGCCTGTGTGAGTTATACTCTTAAGGTACAGTATATATCACAGTAGTACAGTGTGTTATTGTATTATGGTGTCTATGCAGGAACTTGGCTTGCTTCTTATGAACATTATTGAAACCATTGTGACCATGCTCAAAATAACATTCCTACCAATAAAATTCTGTGGTGTTAGACAGTGACAGATCCTTCAGTACAATTAAAGCAACTTTCCAGCCTCTTTAGCCTTGAGTCCTGGTTTCTAATGGCTAACATAGGTTTCCCCTCTGTCCAGTTTATGGTGATAAATAATTGCATACTCTTGCAATGCATCTGAAGTATTTGTGCATTAGCAGCACCAATATTTAAAGGAAAAATCCAAATTGTTTCTTGGATAGTAATGATGAATGTAAATAAAATGTTCTAATCTCAATTTCCACCTTAACTAATCCTCTCATTTTCCTGAGGCTAATTTGATATCAGGAAGAGCATAAATGTTTCATTAAATTAATTAATGTTTATCGGGGATCAAAACCAACTTTGAACACTACTTTGGTGACTTGCTTTGTGGTTTCCTCTTCCAAGAATCCTCCAAGCTATAGTTTTACATTATATAAGAATGTTTGTGTATGTGTGTGCACACATTTGTGTATGTGTGTGTGCATGTGTCCATATTTGAAATTTTGATTGCTGACAATAATATCATTTTTTGAAAATGGTATTTTATAGGCACTGTTCAAGGGGGAGACAACTTCCAGATGGAAATGGCACAAGTTGGATTCAGTGCAGATTACGCTCCTCAAAATGTGTGTATACCAGATAAGTTGAAGCCAGTACTGTCACTTGCTAGAACACAGACTCAACAGCTTAGGCCTAAAGAAGGAAAAGCAGCTATTCCCCGAGTGATGATTCAGATTCCTGGGCCCAGTCACCAAGATTAAAAAAAATTAAAATTTTCTTTTCCTATGGAAAGAAAAATGTCATTTACAATAAAAATTTTATTGGATTCCTTATCGTAAAACACTATACTAATTCCAGGCAGTATAAAAATTTCATGACAATCAATTAATAACCTGAAATATCTGTCAGAGAAACAAGACCTTTTCATCCCTGACAGAGTTGCAGACTACATTTTCATAGCATACTGTTCACTGCAGAGGCAGAAAATTGTTGAAAATGAGGTTCTCATGGAATCTAGGGGTGCCTGTGGTCCCCAGTCCTCCTGGCTCAGGGGATCATGCCATCCGGTGTTCTCAGGAACAACCTCTAGGTCTGGATTCTAACTCTTCCCCAGGACAGGAGAGAAGGCAAGACCAAAGGAGACCAGATTCAGTGAAATATTTAGAGATTAATTTGAAATCAGAGGAGGCGGTACGCAGAGATAAGGATCAAGAAGGGTTCAGCCTGTGCGTAGAGCAGGGGTTCACACTCTTCCTAATGCCGTGATTCTCTAACAGTTCCCCGTTTTGTGGTGACTCCCTAGTCCTCAGCTTATTTTTGTTGCTACCTTATAAGTGTGATTTTGCTACTCTTATGAACTGTAATGCAAATACCTTATCTTTGGGCTACCTGATATGGGACACCTGTGAAGGAGTCATTCAACCCCCAAAGGGGTCTCGATCCACAGGCTGAGAACCACTGGTCTAGACTAAAATATTCTAACTTTATCAATTCAACAACCCTTAGAGATGTTGACAAAGGTTAGAAGCCTTTCCCATAAAAAAAAAAAGATAAAAATACAATATTACGGAAATATTGTTGCGCAGTTCTATGAGGTTACGGGCATCCCCTGGAGGCCACTCAGGCCTCAGTTTAAAGTCTGTGCTTACAATAATTACATTATTCTCAAAGTTTTTATAACTTTCTCCTCAGAACAGGATTTTTTCCTATTTGTTATTTTAATCCCATATCACATCCTTATTTCCTTACATATAAGGAAAAAATACTTAACAATAACACCTTTCATTGTGGCCAAGCCTGTGTGCCTAAGGATTTGCAGCCTTTGATATTTAGATTGAGTTTGAGCCAATGCAGAAGATCTTGCAATCTGGTCCTCCCTATCCATCCCTGAATTAGGCTGACTTTCTATTCCCTATGCTGACTGTCACAGCTACAGGTGAGTTTTGCAGCTATGAAAATGTGTATTTAACACATAGGGTAAAGGGATGTAGGTGACAGAATGTTTGATAGGAACCGGAAAAAAAAAAAGAACGAAAAACTGTAAGGGAAAGCAATACCTCAGTGGCTAAGAGAGCTTGTTACAAGAGAACCTGAGTACTGATCCCAGCACCCACAGTGCGGGAAGGGATACATGGTTGCCTGAGTATCTGTAACCTTCCAACTGTGGGGAGTGCAACCACAGGAAGAACACTGGAGTTTTCTGGCCGCCATCTTTGCTTCAGCTTCAGTGAGAGATACCCCCACCGACCACCCACCCACCCACCCCTGCATCGAGGAAATGAAGCAGAGGGAGGCTGAGCAGAGCACCTGATGTCCTCCTCAGGCCTCTGTGTGTGTGTAGAGCCTACCTGCATTCAAGCATACAACATACACCACAAATTCATGAGGAAGAAAGTTGAAAATACAGCCTTATGGTGAGAAGAAGGTCTCCCAAGACATGCCAGAGAAGGGCTGCACTCCCTCCCTCCCCGGGGTCAGCACTTTCTGTTGCTTAAGTGTCTCTCATATTCGCCACGCACCACAAGCCTTTCCTATAAATATGTGGGAGGAGAAGCTCTCATCTGATTCTTCCATAAGCTCTGAAAGGTTTAGCACTTGCAAAAGCTTGCCTTTGAATTGAAGGTGACTACACATCCATCCTGTACCATGGCCCATTGCAAAGATTTCTGCATAATGAATTATAGTAAGTTCTTCCAAAAGAGTGTAGCTCAAGTGTCACTCAACCTTCCTAATGCTGAGACCCTTTAATACTGCTCCTTGTGTTATAATGATAGCCCACAATAAAATTGTAATGGTAACTTTGCTACTGTTACAAGTTGTAATGTAAATATCTGATACGCAGAATAATCTTAAGTGACCCCTCTGAAAGAGTCATTTGACCCTGAAAGGAGTCGTGACCCACAGGTTGAGAACATATGCCACTGCTCAGGGTGAGCTTGAAATTCAAGATATACATTTACTTTACTATGCAGATTTCCTTAGATTTTGTTAATTTATTTCAATGTTTGACTCACCCAAATCCCTTTGCCTTAAAGATGATTTGTCTTAATCTTCATTTCTTCAATCCTTTCAGGATATTCTGATGCTAGGTGCTGTGGGAGCTTTTGACTGGAGTGGAACTGTTGTCCAAGAAACATCTCACGAGCACTTGATCTTTCCTAAACAAGCCTTTGACCAGGTTCTACAGGATAGAAATCACAGTTCATTTTTAGGTGAGACACAGCAATTGTTGGCTCAAAACACACACACACACACACACACACACATACAAACACAAGTTTGGTTGGTTGCTTTTTGGGTTTGTTTTTGTTTTTGTTTTCCCTCTTTGAACTCCCAGTTCACCTCAGACCCATGAACTGTCCTCTTGTTCACGTGTTTGTGATCCAGTTGTTACCTCTTGACCAGTCAGGCCTCAGCCTAAAAGTAAAGAAAGCTGAGCCTTACACACAAATCTCTTGGAGATGCCTGTTGAGCTCATGTGATCTAGGATGTTGAACACTAATGTCTCTAAAACACACAAGTCTGTTCAGGCAGATATCCCTGGTACAGGGTTGTGTCTCCAACACAGAAGTTGTTCCTAAAGCGTAATATACTGAGTAGTAGCCATCTATTGTTTTTGGAGCTCTTAGGGTGTTTGTTATTGTTGGTATTCATATGATGAACATCCAATGATGTTTGGTACCTATTGGGATTACTTAAATTCCATCTTCACAAATCCTTCCAAAATCATTGCAGCGTCTGTGACCTTAATAAAGTTTATCAGCTTCAACAACCTAGCAAATGACAAGTCCAGAATGCAAACCCAGAACTTTAACTCCAGGGCCTGTATTCTTTCCATTAAACAGCAACACCATTTAATTTCATTAGTTCACTCATTAAACGTTTGTTAAAGGACGGTACCTTTGTTTTATTTCCTGTTGCTTTAATAAGGTATGGAGACAAAGGCAACTCAAAGGAGAAAGGGTTCATTTGGCTTGCAATTTCAGGTCACAGTCTGTCACTGGAGGAAAATCAAGGCCACAGGAACTTGAACCAGCTATTCACATTATATACACAGTCAGGAGCTGAGAGAAGTGATTTAATGAGTGTGTGTTTGCTCTTGGCTCACTTCATCTACTCTTATTCAGTTCAGCATCCCCTGCCTAAGGAATGATGCCACCCACAGTGGGAAGGGCTTCCCATCCCAATTATTCAATTAGCGCAATCAACCTAATTCTTCACGGATTTGTCCAGGGACACACCTAATCTAGACAACCCCTCACTGAGACTTTCTTCCCAGGTAATAATAGATCATGTCAAGTGGACCACTAAAATGAACAATTAGCACGGCTTGTAAGTAAGTAGCTAAGAGAATAACCCAGGACCAAGGGACAGCTTTATAAGCCGAGGTCCTGTCTACGCTACCCAGAACTATAATTGAAAAGGCAGGAAAACTCATTTCAGGAGCATGAGTACTCATCACATCTCGCGTCAAGACTTCTGAGCATCTCTGCTACCTTTGAAAGTTCTCTCTGACTGAGACAGTGATGCTCAATCTAGAACTACTTCTCTCCTAGGTTACTCTTTGGCTACGATGTCTACTGAAAATGGTGTCCATTTTGTTGCTGGTGCTCCTCGGGCAAATTATACCGGCCAGATAGTGCTGTACAGTGTTAACGAACATGGCAATGTGACCGTGCTTCAGTCTCACAGAGGGGACCAGGTAAATATCATTACTAAGCAAGTGAAATTAATTTGATGAATACCTGGAGCAGGTGAGGTAGAAACTGGTGTTTACCAAGTGGCTCCTTCAGGTTTGAGGAAGTCATCTCAATTTACTCATGTCTGTGTTAAAAACCCTAACGGCAGAAGGTTCACTGAGACTAAGTCTGATTCTGCTATTGCCATTGATTTTCTAGGAGTAAGGAGACCACAAACTAACATTCATGTCATACGTTTGCCTTCTTTTTAGTAATATAAAGAATGGGGTGTCTCTTTTGGGAGAAAACAATGACAATGTTATAGAAGAAACCACGTACTAATTTTTAGATCCTTAATAGATGTTCGCCAACACTCACTGAACATTGCTGGGCGGGATGGCCTTCTGAGCCTCCGCCCTTCTAACTGACTTCATCTCTACCGAGTTCTCTTATCTTTTCCATGCAGCAGCATCACCTGGGCTGAACCCTGACTCTGGCATTAGTCATCCACGTTTCTCTCCACCTAGAAACCTCCTATTGTCTTTAAGATGCTCTTCAAATACATCTCTCCCTGAGCCCTCCACCTGCTGCCTACCCACTGACAGTGTCTGTTACAACATTTTGTTTTGTTTTGTTTTGTTTTCCATGGTAACACGGCTGCTCTCTGACCTCGGCTGGCCTGATATCTCATCTTTCTCCAAATCACAGCTCACATAGCTATTCAGGGTTCCTCTAGTAAGCTCTGGCTCAGTGGCATCAGAAATACCTAGAGTTGTGTGGGCTAGAATACGTATGTGACTATATAACTCCTAAGATTAATTTTCTTTGCTCTTCTAGATTGGCTCCTATTTTGGCAGTGTGCTGTGTACAGTTGATGTGGATAAAGACACCATTACAGACGTGCTCCTGGTAGGTGCTCCCACATACATGAATGACCTCAAGAAAGAAGAGGGAAAAGTCTACCTGTTTACAATCACAAAGGTAAAAATAAACATTAAGGAAACAGCTTAGTACTCTAAGTGCTGATAAATAAGTTGACTCTAGTACTGATAAATGAGTTAGTCTGAAGTTTGAAAGATGCTTATTATTCTTGAATAATAGCTAATTTTTATGCATAGTATGGCATATGTTTAATCAAATTCAAAACATTATAATTTTAAAATGTATTGAAAAGCATGGAGTTTAATATATAATATATCCCATTTTCCATGAGAGGTCTTTGGATATATGTTCCTATGCAAATAAAGCCAGTATAAGCAAATAATGTGTGGCATGCATGTACATACAAATATTGTTTCCTAAGCATATCATTTCACAGGATCTGAAGTGATAATAGTCACTGGGCATTCCGACCTCCTTATTTCACAATGAAAACCATCATCCCAGCAACTCCCGCAACCCCCAGATGACCTAGCGTGCTTTCTACATTAGTTTGTCAGAAAATTCCAGTTGTTAGTGTCACATTTAAGTGCACGTCCAACTCATGGAATGTCAGATCCTTGCCATAAAGCTGAGGTCACTCAAAAAGACAAGACATGGTTTTTCCAATATGTAGACAAAACTCTACGTTCATTTCCTTGAGAATCTGGAGCTCAGTGAAAACAGGAGGAAAGGCAAATGGAAGTTAGTGGTTGACATGAAAAATCAGACAGGTATAGGGGAGAGAGAAGTCAATGCACGGAAAGTTCTATTTAGCTGATAGGATATTTTATATGCTTGGGGCTTACTATATATATTAATGTAAAAATTGACCTTCTAAAACAAGCAGTTAAAATAATTGTATGAACAATGTATAAACACATAAAAGATAGGATGTAGTCCCTTCTTGAGAGCTTTTTTTATCTCTAGTTTCTTTTGTGTTTCTTGTTTGCAAAATATTCTGAAAGAAAAAAAAATAAAATAAAAAATCTGAAAGATCATTAATGGGAGATGAAAACAGCTGTTTAAAATTTGTTTTGATTGTTTTATTTCCTTATGTGTATGACTGTTTTGCCTGCATGATTATCTTTACCACATTTGTAAATGTGTATTTGGTGTTACCAAGGAGATCAGAAGAGGGTGCTGGGTCTCTAGAACTAGAGGTAGTAGTAGTGGTTGTGAGATATTGTGTGGGTGCTTAGAAATGGACCCATGGACCCAGGCCCACTGCAAGAGCAAAAAGTACTTTGAACCACAGAGCCAACCCTCCAGTCATAGTAACATTCTCTCTCTCTCTCTCTCTCTCTCTCTCTCTCTCTCTCTCTCTCTAATTTATTTTCTATATTCTTTGTTTGCATTCCAAATGCTTTCCCCTTTCCCCATTCCCCCCTCCCCATATGTCCCATAAGCCCTCTTCTCTCCACCCATTCCCCAATCACTCCCTGCCATTTCTCTGTCCTGGTACTCCCCTACAATGCTGGATCAAGCCTTTCCAGGAGCAGGCCCCTCTCCTTCCTTCTTCATGGGAATCATTTGATATGCTAATTGTGTCTTGAGTATTCAGAGCTTCTGGGCTAATTAATATCCACTTATCAGTGATTGCATTCCATGTGTATTCTTTTGTGATTGGGTTACCTCATTTAGGATGATATTTTCTAGTTCCAACTATTTGCCTAAAAAATTCATGAATTCATTGTTTTTAATTGCTAAATAGTATTCTATTGTGTAAATATACCACATTTTCTGTATCCATTCCTCCATTGAGGGACATCTGGGTTCTTTCCAGCTTCTGGCTATTATAAATAGGGCTGCTATGAACATAGTGGAACATGTGTCCTTATTGTATGCTGGGGAATCCTCTGGGTATATGCCCAGGTGTGGTATAGCAGGGTCCTCCAGAAGAGTCATGCCCAGTTTTCTGAGGAACCGCCAGACTGATTTCCAGGGTGGTTGTACCATCTTACAATCCCACCAGCAGTGGAGGAGTGTTCCTCTTTCTCCGCATCCTCACCAGCACCTGCTGTCTCCTGAGTTTTTAACCTTAGCCATTTTGACTGGTGTGAGGTGAAATCTCAGGGTTGTTTTGATTTTCATTTCCCTAATGACTAATGATGTTGAACATTTCTTAAGGTGCTTCTCAGCTATCCAAATTTCTTCAGGTGAAAATTCTTTGTTTAGCTCTGTATCCCAATTTTTAATAGGGTTATTTGGTTCTATGGGGTCTAACTTCTTGAGTTCTTTGTATATATTGGATATTAATCCTCTGTCGGATGTAGGGTTGGTGAAGATGTTTTCCCAATTTGTTGCCGTTTTGTTCTTTTGACAGTGTCCTTTGCCTTACAGAAACTTTATAATGTTATGAGGTCCCATTTGTCCAGAAATGAACCCATACACCTATGGTCAGTTGGTCTTCCTCAACAAAGGAGTGGAAAACATCCCGTGGAAAAAAGATAGCCTTTTCAAAAAATGGTGCTGGTTCAATTGGAGGTCAGCATGCAGAAGAATGTGAATTGATCCATTCTTATCTCCTCGTACTAAGCTCAACTCCAAGTGGATCAAGGACCTCCACACAAAACCAGACACACTAAAACTAATAGAAAAGAAACTTGGGAAGACCATTGAGGACATGGGCACAGGGGAAAAGTTCCCGAACAGAACACCAATAGCTTATACTCTAAGATCAAGAATTGACAAATGGGACCTCATAAAATTACAAAGTTTCTATAACATTCTCTCTTAATACTTTATCTAATTCAGTAAAAAAATTAATCTTCATAAAATTACTTATAAACTAGAATCAACACTGACCTAGTTGAGACACTTTGCTTTCTTACAAAGCCATTAAATATTTTCATACTTGAGCACAAACTCAGAAGGAAAAGCTGTGTTTTATAAGGAAATATCTTTTCCTTTGCAGGGAATCATTTAATGTTTCCTGTTATGAAATGCTAGTGACTTTTTCCCCACCTCTTACCACAGTATAATTATTGTGTCACTGTGCAGCAATTTTTAAGTAAGGTCTAGATTATCAAGTTTCATTGAGTTCTGTATCTACCCTAATTCCATCCACGTTTTGAGACTCCCACCAGAAAGCTTTTACGTCAAAGATTTGGAAAGAGATGACAATCCTCATACTGAGAGAAAGTGGAGATACAATTGGACACTTTATGTAGGCTTTTTTTGTACAATAAAAGGAGTTATTACCTCCTTTAATCTTGGCTTAGGATCAGATATCTTATGACTTTAATTAATAAAATCTTTATAACTCTCATCACACATGGAGAATCATCAATACTAAGATTAAAACCCTGTCCACGTTTTGAAATCTTGTCTGCGCATAGTTGCTTTGAATGTGAATGACGCATGTTGAGAGATCTTCTGTAACGGTTCCTCGCCTCTTCACCAGGGCATCTTGAATCAGCACCAGTTCCTTGAAGGACCAGAAGGCACTGGAAATGCTCGGTTTGGTTCAGCAATTGCAGCCCTTTCAGACATCAACATGGATGGCTTTAATGATGTGATTGTTGGTTCCCCTGTAGAGAATGAGAACTCTGGGGCTGTGTACATTTACAATGGTCACCAGGGTACCATTCGCACCAAGTACTCCCAGGTAACCCATGCACAAGATGATGTATTGTGTACATAAATGCTAGAGCTAGACAGCATCATCTAATCCGTGCCTCTTACATTATATCCACATTCTTTCCATCAAAAAAAAAAAAAACCACTAGTGAAGTTTACTATGTGTCAAACACTATTCTAGCTCTGAGAATGCTATACAGAACAAGACATACCGAATTCTGCTTTTTGTTGACCTTATATTCTAATAGAGGTCATATGAAAAAAGAAATACATTGCAGTATTATAGATATTAACAAATGTCAAGAATCAAACCTAAGAACATAAAACTTGACTAAAGTTAAATTTCAAAGATGAAGGATCTCAGATGGCTGAAGAATAATGGAGGATCTCTTACTGATAGGCAATTTTGTGTTCATTCTGAGGAGAGCTAGCTATGACAGAAATCAAGACCTGAGCTTGTCTCAGCTGTTCCCTGCCTGTACACTTCTCTCCATTTTGTGCTGCTTGGTGATTGTGAACTAAAGATCCCTGCTATTTTCTTGATGAAGGAACCATTGTAAAAATAAAAATAATAATACAGAGATCAGATAAAATGTAGTAGAAGGAAAGGATGGAATTTTCTGGATCAGACAACCTGAAAAAATGATGACAGAGAATGTAAGGGGCAAGATAAAGGCCATTGTTCTGTGATTCAGCTGTGCGTACCACAACTCCACATTAACTCTGTTCTTTTAGAAAATCCTGGGATCCGATAGTGCCTTTCGGAGCCATCTCCAGTTCTTTGGAAGGTCCCTGGATGGCTATGGAGATTTAAATGGGGATTCTATCACTGATGTGTCCATTGGAGCTTTGGGGCAAGTGGTTCAACTCTGGTGAGTCAGTAAGTGCAAGACTTAAAACGACTTAATTAAAATGGCTTGCTTTATCGTGTAATATGTATCATGCCCAATGTTTTATATAAGTCTGTAGGAAATGTATTTATCATGGTTTGCATAAATAAAGGGATATTTATGGTTTTCACATATATAGACAGTGATAGAGATAGGTGTTGATAAGCATGTATATTTGAAACACACACATATACAAATATACACATGGAGAGATCCTTGTCATGAGAGTCGAGTTTTTCTTCTCCTTATGTGAAAAGATTCAGTGTGCAGAAAAAGCCCCCTAAACAATATCCTGCATATTTCTGAATGTTATCTTCTTATACATAGCTTCATTTCAGCTTCCAGTCAGGAAACCTTATGAGAACACAATCATAAAACACAAAGCAAAACCTCCTTTGTACTTAAAAGGCATACATTAAAATCCTAAGTCATGAACAAGAACCATTATTTTGACTTAGCTGACCTCTTCACTTACCTCCCTAGGCATCAAAGATGAAGGAACAAGAAAGGATTCATAGGTAATATGGTTTAATGTTTTAAAAACCAGGTATATGAAGGTCTTAAAAAGATAGCTCAGTGGTTTGGAGGACTGTGCAAGCATGAGGACTTGAGTTCAATCCCCAGGGCCCATGTTAAAAAGTCAGACATATCCATGTGAAGTAGCTCATACCTTTATCAAAGACCTTGGAGGCTGATAGAGGTGTCTCTGTGAGTTGGAGGCCAGCCTGATTTACATAGAATGCTCCAGGTCAGCCATAGCTGTATAGTGAGACCATTTAAATAAACAAACAAAAACGGGGCATAGTGGCACGGGCATATAGTCCTAGATATGGTGAGGCAGAGAAAATATCTGTAGCTCACTAGCCAGCTAGCCTTGACTAAATATTCAGTTCCAGAGCAGGATAGACCATGCCTCAAGCAACAGGGTACCTGAGGAATAACACTCGTGGTTGACCACTGACATCCAGATGCACATACATGCATATGTGTACCTACACACACACACACACACACACACACACACAAGCAGAAAGATACATACACACAAATAATAAGTACTTAGGCATATGATCTAGTGAGATACTAGAATTAAAAATAAATCGATTATTCAGTCCGGAATACCCATGCATTCATCTTTCTCTGTTGAAAATATATGCTTTAACAATTGAGAATACTGGGAGCAGAAACACAGTCCATTGATGTTTTATGATTCCTGAGTTTGATGTTACTCTATACATATATATTATTATTATATATATTATTATTACTATATACATATATATTATTATTTCTGAACTGTGCTTTTCAGGAGTAAAATGAGTTTTTTGACAAGTGAAACTGTTATGAAGGAAACCAAGGATAGCTTTAAGACTGAGAAACTAGAAAATACTAGAAAATAGTTAAAATAATTCAAGATTGGCATACTTGGAATATTACCTAGCTATTTGGCTTCATTTAAAATAATGTTAAAAAAAAAAAACCAGAACTGACAGTAGACAGAGCCATATAGGCCTTGGTAGGTGTCCCACCTCTACATTTACTGTGCTATGATATAGTTTAGTCAGTAGCTTGACCAAGCTGCTGTTTTAAAGGGTAGAATCCATTCTTCAGAAAAGTCAACACACGTGGTACCGAATGAATGTGCTGAGACGACTACTCCCACTAAGCTAATATTCTGTGGTCGCATTCCTACAAAGTGCTGAACTGCTCTTTCTGGATAACTCTGAGAATCATGTCTAATAAATTTACAAAACATGCAAATCAAATGATGTTCAGTCTCTCAAATAATTGGCCTAAAATTCACTGAAAGATTTTAGGTTGTAAACCTGAAGCTGTGTTACATTTCTTAGGCCATGGTTGGTTATTAAGAGAAATCACAAATGTATAGTAACTTTTAAAATTGTCTTCCCAGAGATGCCTGAAAATAAAGAGACATGCTGTTTGGATCTAATTGCGGTGCTTTTCAAAATGGTGAAATTAGTAATGATTGCTTGCTGTCTTACAGATAGTGAAAGGTTACACAGGGTCACTGTAGTGAACTTCAAACTCTAGCAATAAAGGGATTCAGCCTGTAGGTTACATTTCTTCACTGGCAAGTACCAGTGAAATGGTAAGCCTCCAAGTACCCATGTCTCAGATATTTTCATTAATAAAATGGAATTAGTATTTTTTACACCAACATTGAAGGAGCGAATAAGACTGTGGCTTAGGTACCCAAAGGGCCACAGCCAGAGTAGAAAACTCTAGTACCCTGTGATGGACACCTCAGCCCTATTCTACCATCATGCTAGTTCACACCATCATGGACTGGTGATGCCAACCATGGAGATAGCAAGTCACAGGCAAGGGCAATGTTCATCAGCTCTGTCACCTCCATCTTCCTCCCTTCTCTCTCCTGCCATTTCAAAGACTGAGAGTAACACTAGTTGGGACTGACTCTAGTTGGGAAGATATAGATGGGTCATAACTTAACATATGATCTGCAAAGAGGTTTCAGACTTCTGTGTAGGTTCAAGTGTTATAATCATGGGTAAATGGAGATAGATAGATAGATAGATAGATAGATAGATAGATAGATAGATAGATAGATAGATAGATAGATAAATAGACAGAGTCATTCTGTGGGCTATACAATTACCAACCAAAAATCCATTCACCCCGCTGCCATCTTTTGCTTTCAAATAGGAAATACTGCTCTCAAATTCTAAGACAATGGAGAGAAAAGTTCAACAATATTAACCCCAGGTCCTACATGCATATGTGGATGCATATGTATATGTATACTGGGCAATAATGTGCATCTGTCTCCATTTGTCTTTCAGGTCACAAAGCATTGCTGAGGTGGCTCTAGAAGCTTCATTCACTCCGGATAAAATCACTTTGCTCAATAAGGAGGCTAAGATAACCCTAAAACTCTGCTTCAGAGCAAAGTTTAGACCTACTGAGCAAAACAATCAAGTAGGTAGGTAGACCTGAAATAACCTATACACTGATGGTTTGTCTCAATAGTGTTAGCTAGACATTTTGGTTTGCAGCCCAGAGGAATTAAGAATCTTTACTGCACATGCTTAAATTGCCACTCATTCAGTACCTAAGAGTCATTCATTAGGTATGGGAGGTTGCTTAGAGCATCCTTGCTCAGGTCTAGATGCTGGCATTCTGCTGTAGAACACTTCAGTCACTGTGGTATAATCATGAGCTCTGCCGTTGAGTCTGTCTTTCCCACAGATCCCTTCTGTAGATCCTTAGCACACACAGATTTCATTGTGCTGTGACAAGTTCTAAATGAGTTGTGTTGTCTACTGTCTAAGCCATTCCCTGTATAGATGTCCTTAGTAAAGCACTCAATGTTATTCCTGTTCTCAAAGAAAAAATAAGAAAGATAGAAAAGAATATAAAATCTGTGTGCGTTGTTTTGCCATGTCTATGGTATGCCATTTTATTTCTGTCTCCCATCAGATGGGAGAAAGCACAGGTAGAACTGTTGGCAAATGTCAGCAGAAACTATCATCCTCTATCCCCCGAGAGGCCAGATTATCTTGTGAGACCTGACTGAGATGCTGCATCCTCTTTGAAGCCATTTCTAACCAACTACCTCTGTTATCTCAGCATCCACGGCCAAACAACATTTCATTAAAACCTACATATTTCTGATCTATGGATTCTAATCTCTCCTCCATAAGATTCTGGCTCTGTAGTTAAGAACTCTTAGCCCCTAGTGCTATAACTTGATTTAATTGCAAGAAAATTAGCTTAAAGGCTGATAACAATTAGGTCAATTGTTTGTATGACACCTATGTGTGTCTTGGGGTACACACCCACCTGAGGATCTATCACAATGAAGTCGAAAAGCAGCACCATATAACCATCTTTAGTCTGCATAAAAGATTAAGATGGAAAATGTAATTCTCTGGCAGACATGGCTGGCCGCCCAGCTCTCTTGGCCCTAAAGTATGAATATGCCCTGCAGCTCTTCCACATTTTGAATGTTCTTCATATATTCTGTTGGCGCACACTGAAAAAACTGTACTTTCAGAGAATTCCATTCCCGCTGATTGGCTGGTGAGGATTTGGGAACCTTTCTTGCCACTGGGAACTTTTCGTTTTGACTCTCTCCTGCTGTGTCTACATCCACCCTGATGAGCTCGCTGGTCATAAGTTTTCACTTCATGGCTTGACAATACCAGCACATAAGAAATAAATCCCATTTTTAAAACTGGATAATTTGTGAAACTAGCCATCTATTTCATTAAGCTACTTGAAGGAAAGGGGAATTTACTGACTTCACCTTTTTTACAGCTACCTAGTCCCCGCTATTAGTTTTCCCGTTAAGTTTTTTATCAGTTACTTTTAGTCCATCCATTCCATTTTTTCATATTTTTGACATGTTTATTGGTCTCATTAAGTCACCAAAGCACAGAAATTCCAGTTTCGTTAATAGATAGATTAAACGTAACAGTTATACTGTCTTAGGAAGAATATTCAACTTTAAAATAGTTAATAAATCTGATAAAGTAATTCCCCATAAGGCATTTGTCCTAAGCAGTCGGGAATGCTCTGAATGTCTGAGTGGCCAATGGATTCTTTTAAAGGCAGCTGGTCTGATTATCTGGACTTCAGTTCCTGTCATCATTTTTTATCACACGGTAGTTTTTCATTTTTACTCCCCTGAGTTGTTATTAAAAAATTCTGACTGCCAAAGAAACAGATCCAAAGAGAGTAGGAAGAGTGTTCAAGTCAAAGAGGACATAAACTGTGAAATTACTGCCCAGTCTAAGAATGTCTGACTCAAACCTCGGTGCTACAGTGTCGCATGTCTTTCTCCACGAAAGCATCTAGACTATGTCAGGCAGAGTACTTGTTCTTTTCAATGATCATGCTTAATTTTTAGAGTAACACGCAGTCCTTGTAATGGCACAGAAATAGACAGAACATGAACTTTCATTTCAAAATGACTTCAGTTTTATTTCTGACCTTGTCTAAGCTGGATGAACTCATGTCAATTATTCTGTTTCATTTTCGTCTAGTTCGTTATCTCAAAATAGCATCAGAGTATTCAGTATCCAGGTGCATTGTAGAGATGGTAGAATATGAAGATGTGTTCAACTGGAATTTCTCCATATAACTACTTGTCCTGTGTGCACTCCCTGCATGTGCCCTACGTTATGGAAGATGAAACTAATGCACAGGAAAGGGATCAGTTTGCCCAAGCTTATCCAATAGATTTCCCAGGGCAAATCCAATAGCCCAGTAGTTGTTGGGTTTCATTGTTACAAGACACACTTCTCTGGCTAGCTTGTATGTGTGTGTGTGTGTATGTGTGTGTGTGTGTGTGTGTGTGTGAGAGAGAGAGAGAGAGAGAGAGAGAGAGAGAGAGAGTCCACAGTCACTTAGACCAAATCCCATAAAATTACAAATGTCATGTGGTCTTCCTCTGTACATAAACCACTGTTGTAAAAAGATATAAAGATAGTCTTTGCATCTTCTTGATATTAGGGGCTTCCTCCAATAAGATCCAATGAAACAAGGCTGTTTTCTTCTTCAGAGCACACTTGACCTATTTGTTTGTGATTTTTCTCACAGCCATCCTGTTTAACATGACACTTGACGCAGATGAATATTCATCCAGAGTAACCTCCAGGGGGATGTTTACAGAAAACAGTGAGCGATTCTTGCAGAAGAATATGGTTGTAAATGAAGTGCAGAAGTGTTCTGAGTACTACATTAACATACAGGTGAGGTCTTGGCGTTTCCATCACTTTTCTTCTAAAAGACTAATGGATAAAGTTTAAAATGGAAGTTAGATGTTAGAAGATGTTTGTCTTTCCAATGACTTTATGTCTTGTCTAACTCTGGGAACAGAAAGCCCATTTCTTCTATGCTAATACTTAAGGTCACGTTCTGATTTTGTATGTGTTGGTGGCATGACGTTTTATTAGGAATTTCAACTAAAGGGCCCAAAAGATTGTTAAAGAAATGAAAGGCGTGGAGCCAGAGGGAGAGTTGAGCAGATAAGAGCACCTGCAGCGTAGGCAGGAGGACCTGAGTTCGAATCTCCAACACCTATGTAAAAGAGCCATGTGTGGCAGCTATATGTGTGCCTATAACCTCAGCACTCTGAACAGCAAGGCAAGATGATTTCTGGAGGTAGCTTGCCAGATGCCAGTCTTACTCCAGGATCATCCAGATACTCTGTCTCCAGGAGGAAAATGTTGAATATGATGAAGCAGAGGCGACCTAATGTTCTCCTCTGGCATCCACACATATGTACACACATCCACACATATGTACACACATCCATACATATGTACACACATGTATGTGTACAGGCAAACACATACTAAATAAAGAAGATAAGTAGATCAATTAATTTTTTTAAAAAAAGTGAAAAAGAGTATCTCTTGAATGACTAACAGGGTGAAGTTACCATTGACAATTTTATTTTGACAACTTTTCCATCAGGTAAAAGTTGTATTCATTGTAAGCTCCTGAGAATGAAAATCTCAATTGTGGTTTACAGTATTCCTTAACAGTAGGTCAGTGGTTCTCAATCTTCCTAATGTTATGACCCTTTAATATAGTTTCTCATGTTGTGATGACCCCAACTGTGAAATTATTTCATTGCTACTTCATAACTATAATTTTGGTAATTATGAATAGGAATATAAATATCTGATATGCAACGCCCCAGGGGTGGTGACACACAGGTTGAGAACTGCTGCAGTGGGTGAAAGACTGTAGATTGTGCAGCAAAGATTGCTTGGTTTAATATTAGACCGACCGTAATTGCTAGAGTTTTCACAGACTTTGGAAATCTTTAATGTAGGAAAAATGCTTCTTAGGAGAAATTTTCCAGCCAGAAAGTTATTTTAAGTTATTTGAAACATCTTCCCTCTGCTTAGCAACTGTGAATAAAACCTAATATAAGAAAATACCTAGAGTAGAACTCTTGTCTCCACACAGGAACATATATACATGCATGTGTGGACACACACAAACACAAACATATATACCATATATGTATACACACATATACACACACACCATGCACACTTGTGTACACACACACAACATAAGCACACAAAACACATACAACACACACATAAAACTCACATACACCATATACACAAACACACACAATATATACACAAAACATGCACACATGTACACACATTCATACACACAACACAGGCAAAAAACCACATACAACACACACAATACTCACACACAATATACACACATGTACACACATACACAACATACATACACACATACATACAACATGCAAGGAAGGAAAGAGAAGGATCAAGGAGAGAAGGGGAAAGGGGGTTGGGGTGTAGGAATGGAGGGAGGGAGAAGAGGAGGCAGGGAAGAAACTTGGCTTCGTTCTACCCTGACCTTGATTAGAAGGGGATCAAATTACCCATGGAATTACAGATTTCTGTGGAATCACACTGGAATGATGATACTAGGGATGAGAAGCAAGGTCACCCAAGAGCTAGGCACTGATATAGGCATCCGTTGACGAAAACTGGACATAACGTCTAAATATTTATAATTGCTTGCATATAAACAATGAAATTATTTATCATCCCAGTGGGAATTGCTGCTTCAGATTTTTACTGTAACTGAGTCACCTTAGGATTTTTTTTTTTTTGAGGTTAACAGCAGAATTGAGACCAAAGAAGAAGTCTTCATCATTCAGAAAGAGATGACCCTCTGTAACTGATGGTCCTCTTAATTATTGGCACATGGTGGACTTTGTTTACAAGTTACTATGACGAAGTAACCAATCAATCTCTCTCTTGTATTTAGAAGCCCTCTGACGTTGTCAACCCTCTGGATCTGCGTGTGGACATCAGTTTGGAAAACCCAGGCACTAGCCCTGTCCTTGAAGCCTATTCCGAAACTGTCAAAGTCTTCAGTGTGAGTGTGGCTTGCCCTTCCCAGATGGAGGCTGGCCCACAGCTTGCACCTTCAGCGTGGCGCTAAAGATGTGAAGGATGCAGCCTGGATGTAATAACGCACACAGGGCACTGGCATATCAGTCCCGCAAAGCAGAGATGGCTTCTTCTCCACTCTGCCTCTGGCCCGAGGGCAATGCCAAGTTACCAGGGGAATTCAACAAATGCTTCTTGGAGAAATAAAGAACAAAAACAGACCAAACTGCTCACCATCCACTTAAAAAAAAATCAGATGTCTGTGAAGCTATTCATCTCTCTATTATGCCTATTTTAATTTAGCCCCCCCATAAACAAACTATTACCTTGAATTTTGTATTTTTCATTACTTTTTCTTTATGATTATGTAGCCCTGCACAAGCTCCTAAAACTTTGTTCAGCTTCCCACAGTTTTGACCTTTATGTAAGTGGGATAATACTGTTACAATCTCTCTGATTTTATCCTAAGAGCACCTAAGAGGATGATGTATTTTCTCCTTTGTTGCAGATCCCTTTCTATAAGGAGTGTGGCAGCGATGGAATTTGCATCTCTGATCTGATCCTGGATGCCCAACAGCTGCCACCCATTCAGTATGTTCGATTTCACATTTCCCTGTAAAATACAGAAATAAAAGGCGCAATACATCTCCCCACTCAGAATAAAAAATTGGATTTCTTTTCTAAAGAAGAAGCACTGTGAATGTAGTTAAGACATTGCAAAGCTGAATTTCAGCTTCTGCCACTCCCCTAAGAGTAAAGCACTGAGAATTGCTAACTTGCTGGATTTGGGGAGTTCTTGTCCCTGCAGCGTAATCAGAAGCTACGATCCGGCAGCAGTTGCTTACTTGTCTCCTCATTATTAAGTAATCTTCAAGTAAATGCAAAGAATTTTTGAAGAGTGGGGCAGTTTTAACCTCGGTGGCTCTATCTTCCTCTCTTTTCTTGTTTTCACAGAAATCAGCCCTTTATTGTCAGTAACCAAAACAAGAGGTTAACATTTTCAGTCGTACTGAGAAATAGAGGGGAGAGCGCATACAACACCGTCGTCCTGGCTGAGTTTTCTGAGAACCTGTTTTTTGCTTCTTTCTCCATGCCGGTAAGTGAGGACAACCCCGCCCCCTTACGCCCCACCCCCCAAGCCAGCACAGCATTTCTTCCCCTACCCTACCCCCTGCTCCCCTCCCCTCTCCCAACAATCACTGTCTCTGATACTTGTCCCTCTATGTCCTCAAAGTTGTCTGGGGGGAAAAAAAAAAAACAGCGTTGACCCCGGGCATGCTCAGTCCTACCACGTGGCTTCCAGTTAGTTAAGACTCCAGAGAACCGGCAGCCTGGGCTCTGAATCTAGAATCTAGGGCGGGATGCTCTGATTCCAGCGAGGGTCACTTTTTCCTTTACCCCAGGCCTTGGCGGCAGCAGCTCATAACTTTTCCAGCCATCTGTGTGTCCTGGTGCTAGACAGATGTGGTGCACTTGCTCAGTGGTGTTGTGAGTCCTGCAGCTTAGTCCTAGATTTGCGGATGCTGTTGCCAGGGTAACACGTTCCTGCAAAGCCACTCTATCAAGCTGACCTGATCACTAAACCAGGAATAAGCTTTACAGAGAGAGCCTTAGTTCTTCTGCTCTCAAGGCATGGAGAGAGAAGAGAAAAAAGAAAAATAGGAAAATCTATTTTTCCAAATAAACTGCTTGATGAAATGTTATAAAAAAATGTTTCTTCCTATTTCACATTAATGTGAACTTTTATAGATTTAGAAATCTAAACTTATAGTGACCACATGTTTAAATGGCCTGGCCATATAGCACCTCTTACATTAAAGGCAAAATGAAGTAAGGAAACTGGCAAAATCTGTTAGATATTTATAATTCAAATACTGCTGGGCAGTGGAGGCACACACTTTAATCCCAGCACTCAGGAGGCAGAGGCAGGTGGATCTCTGAGATGCAGGCCAGCCTGGTCTATAGCGTGAGTTCTGAGACAGCCAGGGCTACATAGAGAAACCCTGTCTCGAAAAAAGAACCAAAAACAAAATATAAATAAATAAAAATACAAACACCAACATGTATTTTTCTTCTTTTGAAAATATGCATCTCAAAAATATTAAGGAGAAGGTATTACTAAAGATAAGGCTTCTGGATATTGCATTAAAGATATTTGTGCCCCTGAACTACAAAGGTGATCTCCTTCTTAGTGTACAATTCCCCAGTTTTTTGGCTTCTCCAGTATATCTTTAGAGTTGGCAATACAAATGCATGCTAACCACTTGGACACTACAAGATATTCAAGTCTTTGAGAACAATAAAATATTTAAAAAAAAACAACAATATCACTGCTAAGATATCCTTGTACACATTTCAGTGTGGGTCTGCAGACACATATATACATACATACACATACCACACATATACACACCAACATATATGCACAAATATACATACATATGCACATACATATACCACACATATACACACATACACATACTGCACATATATACACACACATATATACACCATACATATATATGTACACACACATACATACACATATACACACATATACACATATACATACCACATATATATGCACATATACTCAGCACATATATATATGCTCACACATACATACATACACACATATACATATACATACACATATATACACACATACACATACCACATATGTGCACATATACACAGCACACATATATGTGCACATACATACATACACACATATACATTTACATACACACATATACATACATACACATACCACACATATGCACAGCATGCATATATATGCACACACACATACATACAAACATCACACATACACCACACACACTTAATTGTTATTTCTTTGGTCCTGTTCAGGTTGATGGAACAGAAGTAACCTGCCAGGTTGGTTCATCGCAGAAATCTGTTACCTGTGATGTGGGATACCCTGCCTTACAGAGTGAACAGCAGGTACAGCATGCATCCTCTGGTCCCTCCAAAGCTGAGAGCACTGTCCTCCCCAGACATCATCATTTCACAGACATCACAAAGCAGCAACATACCACCCAGACATGTTCCCTCACTGAGGTTACTTTGTTTAAGTGGTTAGCAAAGGTAGCATTTCCTCCATACACTTTTTTCCAAGTGCACATACAACATATGTTCTTTTGTGTGGCTATGTTGACCAACATTGGTCAAAGCACTATAAGTAAATTTCAGGTCAGCAGAAGGCTTGGCAGTTCTGACAGACGTAGCTCCACAGTGTGTGTACCTGAGAGAAGTTGAGCTCTGTTCTCAGATCAACAAGCCAGAGCAAGTGGAGAGATGTGGTCTACAGAGTTTACATTTTAAGACAACATTCGGAATCCCACGAGAATGGGTTCATCTTGCGGGAGAATACTTTCCTGGCATAGAGCATCGTGGACTGATGGATTTTAATGTTGTGTGTAGGTAACTTTTGCCATCAACTTCGACTTTAATCTTCAAAACCTCCAGAATCAGGCAGCCATCAATTTCCAAGCCTTCAGGTAAGATGCAACGGAATCATAAAACTCCTGGTCCACAGCTTTTATGAGCTTTCTCTTTAAGTATTGTCTGATATTTGTTTTAATAGTGAGAGCCAAGAAACAAACAAAGCAGACAACTCCGTCAGTCTCACGATTCCTCTCCTCTATGATGCTGAACTTCACTTAACCAGGTAGGTGAAGCCTGCAATTGGGTGGGTAACTTTTTACCCCGGATAGCATGTTAGTGATTGCATCATTGAGCTTATTACCACAAACAGTCCTCTGTTTATTCAGTCTTAGATTATGAAGTTATTTCCCAACGGTCAACTAGATTAGAAATATGCAGATAAACAGATGCCAAGGGACACTTTGACCTTTGAGGTTTATTGACTCACAATAGCACCAGACTTGCAGAAGAAAAATGTTTCTGTCACCTATGTCAACATATGTCACCTATGTCAAGCTACCATGATGTGAATCACCATTTCACTGGATCTCTTTCTAATGTATAGGATTCTGTATTCTCTTAAACACATCAGGTTTAAGTCTATGTGTTTTCACCTATGTTAACCTGAAAGAAATAGAGGATTAGAATAAGGCTTTACTTTTATTGGCATCTTAGCTATGTATGTTTATGATTGCAACATATGTCAACGCCCCCTAAGGTAGTGAGTGCCTGAGCTCTATCAAAAAAACCACACAAGCAAACAAACAAAACAAACAACAACAACAACCAAAACCCCTCTATCCTTAGACACTGAATCATACTCTTGGGGGCTTGACAATTTCTTGCTGCCCTGTTCATAATATTCATCCTGAATGTGGAGCATTCCGGCGTGGAAGCACCCGTTCTTGGGCGTGGAAGGCCCCAACACCACATCTTAGACATTGAAAGGGCACGAAAACTGTAAGATGGAATCACAGGCCAAAGAAGCTGACATGGAGACTGGCCTAGGTCTAGCTCCTTAATGGAAAACCCCAGACGTGACTGGTGATGGTTTTCTTCCAACCAGGAAGAAATGAGGGATTTTCCAAAGGAAGCCATGCCTGAGGAAAGACTTTCTTCCTTTTTCTTGTCTACCAAACACAGGTCAACCCGAGGACAGTGGTTAAAATGTAACTAGGAGACACCAATTAGCTTGACTTGTCCCAAGGAGCAGGTGTCTTGGGATATGAGTAACATACGAATCCTACAAGTGCTATAGGCAAATCCCGTCTGAGTTCACTCAGAGAACTAAGGCCACTTCCTCTTGAAAGCCAAAGACCCATGACAAAGCACAATACTAATTTCCCAATAATTCTCTGGCTCGGGCCTTGGCAGCCCAGCCCAGGAATGCATGGAACATACAAACCATGCAATAAATCACAGAACGAAATTGTGGAGGAGTGTGTGCTGTCCTGTTTGAAGCTTGAGACACATGAGCAAAGGTAAAGACAACACATTGTACCAAGTCACAAAGGCACAAGTCAAACAAAACATGCCCCATGTTATCCAGCCCTGAGAAGTACATCAGTAGCTGCAGTTTCAAAAAAAAAAAAAAAAAGAGGAAAAGGAAAAATAAAGTCTCTGTGCTAAAAAACCAATTGAAGACAAAGCTACCATGATGTGAATAGCCATCTCACTGGGACTTTTTCTACTGTATAGGATTCTGTATTCTCTTAAACATATTTGGTGAAAAAAATCTATGTGTTTTCACATACTGTTATCAGGAAATAGAGGATCAAAATAAGACTTTTATTGGCATCTTAGCTATGTATGTTAGTGATTACAATTTTATTCTAATATATTCTGCTACTAGGGTCTATAGTATGTACTTAAAATGTTAAGGTATATAGTCAATTTTTTTTCATGATGAAAAGTTTTAAAGTAATAACTTCTGATCCTACACCCATATGGTTTCCCACAAGATTCTTTTTCTAAAGCATTACATGTGTGTATTTGGAAAATACAAACATTAAGATTCAAAATGAAAACTGAGGTTAGCATTCTCTACCACCTTGGTTAAAGCCCTCACAAGTGACTAACAAGGCTATTTTAGAATATCTTCCATATAAGCAGTTCATTTATCTGCAAGGTTATATACATACACATACACACATGTTCTCATTCAAAGGGAATACTAAAATATTATTTCCTATCTTTATGTTGTCTTTATATCAGGATATATATAAGTTATTTTATTTCTGAAAGAGTCATAGTTCATGTAACCACTCCAATATTAATTAGATATGTGGTTGTTTTACATTTTTGTCTTTGTAACCATAAAAACCAATACTGCGGAAAAAAAGCTTTAATATTTTATAATCTTCTGAGGAAAGTACAACCCTTAGAAGCTCCTGTAATACTATATAAATGCAGTTATCATCTATGCATATAATAAATATGAATAGAATTATTTTGAACAGGACCCTCTTCAATTTAGATCACTACTACTGTAACCCATAAGTAATGTAGGGAAAACTTATGTAAAGTAGAAAAGTGTCCGATCTCCTTAAAATACAAAAAAAGCAGACCATATCCATCAATTTAGGAGCTGGCTCTGTTTAGGGGCTTACATAAACATCTGGAAAGTGGAGAGAATATCAGAGCTGAGTTTTCTGTTTTAAATTCTTGTTAGGTTTCCCATTTTCCATACAAAGCTGACACATCACTATTTCCTTTCATAGGCACAAAACCTTGACAAATACATACATATAATGTGACAGGTTTTCCTTCTGAAAATCTGGAAGAACATTCTTAAAAGAGTGAGAGATTTGGGGGCAGTCAGAGATTGGGAAGGGAGGAAGGAAGGGGGTGCCCAGAAGATTAAAAAAAGCATTCTGTCTCAGAAAATGTCTAGTCCATTCTTTTAGGAAATGAACTGAACATCCTATAATTTAGATAAATGAGAGATGCCCCCTGGGCATATACGGAAGGAATTGCATAGTGCTTTTCAGACTCTTACTCTGGTTATCAAATCCATAACGCCCCATACATTGCAAGGATTTCCTAGGGAATCCTCTGGCCTGGGCATTTCTGTGCTTGCAGGCATTAGCCAGGAACCTTAAATTGTGTGGTTGATCATAATACAAGTTTGGGAATTTAAGAGTGGTCCTGCAACATTGGAAAAAAATTCAATCAACCCTCAACTTACTGTCAACTATTAGAATTAGTCTAAAACGAGAGAAAGAGTAATAAAATAGTCCCATGTCCCGTTTGAAAGGCATTTAGTGATGCACTCTGCAGGAGCTAATAGCTGGTTACCTATCATTGTACTCCAGCCACAAGTGAAAAATCTGAGCTCACAATTCCAATCCAACCACCAAAGATGAAGTGTCTACCTTTCTAACACACTTGCTGGTGTAACAGCAGTCTGGAGATTAACACAACTGTCAATTCTAAGATAATACTTTCATACTAATGCTATGAGCTTGGCTACTGGTAAACACATAGACTTTCCTCAGAAAGACAGTGAAGAGGTATGACTTGAAAGGAAGTAGTTTTAAGGATTTTTAGTATTTTTTAAAAACTTTTGTATTGATTTTTTTCATCTAGTAACTTTTGTATTATGATAATACTAACTTAATGATTCTACATATTTATGGGGCTCGAGGTATATATGATGTATACTGCTAATGTTGGGGATAGGTAGCCCTGAGATTTCTAGCCTCCCCTGATACCAGTCAAGCAGAAAGACAGATTCTCATAGTTACTCATGCGGAATCTTAAAACAGCTGATGTGAAGGTAGAATACTCATTTGGTGTTTCTATTGTAAAAGTGAGCTATTTTAGTGGTAATCCAAGCTAGAAGGCACTTAAGTAAAATAAATATGATGCTTCAAGAGAAACAGAAAAACCAAAATAATGGGCTTCACTGCTGTCACCCAACAGATCCACCAACATCAACTTTTATGAGATCTCTTCAGATGAGAATGCCCCTTCTGCCATCAACAGTGTTGAAGATATTGGTCCTAAATTCATCTTCTCCCTCAAGGTTGGTAAACTTGTCACAGGATGACAAACCAGAAAGAGGAGGAGAGAAATAAAGGAGTCTAGGCTGAAAAGAAGGGAAGCAAGGTCCCAAGGCATCAGTGGTTGTCAGTCTCGATCGTGCAGTAACACCAGGAGAGCTTGCTGAAGTGCAGGCATGGCTGAGTCTCAGCCCTGAGTGTCTGACTCAGAAGGTCTGTGGTGAGGCAGGAAGTGAGCTTCTGAGGAGCCCACACAGTGCTGCAGATGCTGCAGCCCAGGCAACGCTACGGATGCTGCCGGTTTGGGTGTCACACTTTGAGAACTCTGAGGTAGATGACAGATAAGTTGAGGGATTTGTGTTTAGTTGTGTCCTAGGTAAGGGAGAAATATTATATTTTCAAAGCAAACACCCATGACTAGCCAACAAGGCATCATTACAGCGGTGTCACTGAGGGGGAGTGTCCGTGACACTACTTTATGCTTGGAAACCAATCCTGTCTGTATAATTCATCAATATGGTACAAATAGGGCTTTGTACAGTCATGAAAAGTAGTATCTAAGATGTTCTGAGTGGGTTCAATATAACATAACTGTAACTATAAGTAAGTAACTACTAATCTAAAGATTGGAATCAGTTATTTAGAGAAATTCACAGAAACATACTGTAACCCCAGAACTTGTGAAACTGAGGTGAGATTGGTGCAAGTTTAAAGCCACTCTGGGCCACAGAGTATGACTAAGAGAGAGAGAAATTAAGTTATGAAAGAAGAGCTCATTTAGAAAAGAAAGCTAGAGAACCTTTGCAGTGTAAATAGGAACCCACCGGCCTCCCTGAGACAGAGAGCATTCCATCTCTGCATTTCTACTAGTTCACAAAAATCTTCAGCTCTGAAGTTTAGTATCATGTCTTTCATGAGAAAAGAATCGTGATTTGTTACCAAGAGTTTGTATTTCAGAAGGTGAGGAAGGCAACTGCATGCTTAATAGGATTTTTAATCAATTCACAGTAAAAGTAACAGTATTAAGAGCTTAAGTGTGAGGCATTGTATCAAAGTGTCTTCCACACTACCAACTTAATTCCCACCAGTGAGACCAGTCAGCTTGGAAGTGAAGGGCCAGTGAATTTTTGATGGTCTTTAATCGTCAGATGAAAACATAATCTTTAGTGAGGTTCAGTTCCTGGCCCAAGTCACACTGCTATTCTCCGTTCCCCGCATCATGGACAGCATCACCGATAGCATCGTGGATGGGTTTTCTGACAGCATTTGTGTCTCCTGTTATTTTCTACAAAGGTAACAGTGGGAAGTGCTCCAGTGAGCATGGCGTTGGTAACCATCCACATTCCTCAGTACACCAAGGAAAAGAACCCACTCCTGTATCTGACCGGGATACAAACAGACCAGGTAAGGACAATACGCCTGGTTACACAGAAGTGACCCAAGACATAAGGGTGATTGTGTCTGCACCTGAAGGTTGAAAAACAAGAGAGACCACATATGCACCCCAGATCCCAGCAAACTAGCCTCAAACTTTATATGTCCTAAGAAAATGAACAATCTGCTTCAAGTAGTCAGAGGTGGTTGAAATTACTCTACAGTCTGTTTTGGAGGTGATTTGACTTGGTCAGAGCCTTGCTAGGAGAGAAAGCTGAGAAGTGAGAGATTCAGGCTACTGTGGGCACATAGTGGGTCTAGAGAGCTGCAATTATGTGTCCTCAAGCAGTTGGCTCAGAATTTCAGCAAGTAAGGCTCAGCCCTACTTACTCATTTAACTCACCCCAATTACTTTTTAAAGAGAAACATCAAGACAATGAAATCTGAATCTGAATATAAGGCACTAGTGGTTTTTATTTTTTTTTTTTTGAAAGTTACAGGGTTTCTTCCATGCAGTGTAGGCGAAGAGATAGTGCCTGTCATAGCCAAACCTCCTAACACTGGCTCACCTTTAGTTAGGCACCTAGCTGTTCTTACAGTAGTATTGTTTCTGTAATATGCAGAGTAGACTTAAAGATATTAAAGTCCTAAACAGTTCCAAAGAAAATAATACTGAATCACTCATGATGTTTTCATCTATCTATCCATCTATCCATCTATCCATCTATCCATCTATGTATCTATGTATGTATGTATCTATCTATCTATCTATATCTATCTATCTTTACTACAAATTGATCTAATGTCATACTAGCAAAGTATTAGTTCATTTTGCATTGCTACAATAAAATGGTCAGGTAAAATTTACAGATAAAAAGGTTTATTTAACCCCTAGTTCCTGAGATTCAGAGATACGATTCAGCTCTGGTGAGTGTCTCATGGTATAAGAAAGAGAAGGGAAAATGGAAGTACATTGCAAAGTAGGAAACTGAAGTGAATTCTGCACTCCCTTTTATAGGACATCCTTCCAATTAATTAGCCTATAGATATTCTACTGGGACCAAACTCTTAATGATCCCATAGTCTCCTGACAATGCCACCTTGGGAGCCACAGTATTTTTTTATTCCTCTCTCATATATTATACCCCAACTGCAGTTTCTGTTCCCTTCTCCTCCAATTCTCCCCCTCCCATCTCCCATTTCCCTCAGATCCATGCCTCAAATCTGCCTCCCCTCAGAAAACAACAGAACTCCCAATGATATCAACCAAACATTGCATAACAAGCTACAATAAGACCAGGTACACACAATCACATCAAAGCTGGGCAGAGCAACCCAGTAGGAAGAAATAGACAAAGGAGTCAGGAACATCCTCTGCTCCCACTATTAGAATTCCCACATCTACACAACTATAGCATATATGCAGAGGATCTAGGTCAGACCACTATCGTCTCTCTGATCTCTGCAACCCCCATGAGTCCCTGACAGTTGATTCTGTGAACCATATTCTTGTGATATCCCTGTCCCTTCTGATTCCTCCAATACTTCCTCCGCCTTCTTAACAGGACTCCCAGAGTTCCTTAACATTGGTCCATGGTTCTCTGCATCTGTTCCATCAGTTGATGGATGAAGACTCTCTGATCTTTTTCATGATGATTTTGCTAGGATCCGGAGGGGTGGGACTACTCTTTTAATGTGTGAACTGCGAGGTAAAAACCACATTGAAATGATGACAGGCTGTGAGAAACTGGCCTGCTTTATCAGGTCTCATCAGCTCAATGCGATAGTTGAGCCTTTCCTGAAGAACAAAAGAGTTGGCCACTAGGCCACTGAGAAAGGAGCCTAAGGGCCCCTCGGGCGCCCCACATCAGCAGGATTTCCTGGCAGGCTGAAAAGACTGACAGCAAACACTTTGCTTTCCATGTCTGATGTGGTGATCTTCTCTGTAGGTTGGTGACATCAGCTGTGTGGCAGAAATAAATCCTTTAAAGCTACCAAGCACCGCCTCTCCTGTATCTTTCAAGAGTGAAAACTTCCGGCATACGAAAGAATTGGTGAGGAGAGGTCAACATTACAGCAAGCTTGCCTTTAGTGATCTGATGTTTGTTGGAATTGTGTCTTTTGCTTTACCCCAGCAGCTGACATCCTAGAGCAGGGTTTCTCAACCTGTGGGTTGCAATCCCACAAATGACCCTTTCATGAGGTTCACCTAAGACCATCAGAAATATCAGGTATTTACATTATGATTCATAACAGTAAGAAAATTACAGTTATGAAATAACAAAAATATAATTTTAGAGTTGGGGGGTCACCACGGCATGAAGAACTGTGGTATCTTTTTGGCTCCCATAGAATCTTTTTTAAAGAAGCTTTATTTTTTTAAAGCAACTCATGACAAAACTGTGAGGAATGGAGGAGACTTTCCTAAGTACCTCCTGTTGACACATATTCATGGATTCATCCACCATTGACACCCATGACAGAGTGCTGCCTCTGTCACATGTGACAGGTAACAGCTGCACTAATGTGTCCTTGCCTGAAACCATGGTTTACACTGGGGTTCATGGTTGGAATGTCCAGTGTTCACACTATGGGGTTTGTAAGTCTATAATGACCTGTGTCCATTAATTACAACGGCACATAGAGGGGCTTAACAACCCTAAACATCTGCCATCCTCTGTGAGTCACATCTCCCTCTCCCCCCTAACCCCTGATAACTACTGACTCTTTTACTCACATATTTTAATGTAAGAATGCATTATTACAATTAAGTTTAATGATTAAATTATGTTACCTATACTTTCTGTTCAATAATTTACTTCCTTTATTTGTTATTGGCACATTGTTGATACCATGAGTTAGTTCCTTCATTTTGCTTTTATGGTCATAAACAGTAGAATGAACAGGTGGGACCCTCTTTTCACATATTTCTGTTATCTCCAAGGGTATCCATATTAACAGGAAATAACTGGGGAGGGGGGTAGAGACCTGTCAACTCTCTTTACATTCTGAAACATGGTACCAAAATCTCTTGAAGAAGAGTTATAAGTATTAACACATCAATGATTCCCAGCCTGTGGGGCTGAATGACCCTTTCACAGGGGTCACCTGAAACAGATATTTACATAATGATTCAAAATAGAAGCAAAATTAGTTATAGTTATAAACTAATTTTACGGTTTGGGATTAGCACAACATGGAGAACTGTATTGAAGCTTTAGGATGCTTACACACACTGTAATAGAGCCCGATAGTGCTTGTTTCCAGGGTCCTTCCTAGCACTGAGATTTATCTTATCTTTCTCTAAAGTTTTAGCACTAATAACACCCGTTCTCTCCCCTCCCTTTCTCTTTCCCCTCTCTCCTGTTGACTCTAATCTGAAAGGACTGCAGAACTGCTTCCTGCAGTAACATCACCTGCTGGCTGAAAGACCTTCACGTGAAAGCAGAGTACTTTATCAATGTGACAACGAGAGTCTGGAATGGAACCTTTGCTGCTGTGAGTATCAGCTTTACCCACCGTGTATTACGGAGAGCAAGGGAACATGTGGCTTCACTGCTAGTGTAATTCCTTTTTGATGAAGGAGCACCCTGCCTACAGTCAGCATTGCCCAAACATACCAGAGCAATAAAAAGGTAACTAACCAGGAAGCACTAGCCAGAGTAGTAAGCTCATATACCTTTGCTGACTTTGCCTCAGAATCATCTGGAGAGCTCATCCAGAAGTCTGTCTCTCAGATGCCACTCCAGCCATGGCATCTCCATGAATAGTGCCAAAGATGCCTTTGCTATCCTTGCCATAAACAGCATCTTCTTGGTCTCCCTCCCAATGTCCCCACAGTCCTCTATATGCAGTAACAGCTGAATCAAGATAGTCACACCCCTGTCTCTATCCTTGGGTTTTCAGCTAAGTGCATTATTGATCTTAAACCATGCAGAAGATAAATCCAGCAGGAGGGTCTGTCTCCCTCTGTGAAAACAGGCAGGCACTCTATTTTTCCTGGTTTAGCTTTAATCTGATGAGTTAAGCCCAGAAGGTGTACAGTTTTCAGGCTATTTCAATCTCTTTGAAATGAAAACACAGTAACAATTAGCATTGTTTCTCTGGACAGCAGGTGTGAGTCCACTATAGCACAACTGAGGGGGGGGGGAAGGGGGGTTGGGTAACCAGTGTTTTGGTCTGGCAGGAACAACATAAGTTAGGGGCAGTCCTCAGCCTCTGCTGTCCTGGCTACTTGAATGACTAGCTACTCCTTCCTCTGATACTGGCTCTGACTGTTGACAAAATATCTTAGTCTGAATCTCCCAGGCTCTGTATGGGTCTTTTGTTTTTTTTTTAATACTCTGGTCCTTCGATTTTCACCATTTCACAATTGGCAATCATCTTCTCTGTGTTGATTAGAGAGTGCCCTCCCTACTGGGCCCCGGAGTCAAAACACAGTCAGATTGAGGAAAAATATAATATGAAAATAGGAAGTTTAGGGAAAGATTACAGAACTGGGGAATTGGGGAGACTGAGGTGTTGGGGTTCCTTATGAAATTCTTCTTTTGTTTGCTGGTCAATTGCATTGGCTCTGAAGCCTATGGGACAGCTCTGTGTCCTGAGATGTGACACATTGTATTGGATGCATCCTCCCCAGCTGGGGCAGCTTAGTGCTCAGTCTTACCAATTGGCCCCTGGCTCCTTAGATCTGAGGAGCAAATATTTTCATTACGAACTTTGCCAAATGGGAAGGAAACCTGACTCTTGCACATCAATATATCATCTCTCCAGCTCTGCAAAAAGTATTTGGCTTTTCTGGAGTTTTCTTGAAGCTACACTGTTTTAACCATTAGGCTTTATGGAAGTGCCCCTCAATAGGCTCAGAGGCAGCCTTTCAGTTCTGGAAGCCAAGTTCTTGAGCAGTAGACAATGTATCCCTTTTCACAATAGTTACAGTTAGAAAACCAAGAAAGCATCGCTCCAAGTTACTGGGTGTCAAGGGCAGCATGTCTCCCTGTTCCCCAAGAATCCATACTTTCCTCTATTTTAACAGCTAAATAGATGATTCAGTCTGAGATTCGGGTCTCATTTCCAGTATGGGGCTCACTGTGCAGGGCCTTCTGCTACTTCCTTTTGTGATGCAGTGAATATCAGCCTAGTACTGATCACATTCTTACTGCTCAGACTTCCCAATAGTACTGGCTGCCTTTCATGTGGAAAACCTTGGCGAATGCTAGCAAGTGTGCTATTTTGCTTACTCTCCTGGCTCTGTGAACTACACCTCCTACCACTAGTTAGCATTGTAAGACATTGGGTATGTGTAAGACCAGCCAGCTCTGTGTGGGTAGCCATATTAGTTTTGTAAGAACAATGATTTCATCTCACAGTCTACGGGGGATACGGCCTAGCATAGTAACGTGACTGCCACTTTCCATTTAAATTTCTACCATTACCCAAAACCTAAAATAGATGTATTAATTCGTGAGCAGTGCCTGCATGAATTTTTATGTACATAATACATGCATGTAGGTGCCCTTGGAGTTCAGGAAAGGGAGCTGGATTTTCTGTAATGGGAGGTACAGGTAAGAATTGAGCTAAAGTCTTCTGCAAGATCAGTCAAGACTCTAACCTGCTGAGCCATCTCTCCAAATACGCAGCCCCTACAAATACTCTTAATTGTTTCACCTCTAATAATGTTTAAAAGATCCATCGTTAGGGTAACAGATGACCCAATCTTTCTTCTTGAGAAAATTAAGAAGAACCAGAGAATGGGCCAGCAGAAAGGAAACAAATTGCTCACTCTTTGGAAATATATTCTCTCTAGTTGGCTCCTGTGTAGAGCCTACAAATTACTTCATGAAGATGTTTTACCCTAGTCACCAGAACAACAGAGTCTTCATAGCTAAGGCATGTGAACGCCTCAAATATCTGAGTGCTGGGCTCTGTCTCACATAATTAGGATGCCCACAATTTGTGTTCTATGGCAAATGCCAACAGCTAGACATGTGTGCCAATCATGTTCCCATTGAGCAGACCATTTTTCTGTAAAGACATTGATGGTGCCTTGTAAACTTACTTTATATTTTCACTCACAGCATCAGCAAACGTGTATGCTCTTCCTGTTCAACTTCCACACTGACAGTATCATCTGATAAGTACACTTACATTAGGATATGTGGACTCATCCCTAATGTGATATAACATGTCAGAAGGCTCAACGTTTCTGCTGTCAACACGTATTTTCAAGTTCAGGGGTGCTCTTGCATAATGATGGTTTGTGGTGTGCACCCAAGAGGAAACTCAAATGCTGTCTTTCTACTTCTTTATGTATTTTGATCAGATCCAGGTAAAAGAGGATTATGTGCAGTTTCCTTTTATGTATCAAGCTTCATTTAGTTTAAAAGAAAGGCTGGGGTGACCAGCTTTTCCATTTAAAAACAGGTCTCGTAAACCTTCCGTTTGAATCATTTTCAAATTTGAAAAATGTAAGGAGGTGTTTCCAAGGTTCCTGTCTGGGTGTCACCCTGAATTTTGGCTTAATGCATAGAGACAGGCTCCAACCATTGACTATTTCAAAGGCTGTTCAGCCACTTCTGATGGGTCTATACAGCGAGTCCAAGCATGCAGAAGACTATCTAAATCTTCAGGCCTGGGTTTTCTTCTTGTGACTTTTCATCAGGACTTAAAATATCTTAAGCATCCCAGGCTTTCTGTGCTTACTGCTATGAGGGTAAAATGTTTTTCTGTGTTCCAGTCGACCTTCCAGACTGTGCAGCTGACAGCAGCAGCAGAGATTGATACACACAACCCTCAGCTCTTCGTGATTGAGGACAATGCTGTCACGGTGAGTGTGTGTCCCTCCCTGTGACAGACATTCTATTATGTGAAACACGGACAGTCATTCTTCTCATCTGTGTGCGAGCAGAAGGCTCTTCCCGAGCTGCTCACGGCCTGGGCTCTCTGAGGTTGAGATCTGGCAAGAGTTTCTGACCCTCATAAAATCCAGACAGGCTTGCCCTCTTCCCAGTCTCTCATGGTGCGAAGCTGGCTTTCTATAAGTGGGGATCCCCCAAAAAAGAAACAAACAGAGGGGCTCTGTGTTTGGATACCATGGTGATGTTTCATGCCTAAAGCAGAATTACCTCTCCTCTCTGTGCTGTGAGAACCCATCAGGGCCTGGGGCATAAATCCTACATTTTCTTGACTAGAATCCTGAATTGGCTCTAGAACATTGTAAACATATATGTAAATAAGGCATTTTTTAAACGTTTTAAAAGTACTTCTTATAACCAGACAGTGATAGGTCCATTCACTGCCTTGCATCCTAGAGAACTACAAATGAACCCTTCATTTAAAGGGGGGCACTATGGAGAAGTGTCCCTTTACAGAAGACAAAGGCTCTCTGTCCCGCAGGCTGGCACAGGCAGCCTTCCTTCGCAGTGAGCCTCTGGTTAGCATGTGCCATTTTTAGATACAACAGGATTTCCATACCCAGCTAATCTGCTGGCAGAGTTCCCGAGCACTTTCCTCCCAAGGCTTTTGTTTAAGAACTGGAAGCCAGTTCAGGACTCTGCCCCCAGGCCGACTGGTCAGCTGGCCTCTGCCCAGCGCTCCATCCTACAGAATGGCTAGAAAGCCGAGGGCCCCATGAACTCTGGGTCTCTCTCAATGCCTGTGTTGAGTTCACAACACTGCTGTCCCACTCTTGCCCCAGGAAAAATGATCCACACAATAGAGGCTGCTTTTCTGCCTCTGGTTTGGGAGCCTTGGCAAAAGCCTACACCCTCTGTGCAGAGGTTGGGCATGGAAAGCTAGAAATGGAGCCAGAGAAAGTGCAGACTCTAAACTGGAACTGCTATGAACCCAGTGATGGAAGAAAGCAGTAGACCTGTTTCCAGAGCTCAGTTAAGGAAAATGCAGCATGCGAGTGATATGTGAACTCTGCTAAAGTCTTCCTTTCGTGAAGCAGCCTTGGAACATAGTCATTGAAAATTCAAAGTTTTATTTTCATGAATCTATCAGATTTTTCTTCTCTTTGTTTCTCTATGGGCAATGCTAATTAGTACCAGAGGCTGGCTTCTACGTGTGTCTGTGAAATTATTCTGTAATCCAAACAATAATTTGGATAACCTTCTGACAAATACTTGGAATCCAAATCATATATTGGCACACCCTTATATGAAGATATCCAGACTCACTTCGAAATCAGATCCATGAAGTATTGTGCCCAAGGGTGAGGGAGAAACAAAGGCAGGATTCGTGAGCTCTGAAACATGGCCTTGGGACCGTGCTCCTACAGAGCAGTGAACTGTATGAATTTATAGTAATTTCATTAGAACTATTTAGCTTCTCTCTCTCTCTCTCTCTCTCTCTCTCTCTCTCTCTCTCTCTCTCTCTCTCTCTCTCTCTCTCTCTCTCTTTTATTTTCGAGACAGGGTTTCTCTGTGTAGCCCTGGCTGTCCTGGAACTCACTCTATAAACCAGGCTGGCCTTGAACTCAGAAATCTGCCTGCCTCTGCCTCCCAAGTGCTGGGATTAAAGGCATGCACCACCACTGCCCGACACTTTTTCTTTTTTTAAGATTTATTTTATGTATATGAGTACACTGTAGCTGTTTCTAGACACACCTGAAAAGGTTATCAGATCTCTTTATAGATGGTTTTGAGCCACTGTGTCATTGCTAGGCATTGAATTCAGGACCTTTGGAGGATCAGTCAGTGCCCCTAACCACTGAGCCATCACTCCAGCCCAACATTTTAGCTTTTCAATACAAGCAAGGAGAAACACAGTCACTGAGGGTGACCTTTTATTTGCTCCATACCTCATTAAAAAGCAGCTCTTTTTTCACTGAAGTTTAACATACTATCAAGAAAATAAATTAACTAATGTCCCCTTTTGCTCTGTAATCCCCCAAGACTACGTTGTGAAGATCCTTTTCTCAGCTAAGAAAAAGAATGTGAAGTGTCACTGTTCAAGTCCCTGGGGCTGCCATGGCGGGCCACTGCCACAATGATCACCAAGGGACATGGGCATAAAGTCATACATACATTCAAGGACACTGAAAACATCAGCCCCGCCCCTAAGATGTCCATTCTGCTTTCCCAGCATTTTTTATCAAACTTGAATGAGACTGGAATCAGTATTTTAAAAGCCGATGCAATGTCACTGAATGAGAGGAGGAGCGGTTGGAAGAGACTATGGTTTGCCACATTCCTAGGGTGCTTTAATTTCCTTTGATGACAGAAATGTACACCAGAAATTGAAGTGCCTACTTTAAACAAAGCATCTGACACCTTCAGTTCAGCATAGCCCTAAGACATTAATATAGCTAAGGAAGGGAACGTAGAAAGGCTGTGCTTGGGGCTGGTGAGATGGCTCAAGGGTTAAGTTCACTGACTGCTCTCCTGAAGGTCTGGAGTTCAAATCCCAGCAACCACATGGTGGCTCACAACCATCCGAAATGAGATCTGATGCCCTTTCTGGCTTGTCTAAAGACAGCTACAGTGTGCTTACATATAATACTAAATAAATCTTGAACAAGAATTAGAAGGAAGAGGAAGAGGAGGAGGAGGAGGAGGAGGAGGAGGAGGAGGAGGAGGAGGAGGAGAAGAAGAAGAAGAAGAAGAAGAAGAAGAAGAAGAAGAAGAAGAAGAAGAAGAAGAAGAAGAAGAAGAAGAAGAAGAAGAAGAAGAAGAAGAAGAAGAAGAAGAAGAAGAAGGCGGCTGTGCTTACCTGAGTTTTCAGGTGGTCTCTACAACGTGTTCTGTTCTGTATTCGTACTTGAGGAATGAATGCCATTAGGACAAGTTACGACTCCCCTGACAACTGTGGATTGTATTTATAAACTACTCAGTTGCACTAAGCTGATTCGCTTTCCTGCTAAATAGATAACTCAGTTTGGAGCATGTTTTCATTTGCAGATTCCCCTCATGATAATGAAACCCACGGAGAAAGCAGAAGTGCCGACAGGGGTTATCGTTGGAAGCATAATTGCTGGAATCCTTTTGCTGTTGGCTATGGTTGCTGGTTTGTGGAAGGTAAGAAAACTTCATGGCTAGTATGTGGTACTCGGGAAGGCTCCTGTTTTGAATTCCTTACAACCTGAACATGGCATAGTGCCTCTTACCATTGAGAAAAGAAATGGCTAGATTGTATGTACTTTCTTACTCAAGTCTAGGAAAACCAATACCATTTTGTTCAGCTGTCAAATAAATAGAATGACAGAAATTCAATTTCACACAAAATGAAACCTAACTCTCTGAACATAAAGTTTACCAACACGTGGGTGTGAACACATTAGTCAGTACCTATGCATGTCCCCCGAACCTCCAGGCACTCCAGACAGGCTGCAGGGAAGTGGGCAGCAGAGCAGGCCAGAGACACCTGCCGAATGAGCCGTGGGTGGTAATGTCATTCCTTTAGCTGTTGGTATTTTCTGGAGACAGTGTGGTGTGGATGTGTGTCTGTTAGATAACGATCAAATCAACATAACTAGTTACAGGTTGGTAACAGGTGATGTCATCATCTTACAGCTCGGCTTCTTCAAAAGACAATATAAGAAAATGGGCCAAAACCCAGATGAGATGGATGAGACCACAGAACTCAACAGCTAAACCATCGGTGGACACCACTGCGTGGGGCTAGCGGCATCCCCATGAGGGCTCGCTGGGGTGGTGAATGGACTTATTTTAAAGTCCACTTTTAAACAATTTAATAGGTAAACTAGCCTGATAATTTTAGAGTATTTGTTGGTCAGTTGGGGATGACAAAACTATGGGTGGTGTGGTTAGGGGTAGAAAGACCAAAGACATCATGTAGAAAGGGAAAAAGTTATCTACAGACTGGCTAGTCCAGGGTTTACTTCTATCAGGAAGATGGGATACTTCTAGGCATGATAAACCTTCAAGAAAACGGAAACATTTTTTTCAGATTTGGGAGTGGGAAAGTACACAGGGAATACTCTTTTTAATTTGATTAACAGTAACAATAAAAGTGGAAAGTACCTGGTATTATATTATATATAATATATATGTTATATATTATCAATATAGCATATATATTAAACATATATAATTGACAAAAATCATAGAATAGATTATATATTTATATGTATGTATATATGTATATGTATAAATATACTGAGTACTTTCTGCAGAGATATAACTATATTAATATTATAATGAAAATGAATGTTTGTTGACAAACCAGCATGCATTGTTACAACCAGCATAGATTGTTTTTCAATTTATGCTGTTCCACAAAAAAAATGCCACGGAGGATATTTTTAAGTGGTAATCTTATTTATTAACTAAGTTAAAAAAAAAAGTCCTGCTATTGCAGGACAGTAATTTCAGCTACTACTCAGTAAGCTGAGACAGGACTTGGAGGCTGAGGTCTCCCTAAGCTGTAGAGTGAGTTCAAGGCTATCCTGGACAACTTAAGAAGACCCTGTCTAAAAGCAAAAAAGAATTGACAGCTGGGGCTTAGCTTAATAGTAGAGTGCTTGGTTAGCAGTATCTTAAAAAAAAAATGAAGTTGATAAAATGGATGCTTTCTGCCTCTTCTGAGTCGTATCTTACCGTGAGCATGCTTGAAATGCTTGAATAACCAAGAGAAACACACACACACACAATATATATATATATATATATATATATATATATATATATATATATCACCTATTAAAGAAATCTCTACAGACATTAAGCTGGGGTAGGTTTAAAAATGAAGGCACCAAAATTTCCTTGTAACCTGTAACAAATTTATAGTATAACTGTCTGCTGGGAGCCTTCCTGGCCAAAGGAAAGGGGGGGGGGGGTTCTTTCCTTTTAGGAATCACAAAAGTTCTCTTTTAATTGATTAGCTATCTGAGAGAGACCTAGTATTTGCCAGAGAAAAACAATCTTTTGCAAGCTGCCCTTGCTGACTGCTCCCCCTTTCCTGCTGTCTCTGACAGAAGCGCCCTGCAACCTGCCTTTCTCTCCCGCAGTTACCCACTTTCCTTTATCCACCACCCACATCTCCTTCAGCACGAATAACAGCCCATCCCCCCCCACACACACTACCCCAAGTATGGGCCTGAGAATGTCCTCTGTTTAGTTCACACACCTGTGTCATTATACACTCCTTAACTTTAGGGATCTAGTTTCACTGGCTGCTAAACAAGTAATTAAACTACACCTGAATTTGTAGCTGTTACTTTTATAAAAGTAAATAAATAAACGGAAAGGCTGGGGGATTTGGAAAGCTGGAGCAGCAGCAGAAATCACTAACTTAGCAGGAGAATCCTTTGAGCTGGATTCAGGCAGGCACAGCTGTTCAGCCCTAATTCTTGAAACACTGGGCTGACAGAAGTCCCAACAGCCTGCATTCGGAGAAGTTCTTGGTCCTTGTGATGTAAACAGCGGCACTCTGGGGAGGCGTGGTCCTTTCCTACCTTTTGCTTCTCTTTCTGAGACTACACACTCTCTAGAAGAGTGGGAGGAGGAGGGTTCAGGAACAGCTGTAAAGCTCACTTGGTCACACACTATATGCAAAATGCTTTGGTCTGGTCTCCAGGAACTTCGTTGTTCTTATGGAAGAGGAAGTCAGGCTCAGGGCTAGGCAGTGACTCACTCTTAAAACCACCCTTAAGGATTTCCTGCTCTATAGCCTCCAAGCATAAGACCTAGAGATGTGAGAGGGAAACAGCTTGTCCATGTGTGTCTGGATGGCCCTGACTGCCCTTGTGCCAGGCCCCTGGGTGGCAGTCCAGAGCCACTTGGACCACTTAACGGCTCCCTTCAGCCCTGATAAAGCCAAATAAACAAGGGGAAAAATATTAGCTGTAAATGTCAGGAAGGTACAGCAGGAACAGCCTGCTGCTCTCAGTCACAGGATCCAGATTCTTTTAACAGCTGTGCCATTCTGACCAACATTTTAATGGGCGCAGAAACCAGTCATTAGGTTGCTAGAGAATATTTCACACAGCATGTTAATTTATTGCACACTCCGTATGTGTGTGTGTGTGTGTGTGTGTGTTTGTGTGTAAGCCTGGGTTACAAAGAAGATTCAGTCCTGTAAGCCATTTCTCATCCCACCCACTGAGTTTTTGAGCTTGGTATTATTGCATTTTGAAGCAGAGTTTTAGGAGGGAAGGGGCTGCCTCATGCCTTAAAAAGGTTTTAAGCAGTCATCGCTGGCCTCTACTGACTTCTTCTCCCATGATCTTGACAATAACAAATGTCCCCCGGTTTTACTGAATGACTCCTGTGTTTTTCAAGGAATTTTAAGCAAAGATAAATGTTCCTAAGAAATTACCGAGGGGCAGATAAAGATGGCATTTGAGAGGAAATTACATCAACTAATTAACTACAGGACTAAGTGAACTACAGGACTCAAAGATGTCAGGATAAAATGTACATTACATAACTGGTAGATCACAAAATGTGATCTCAAAACCTGAGTTGCTTCTTGCATGGCCACCACACCATTCTATAAACAGCAGCATGGTGGAATAGTGTGATAAACAAACGGGACTCACTTAAAATTGCATGCCACTCATTGTAGCAGCAAACTATGAATGTCTAACTGGACAGATGCTTCTCTAGTCAGCAGTATTATTTTTATAGGACAGTGAAACTTGCCTTTTTAACTGTGAAGAATAAAGACAACTAAGACCAATTTATGATAGTCACTTAAGTGATTATTCTAAACTATAAAGTATGATGTTATACCATATCTATCCTGATACATAACTGAACCTGACATGCGAAACTCTCATTGAGATTTCATTGCACAGAAGGCAGATTTTCAGCTGAGCTCCCTCATCTGTCTCCTTGCCCACAAAGAGCAATTCTACACACACACACACACACACACACACACACACACACACACACACACACACAGTCTCCTAGGACATGCCCTTCATGTACTTTCAGGAAACTCATTGTCATCAGCAGGAAAGAGTAAACATCCAGAGGCAAAAGATAAACATGGGGAAAGTTGGAAGTACAATATTTACTACTTTGAATTTTAAAGTATAAAGACATAGTCATTGTGTAAATACAAATTGTATTGTTTGTACTTGATTTTGGCAAACGAGGCTGAAACGTAAATGTATATATTGCACAGCTGTATTAGAACTACTTTTTATAGGGGAAACTTTCACATTTCCTTCTCATGCGATAAGTTATCTTGTTAAGGTGTAATGTTTGCTGGTTTTAATTAAATGTGTTTTGTCATTTTTCTCTCCACGGAAAGTATATAAGATGAATGTATTGGCTTGTACACCAACTTGGCGAATTTACTTGACTTCTTAAAAACAATCAAATTGTAGTAACTGACATAAAGAAAAGCACAAGAACCAGGCACAAACGTTTTATTTAACTGTAAATCATCCTTTTCATACCCAGTTGTTAAATATCATTAAAATTGTTTTGACAGTAAGCTACTCTCTCCTTGGGTTTTTACTACAACATTACACACTTTGTAGGGACTCCTTTTGCTTCAGCACACATTCGAAATTCAGTTCTAGACACCTCAGGCTCTCAGTAGCAAAAGTTTCTGTTCTCACAGAAAAGGAATGCATCGGATGTGCCACAGCTTGCAAAGCACAATTAAAACATTTGAATATTCAGTGGGGGGGGGGGGCGCTTAAATGTTTTTTAAAAAGTTAAACACACTGAAATGAACACACTGAAGATTTATAGCTAGGCACGTTTACAGACTGTCGTCACTGTGTGCATGGCAGCCCACTGCAATGCCTAGGTAGAGCGTGGGTATGCCGTCTCTATCAACGTTAAAATGGCTCCCCTGTAGGGACCAGGCATCCCTTCACATGGCCTTCTACCCGAACAAAACAAACAAAACAAAACAAAACAAAAAAACTGGAACAGTGTTAAATATTCCTCCTCACTGTTGGAGGAAAAAAAAAGTTGTTTTGGTTTTAGTTTTCTGGTTTGGGGGGTTTGTTTTTATTTTCCTTTACAGATTTTTTTTTTAATTTAAAAAGTTGCATACAAAGGATTTTCAAGGTGTTCTTTCCTCTCACCCAATTCTTCCCAGATCATCCCCACCTCCCTACTTATCTGACTTTATGATTTCCTCTCTCAAAAGAAAAAAAAAAGACAAAATAAAACAAAATTAGCACTGAAAAGCATGGAACCCATTTTGCTGGCCACCGGGGTCTGCCCTGGAGAGTGGTTGGTACACTGAACCGCACTCTAGTCAGTCCCCATTTCTCAACAGGTGTCAGTTGCAAACGGGTAATTGGTCAGGGTGGGACTTCATGTCCACTTCTCAATGCTGGCATTGAAAACCTCTATCAAAGCCATCATCTTGTCCCATATAGGTCACTGTGTAATTTTATATTTATTCACATGTAAGAGGTAAATGATTCCTTTTACTAATTCTATATTAGTATTAAAAAGTATAAACACTTCTTTAACAGCCTGTCCCTCACCCTATTGTAACTTTTAATTTTAAATAAGATAGCAATTAAAGATCAGACATTAGATCATACGTAAAGACCACTCCACCCTTATAGAATGGCTACATTACACTGAACTTTTTGATTCAATTCTATGTAAGATTTAAGTCAGTCACAATTATAGCCCTGAATCTAGTGCCCTCTATTGGATGATTCAACTAATTACAGCACACAGTAGTCTAGAATAGCTATGTTTGCCCACTTACATGTTTAACCAGATGCTTTTTCACATCTGTGTGTGGTACAACTTACAAGTGTGTTTCATTTGAGACACAGTATGTGAAACCAACAGCACAAGTATTCATTCAATAAGTCTATGAGAACATACTATAAACTCATGCACTCGTTAGGCACGTCGGTGACACAGGCATTGATCTCGTGCAGTTGAGGTTAATGGTAATAAACTACTGGATGTAGTACTTCAGGTAGCATTAGGTACTATTACAAATATGAGACAGAGGAAATGGACAGGATTCTATTTTTATGCAGGGCAGTCTGTGAAGGCTCTCTTTAGAAATAACATTCAGAGACTGGAACAAAGAGAAGCAGGCTACTTACATCTCAGAAGGAAGAAGATCAATCTAGAAAAGGTAGGTGTAGCCTGCCCACAGCAGCCCCAGCAACGCAGCAGACCTGGAGCAGAACTGGAGGTGGGAGGAAGGCTACTATGTTGGATCGCAGAGGTAACTATGGGTCCTGGGGTCACGGCACCTGTGAGAAGCTCTTACTAGAAAGGTGCTTTAGGCTGGAAGTGGTAGAGGCAGAGAAACCAGATTCAAGACTCACCCAGAAATTCTATTAGCGGAGACATTCATACTCAAAAAGTCAAAACAGGAATCCAAAGGACTGCTTAGTAATCACTTCTCTCAAAACATTCTGAAGATAGATTGTGACCCTGCAGATCCTATTCAAAGGATACAAATTTAGAGGCTACATCAGTGAGTGAACACCTGCTATTTTCGTGTGGAGACAAGGCCCTGTCCATTCTCTACCCTCTCAAAAGCAGGTGAAGCATAAACATGAGCTCACATGATCGGGTTTCTTGAGGGAAGTCTCATCATTTCAACCACAGCCACAGTCCAAAGGAAGCCGTCTATAAAAGACGCTGCTCATTTCTAAAACTATTCCTCTACCTGCTTTAGTAGCCAACTGGCAATTGCTGCACGTCAGATGATGTCAGCCCCTTAATTTCTCAGCAACTCATCTACTCTGCAGCTCCGGACATGGTAAGGATTAACAGATCATCTGTTAAATCCCAGTGCTGTGCATGGCAAGCTTTCAAGGATGTTTCATTCTGGTTCTTCCAGCATGCCCCAAGTCAAATCCTACATCTTCATGCTGGAGATTTAAAAGCACAATAGTCTGGGTCCCACACTGCATAAAGCCTACTTAATGATACCACAATTCTCTAAAACCATTTTTAACTGCTCTATGTTCTTTAAAAACATAATTACCTTCAATAAAGTCCTTTTAAAGAGCATTTGAATAGGACAATCTTTTTGTTGTTATTATTTTGTTTTTGTTTTTTGTTTGTTTTGAGACAGGGTTTTTCTGTGTAGCCCTGTTGTCCTGGGACTCACTATGTAGACTATGCTGGCTTCAAACTCTGAGGTCATCTCTAATGCTAGAATTAAAGGGATGCACTACCATTCCCAGTTCTAATAGAGATAGCTTAAAAATTGAAAGTACCTCACATTAACATTAAAAGCAACATATTAATAACACATCTGTGAAATCCTAATAATACACACAGGCCTACTAACTTAATCTATTTTCAGGTGTAGAGCAAGTGACTCCAACCCCCAGCCCTTGATCCCCCCTTCCCCCCCCCCACACACACACAGACTAAGCTCAGAGGAAGATCAGGAAGGTTCTAGAGTGAGAGAAGGCTGAGACAGACAGATAAACCCCCCCCCCATCACTAAGGAAGGTGGATGGAGCCTTTTTCCTCTTCCCAGTGTCCTACTTACCCAATCTCTAGGAATGAACCAAGAACCTACACCAAGTAACCAAAAGATTCCTGAATATATACAACTGTCCTGTCACTCACAGCCACTCGGGAGAGATAATCTTCCCATGATAGTAAAGGTGGAAGACATGGTTCAGACTTTGTCATAGCATAGCCATTCCAAAACATTCTTTGAAAATATGAGCTAACTAGATAAAATGTGGTTTTCCTGGATATAACAGGAATAACCTTTCAAAACAAGGGAAACTCCTTTCAATCTAAGTGTTTAAAAGTAGTTTTTATTCCCATTGTGAGCAATACTAATTTTATGATGATAATTACTCAACTGTGCTGGTATATATGTCTGTGTGTGTGTGTGTGTGTGTGTGTATGTGTATTTTTTTCTGAGACAAGATTTCTCTGTGTAGCTCTGGCTGTTCTAGAACTCACTTTGTAGACTAGGGCGTCCTTTAACTACTCCTGTTTCTGCCTCCTGACTGCTGGGATTAAAGGTGTGTATCACCACTGCCAAACAATAATGTATATATGTATAATATAAATATAATATCATCACCACCCAACAATATATAAATTTATTATTCTTTTATGTTTATTGGTGTTTTGACTACATGTGTATCTGTGTGAATGTGTCAGAAGCCCTGGAACTGGAGTTACAGACAAGTGTGAGCTGCCAAGTGAGTGTTGGGATTTGAACCTGGGTCCTTTGAAGAGCAGCCAATGCTCTTAACTGCTGAGCCATCTCTCCAGCACTGCTAGTATCTTAATTCTTTCTGAGCTTAGAATGTATCTTAAGTCTCCCAAGTGAACCTGTGTGAGGTGATGAATATGTGAATCATCTGGGTTGTGATGACAACCACAATACAAGCATCGCAACACCACATATGCAACCTAAGAATATTTTACTTGTTGAGTATCTGTCAATAAAGCTGAAAAATCAAAGTTTATGGGACTTGAACATTCAAAACCTGCCATGATAGATTCAGCAATCAAAAACTGGATGTTTAGTATAAAAATCTTGCAGAAAATTTAATTTGTTTAGTAATAAGTTCACACAGGCTGGTGTTACATAAACATTATGAAAACTATCCAAACTACTTTAATAAATAATTACACAATCTCCTCAAATAGTTGTGGGCCAACTTTTAAACATCATACATCATTTTAACATAAACCACCTTGCTGTTGTTTAGTTTTATAACAATTCTATGCTAATTTGTACAGTGATGAGAATATTAACAACTAATGAAATATAAAAAGCTTTACTGTATAATTATAGATTCAGAAGTCATAGTGGCATCTATAATGTAAAATTCCTTAGGTATTATCATTGACTAAAAAAGAAACAGGATCAATTTTTAGACTGTTTAAATCATGGTTTATTTAGGTTCACTTTTATGTTATATAAAATATATAATAGCAAAATTGAGAATAACTTTCTGGTTCTGCCAATCTTTTGTACTACACACCTGGTATCGATGCTGTCAGTACACTCTGGGGCAGCGAGCTCTTCCTGAGACAGCTGACAGTAGAGGGAAGGCCGCAGCTCACTGTGAGCTGGCCACAGTTAGGAGTTCGGCACAGGAGGATGAGTCTATCACAGACACCTTATCACAGGCTTAAGTTAAGCCCTTTCTTCCCATCTTCAGTTCCTAGGCCGGCCCTCATCCCACACAAGCACAGCCTTCACTAGTTCTCCATTCGTGTAACCTATGAGATTATCTACCAAATTTAAGATTTAGTACACCAAAAACTGACTAGTCACCAGCTGCCCAGAAGCATTCTTTGTTTCTTTTCCAAGATGATGTTGATTCTTCATATATTTCCTAAAAACCAGAACCAGAGCAGGTATTCAAAATGCATGTTAATGAGAATAAAATACCTTGAGAAAAATCAGACCAGTAAATAGCACATCTACCTGTACCACCTACTCTTTTTAACAACATAAGGGACAGGTCACGGGCCACCAAGAACATGAACATAAATCCATGTTCCTCTAACTCCGACTAGGAAATGACAGGCCAGAAGCTGTCACAAGACACAATGCAGCTACAGAAAAGAATAAGCAATTCCATGTGGGCTACTGCCACTACCCCCCGACTGCCTTCTTCATCTCTTTTGATAAAACTTTTATTTATCAAGGGTTAAATCATGCATGAAAAAATGGAATGCCTTAGCTTTAAAGGGTTCTTTGCAAAGGCACCTACTTGAACATCAGTAAGAGGGAAGGTGGAGTGGACTTCTACCAGCCTTGAGGTTTCATGAGTTCAGGGAAGTATTTACAGAGCCTGCGCTTCAGTCTGGTGTGACCTCTGCGCAGTGCCCTAACCTGCCTACAGCCCCCTTTTCCTGTGTCTCAGATGATCTTCCAGTGTGGGCTAGGCAAAGAATGAGACTGGAACTATGAACAGGAAGTAGAAAGTCATCACCGCTTCACACTCCGGCCAGAGCGCATTCCCCCCGCAGTGAGAGAAACCCAAGTTCACCTGCCCTTAAGGTTTCTACCTCTCCTCCCTTCCCCTCCCTCCTCTTGCCCTGCCCCCTTTTCTTCTCTACTAAACTGCTGAATTTCTTTCTCTGACTTCTCAGTTTTCTCACAGCAGCTATTTAAATCCTTGGTGTGTAAGGTCTGTGCTGCACCTCATGGGGTTTGTTTCCAGACAAGGTCCTGGTTCCCTGCTGATTGCCTCTGAGCGCCTGTGCTTCCCCACCCCTCTAAAAAACGAAGAACAGCAAATATAAAGTCCACTATCCCTAGAGGCATGGAGTGAGAGTGTCGCACTCACTTCCCGCTCTCACTTCAGGGCTGGGCCTCCTCTGCTGAGCTCCTGTAGTCCTCTCCTTGGCAGCAGTAAAAAGGCAGTAAAGACAGCTCCGCTGCCATGCGGCTGGAACCTCCTCTGGAGCGCTCTCACCCCTCCCTTGTCTGGACTTGCCTCACATTCTCTGGGAATCCGAGCTGAGCTCCATATACACATACCCTGCCTTGCAATTCCAAAGCTGTTCCTAAAGTCTTAGCCCACAGAGAGGATCGGGTTTTACTCAGAACATACGATGTCCACTAAAGTTCACAGACCACGGCCCGGCTTGCTCATCTTTCCCACTGGCTGAGGCCAGTCCCTGCTCTGAGGCCAGTCCTGGTCCTGTGTGCAGCCCTTCTGACCTTCCAGCTGCCATTAGTTTCTTGGCTTCGACAACAGCCACGCTGCTGAGGCCAACTTGGGGATCTTGGACTCAGATTCCTAAGTACACATTCCCAAGTGCAGAACTGTCCCCCAACGCTGCTACACCACTGTGGAGAGGGGAGACCGTCCATGCAAAATGCCCATTTAACCACAGTGACTTGTTCTTGTTGGACTTGACTTAAAGGCAGAAAATGTGTCAGAATGTCGTATTGTATACATACATACATACATACATACATACATACATACATACGTGTACATACGTGTACATGTGTGTGTGTGTATATATACATATATATACATGGGATGGGATGGGATCTATGTAGACTATGGCGGATTAAAGCTTGTGTCTTTCCCACAATGCTGGGATGTGGACATGTGACACCGCGTCTGGTACCTATTTGTTTTCGAATCCATCCATTAAGCATTTTCTCACATAGTCACCTCCCTGAAAAGAAAACCACTAGGCAAATGCTATTTTGCCCTGAGGGATCGCTATTCTATCCAGAGACTAAGAAGCCAGCATCATTCTTACTTTCCAAAGAAAGACCTCAAGTCGAACAGAATCCTAATTGAAGGGTCATTTATCTTAGGAACCACAGAAACAGTGTGGATGAGAAATTTTAACTGCCAGCCCTTGTGAGGCCTACTCTATACCACGTATTCCTTGGGGGACACAATATATATGGCTAAACTTGGAAAATCGGCACTACATAAATGTGCTACTTTACAGATAAGGAGAACAAGATTCTATAGGTAAGTAAGGCATATGAAGCCAAATTCTGAGCAGTCTTTTCTCTAAGAATAAAATCACCTCCCCATGGCAAAGTGAGGTATTTTCCTCACTTACCTTTTTCCATATGGGCACCTTGGCTTTTAAAGAATCAATGGCGTAGCTTACGGCTTCGAGGGATGCAGCTCTGTGAGCTGACGACACAGCAATAACTGTGCTTGCTTCTGACACTGGAACCAAACTTTAATGAAATGATGAAAAAAATTACCATTATCTCCTGACTCATACATCAAAGAAACCACTAAAAATGTTAAAAAACACACATACTATATACCTTTATATATATTTATATGTAGATATATACCTGACCACTGTATATACAGTAATCCTATTGTATTTAAATATCTAGCTTAACTAGCTATGATAATTTGTCTCAGTTCTATTCGGTGGGAATCGGCAGGTATCCAGGAGAGCCCTTCGATGGGGACTAAGGAGAGAAGTCTTCTCTCTCATTCAGTAGACCTGACCAAACAAGCAGCAGCATGAGACTGTGTCTCACACAGACTACATAGTGACCACATGCACTCAATGTGGCATTAAAAAAAATAAATACCAATGAATCTTAAGCAACAGGATTGGCAACACCCAGTACCATTAGTGGTTAGTAATAAAATTATAGCTAATTAACAATGACAGATGTCTTAATTGATGGCTTCTTTTGAAATCCTGGAATGCCACTCTTTTTGGTGATATAAGAAGCCAACTGTTTTTAATGGCTTCAGATCTGTAGCCAACTTTCAACATACTCTGAGCTGAGAGCCTAGAATGACTGTCTATGGTCAAGGATTTAGGCAGACATCCCCCAGGCACTGCAGGCTGCGACCTGAAGGTCTTGGTACAGTTATATTTCATTATAGCAGAAGAGGTAGCAAGGGCATCCAAAGCTGCAACCCAACTAGCAGTCAAGCTAAATGCTGGACAGCCTCTCCACTGCCCTCCAGAGAAAACCATATTCACCATTCAAAAGATAAAAAGATCGTACCCAAGCCGATGGAACACCGCAATGTGTCTCACTGGCCACTTCTGTCTAATGTCACTGCAAATTTTTCTGATTTCATTTTCTGCCATTGGTACATATGCTTCATATTCTAAACTGATGACGTTCTTGCCTTCAAAGTTATTTCTTGTGGTCCCTAAAAAACAAAACAAACAAACAAAATCACACAATGAAAATAAGATTTTCCCTATAACAGAAATACTTCATTTACATAATTCTTTTAAAAAATAATGATTTCTAACTTACAAAGAAGTAGTGTGCATTTGTCTAAAACATACTTTAAATTTTCTACAAGCAAAACTTGGTTAAGAATTTCTCCAAGATGATCAGAAATAATAGTAATTTCACGATCAGAGGACAGACAAGCTTTTCCCCCTTCTTACCAGCAGCACTTCATACTTAAAAGGAAAACATGTGTTCCCAGTTTCATCTGTAAATATATTTTTTCAACGTTTGCAACATATGAAATTCCTCTCTCAGCATTGACTTTTATCATGCTTTATTATCCCTGTAATTTAATATGGCTTGTTAATCAAAAAATAACTAAGACAAAACTAAAACTGGGCCGTGTTGTTTCTGTCCACTCCACGGGCAGTGTGGGCTTGTCCCTCAGCAGTGTATAACCGCTGACAGTGGGCACCAACATCGAGAGCACTCACTGGCTCTACTCTGGAGAAGTTCAGAAAATCACAAACTCACCTACAAAGACAGACACTGCACCACACAGAGGGGAGACCACCAACTGGGACACCTTGCCCACCGAGAGCTTCTCGGCAGTGAACTGTATTATGTCTTTAGGTTTCTCCTCAACATCATCCACATCTTTCCTAGAAGTAAGATGTTAACAACCCTTAGCAAGAGTGACAGAAGTAAAGCATTTGACTTGCACATTGTTTCCATGTCCATTTTTTCTCTATTAGGTGGGAACACTATTAACTATCAAGTAACCAAGCCCTACACCCAGAACATGACTAACCATCAAGTACCAAGGCCAGAATATCACTTAACCTATGTAAGGGAGCCCTACACCCACAACATCACTAACCATGTAACTAAGCCACACATGTAGAACACCACCATTCACTAGGTAAGTGACCCCGCCTCACTTCTGGAATATCACTAACCACCATGTAAGGGAGCCCTATAGTGGCCTTTTCCTTTATTCAAACAAGAGACAGGAAAAGCGAAGAGATGATGATTCCACAGGAACAAGGAGCCTGTCATGACCTGGCTCAAGCCAAGTAAGTTTATAAAGGAAAAGATAACAAAGTTGTACCTATCCTCCGGGTACTGTGTAAGGCCTCTGGGAGTTTTTCATTTATTTATTACACAGTATTATGCCATCTGTTTATATATGGTGGGTAGTTTTATGTCAACTTGACACGAGCTACAGTTATCTGGGAAGAGGGAATCCCAGGCTGCCAGCAGTTAAGTCTGTAGGTAAGGAGGCCTGTAGGGCATTTTCTTTATTGATGGTTAAGGTGGGGGTTCCAGCTCTCTGTGCAGAGTGCCACCCCTAGGATAGTGGTCCAGGGCGCTATAAGAGAGCAGATGAGGAAAACCATAATGAGCAAGCTATGAGGACCAAGCCAGTACTCAGCACTCCAACATGGTTCCTGCTTCAGTTCCAGACTTGACTTCCCTTAGTGATGGCGTGTGATCCAGAGTGGGAAACAGGCATGAACTCCATAGTTTCCAACCTGCTTTTGGGCATGGTGTTTCTCATAGGAATAGAAATCCTAACTAAGACAAATGACTAAGAGCTGGAAGTACTCTAGGCACTGGTCTGCAGGGAACAAAAGCCCAGGCTCCTAACCTCAGAGTGTTTATATTTGAATAGGAGAAGTAACCCAGTGAAGAACCACAGGTCCAGGAAGATGGCTGAGCAGGTCACCAAGACTAACTCAAAAGTTTCATGCCCAGGACATACATGGTGGAAGGAAAGAATCAACTCCTACTGTCTTCCAACTTTCATATGCACACTGTGATGTGTACATTTATACACTTACAAATGTATATGTGTGTGTGTGCATGTACACACACACACACACACACACACTAAAGATATGCAATAAAATGTAAGAGCAATCACAAACCTACCACATTGAGATAACTTAATGGAAATAAACAAATTTCTGAGACAGGTCTCAGGGACTGCTACAGATAAAGGGACCCCAAAGGTCTTTCTAATGAGGTAATGTACAAAGTTGAGACCTGAGTGATAAGAAGTGACATGGAGAAATGGGGACAAGGTGTAGGTGATAAAAGGGAGTGGCACATTTCAAGATTATGGGATAATAAAGAATGATGTGCTTAGAAGCACAGGAGTAAAGGGGAGAGGCTAGCCTGAGGCTGACCAGGAAAGGGGACCTTATACTATTTGCCATGAGAAGTATAATTAGAACTCCTGTGAAAGTTCACCTGAATAGAAAAAAATGAAAGAAGCCTCACTGAAGTTATCAGAGACCTGGGCAGAGTGCTGAGAATTCAAGAAGTCTTAATCCAGTGTTTGTTTTAAAAGTAACAAGAAAAACAAACAAACAAAAAAACCACCACTGCATTTGGCCCCCAGGATTTCTCCTCCTCTCTGTGTGCCACCTGAGGCGTTCCACCCTTTACACCAGTAGTTCTCAACCTTCCTAACACTTCAATACAGGTCTTCATGTTGTGGTGACCTGGACTATAAAATCATTTTGTTGCTACTTCATAACTGCAATTTTACTGCTGTTATGAATTATAAATATCTGATATACAGGATATCTGATATGCAACCCCTGTGAAAGGGTTGTTTGATCCCCAAAGAGGTCCCAAACCACAGGTTAAGCACCATTGCTTTATACATTTTTTTTTCTGATAACACCAAACCTAAGTTGTGCTTCCAACCATACTAAGTTCCCACACCTCTAACTGTACAAGACTACTCAAGCGTGGCTTGCTGGTTCTAACACCAGCTATGCTAACTCAGGCCCAGCTCACTCAAACATTGCGCAATCCTATTACAAATCATTCTCATCTGTCTGAATATCTGCAGTCACACACATGGGCTTTTAAAAGCAGTGTGCTGCTCTCTGAATTAACTCTAAAACTTAATATCTTAGAATTCCCTGAGATTATCATGGTGATATGCTCATCAGAATGTGATCGTGAAACTAAGATACATCTTTCATGGGGAATCCTAGTGTGTCCAGACAGCAGGCCTGAGAAAGTCCTCTAAGTGTGAACATGCTGACATCTACCACATAGATTTCCAGGAAAGGGAGGCAGAGAACAGACATCTCTGGCCTGTCTTTAATGGGACCAAATCTTTGCTTCTGTGTAAGATATGTACTGTTGCTTTTGGGGGCTGGGGGAGCTCTATCTCTTTTTTATCTATAGCTTAAAGAGTTTTTAATCACAAATAGCTTAGTTTGCAGTTTATGTAATCTTCAGTTGACAATAAAACAAGCTGTTTGACTCAAACCTTAAGCTGGGTGCTCCCAAACTACCCTGAAGAGTGTTTATAAGCATCCCACTCCACCATGAAGGTGACCGGGGAGCCCCACCACCACACAGCTGAGAAGCTGCTCCTTTGTGCTGAACAACAGTTGACTGTCTTTGGGAAGGCTGACCTTTTAACTTCCTACTTGTGCAATTTATGTCCAAGGACACTATTATCAGATATAAGTGACCACATTCATGAAAACGTAAACAAGATCATACTACAAAGGTGAATTCAAATTCTGGCCCTGCCACTGTGATGAAAGGCCATGTGTGGCCACGTGTGGCCAAAGCAAGCTTTTGTTTGTATGTGCATGCACATGTGTGCATTCATGAACCTGAACACTGTGTACATTTGGGTGGAGGTCAAATGTCAACACTGGGGTCTTCCTCAATTGCTTTCTATCTTATTTTCTGAAACAGAGTCTCTCAGCTAATCTGGACAACACTGGCCTGCATCCTAGGGATCCATCTGTCTCTGCCCCTCCCCCCTGGGACTAGGGCTAAAATAATGTGTTGCCACATTTGGCTTTTGCAGGGGTTCTAGGTCTCTGACATAAGTCCCCGTGCTCATACAAGCACTTTATAGACTGAGCCATCTCCCCAGTCCCCAAAGACAAGGCTTTTTTTTTTTTAATTTCTCTGAATTTGTTTTCCCACCATCAAACCACATGCATAAGATCTCAATAAGCAATGTTAAATGAATATAATGAACACATCAAACTGCTTACTCTCAGGGTCACGGGAGATGGTTGACAGCACTCATCACTACCTACCTACCATCAGTACAGTCTTGCAGACAGACTCACTAGGAATAGGCAGTAACAGCAAACCATACCCGAGGCGTCCCGCGGATGGTCTGCACCACATACCCAGATATCTCAGACGCATTATCCTCCACTGATGGGCGGGATGACGGCAACCTCGTCTCCGGGCTGCAGCAGGAGCTGCTGATCTCCAAGCTCGACATACTCCTGACGAACTGCAAATATCACCTGGTTCCTAACATCGGCCAACCTGAAGGAGAAACAGTCTCCTCACATCTCCTCATAGGCACTAAGTAACACATCATTCACAAAGGCATTGGCCTGACTCTCACTAAGCAGAGGACAGATCCCTCAAAGATCATACTTGATCACGAAGGTGTTAGTCTTCGCTGAAAAGTCATGTGGTGTTAGTCTTCGCTGAAAAGTCATGTGTTTGGGGTGGGGGGGGCGGGGACATCCTCCAAAACTAAAGCCTGCCGGGAACTTTCAAATACCACGAAACCCAAGCTCAGCAGCGGGTAGGGTTTGTTTTACTCCACTTTTCTTTTAATCTCAGAAACGTGTGAGTATTCTAAAGGAGAGAAAAGGACAGAAAAGTTTACAGGCCTATATTCGAAACTTTAGAGAAAAGAAAAAAATCAAAACAAAAACTTCCCAACCAGAGTACAGCCCTTTCACATGAAGCTGGCCGCGGACACAGGCCGCGGGCACAGGTAGGTGAAATGGCACAAAGGCCTTGCCAGCTTTTCACCAAAGGAAAAAGTGATTTGTGAGGTTCCGAGCCAGGGAGAAGTATTTCCTCCTGAGCATACAGTGTAACACAGCCTTCCTAATGCTGCGACCCTTTAACACAGTTCCTTCCATTATGGTGACCCCCAACCATAAAATTATTTCATTGCTACTTCATAACTGTCATTTTGCTGTTGTTATGGATTTTAATGTAAATATTTGATATGCTGTCTGATATGTGATGACCCTCATGCAAAGGTCATTTGACCCCTTTGGGGCGTCACAACCCACAGATTGGGAGCTACTGTTACAGCACCTTCCACTCAGAGCAGAGCTCTGGGTGAAACCTCCTTCGGCAGGCTGAAGTAGCACTAGTGATATTCCTGGGACATTTTCTCGTCTTTCTATATTTCACCCCAGAAGGGCTTGAGGTAAAAAATGATAATTTAAATTTCAGCTTTTCAGGGGCCAGTGAGAAATTTTCAAGTATCATAAAACCCAAGCTCAGAAGCATGTAGTGTTTGTTATACTTCATTTTTCTTTTAATCCCAGAAACTTTTGAGTATTCTAAAGAAGAGAAAAGGACAGAAAAGTTTACAGTGTACCTTTCTAACAGCATCTTTCAATTTTTTACCTTAGGCTATAAAAGGCAGAACTTACATCTTTCTGTCTTAGACTTTATAAAAATGATTGTAAATTACATAAACACATCTAGGGGCATCCACTTGACTGTGTTCTTTTAGTAAATTATCTGTAATGCTCTTGTGGTACTTGAATGTTTCTAAATACCAGAGTTTTAAATTTAAGAATTTTGAAGAACTAGTACTCTTGTGTGAACACACACACACACACACACACACGCTCACACCATAATTTACACATTTTAAAAACCTTTACACATTCATCATATGCATTCTACACTTTAGCTACCCAGGATGGAGAATCTCTAGCTCCTTCCACAGCTGCGATGCTTTGATTTCCTGTGGCACAGAAATGGTCTCCGAGCGAACCCCAACTATTTCGGCACTTTTTGCAAAATACAACACTTCAATCTGAAAGGAGAGAGGATAGTCTAAATAACTTGTGCAGAGAAGTCTCCTCCCTTCCCAAATGCAATGGCTCATAAAACTTCAGTATTGCCTGGTATTGGTGACACATGTCTTTAATCCCAGCACTCAGGAGGCAGAAGCAGGCAGGTCTCTGTGAGTTCAAGACCACCCTGGTCTGCATAGTACTAGTGTGGTTCTGGATAGCCAGGGCTACACAGGAAAACCCTATCTCAAAAAACATAAACAAAACACTTCCATATATCCACAGATCCATATTTGAGACAAAAGCTTTAAACTCAGTTCTGATTTCTGTCTACCTTTTAGACCTCTTGCAAGCTTGCGTGGCAGCATTAAAATCCTGGTACATTTTCTTAGAAAACATGGTAAGTCTGACTTAGGTAGACACAGAAGCAATTCTTCCTTAAGCCGCGAAGCAGTGACAGAGGGAGGTCGGAGTGATAAGGTGAATTACACAATTAAATGACCCAGTCAGCAAAGGCCTAGCTAGCTTTCATTTCACGGTGGTCAAATGACCTTTGATTCTGTCCTACATCACGATTAAGTTACACAATACAGAACATTTGACATGCAGCAAAGCAAACGGGCTTGATTTACAGGATAAACTGGTAATTTCTAGGCCAAACCTGTGTAATCGGCCTGGGAACTAACTCTGCAGAAGGGCTCACCTGTCACTGAGTACAACTTAGTGTCTCCACAATAATCACCACTGCTGCAAATTATCCAGGGCCTGTCAATCCACGGGTGATGCACATTCCTCACAAGAATTCCTAATTAGGAGCGCTGGCATTTTAAAAAGTGTCTGTCAAACTGAATCCTCCGGAATGTCAGGGGGGGAAATATCTAGGCGCCGCCAGAAGGGAGTCGGTCGTGCAGGCCATGACCTGGACACCAGCGGTCGGGGACAGAACTTGGCTTTCAGCGAGCAGCAGGCGCAAGGCCCGGAGTCCCGGAGAAGTTGGAGAGGACGGGGCGCCCCAGCAGGGCCAGGCTGTGGCGGAGCCCCACACCCAGGCTAGCTAGTCTGCGCGAACCAACTCTTACCTGGCACCTAGGAACCATCCCGCTACGCACCGCGGAGTCAGTTCACCAAAGCAGAGGAGCCGGTGACTCAGAGCGCATGCGCAGCGGGATGCCCCACCTTCTGGGCGGTGCTCAACCCCGGGCGTGTGGGCACTGCGCATGTGTACACTTCGCTCCTCCCCCCCCGCCCCGCCTCCCGCACCCACTAAAGTTTGCTTTGCTTTGGGTCCCAGTGCTGCGAGCCCTTGTGTGACCCAGTAGGGAGGCCTACCCCGAGCTAACCTGTGCGACCCCGCCATCCAGTGTGGGATTCAGGTTTTTATCGCTGCATGGATTCGGTATCTGACTGTCACTTCAGTGCTCTAGGAGCTCGGGAGTTTCTGAGCCAGCGACCCCCACACAGACTTCCTAGGCGCACATGCCTTAGCTCTTGAGTGGGTACGTGGATTTTAAGTGGCCCTCGCTGGGCACTCAGTCTGGGTTAACTCCGTCTTCCAAGTGTAATCTTGGTAAAAAACCATACCTTTTAATTGAGAATGGCGGGGAGCGTGGCCGGGGCCGGGAAGTCTCACCGAGGAGATTCTTGCACCAAATACATTTGCCAAAAATAGTGACAAATACAGGAGGAAAGGGCATTTCACGTTCTGTGCCAAGCTATGGGAACGTAAAATTAGGTTATAAATTCCCAGAAGGAAAATAGTTGGCAAAGTGGGTGTACCCAGTTCCAGGAAGAACTAGAAATACAGAAGGGGGGGAGGGTGGGCTGAGGGGAGTAATAAGCCTCATTATGATTTGCACCAACATATATTTTGATAAGGTTGCTAAACATTAAGGTCGAAGGTTTATGTCCACATCCAGTTGGGTAAACAAGGAAACTGTGACAGTCACTCTGGGCTCCTCCGTCGCGTCCAGTGATAGCAATGAGTAATATCTTCAAAAGGCTAAGAAATAATGCATAGTTCAATTTGGTTTTGCAACCAAACTGGTGCACATAATGGCTAGAGCTTATTGCTCCTGATCGGGGCAAAGGGGACCTCAAAAATTAGCCAAGAACTCTTCCTGAAAACTTCCTTTGGTGGACTCAGAGATGAGGCAGGCTTAAGAGCACTGGCTGCTCTGCCAGAGGACCCAGGTCCAATTCCCAGCATCCACATAGGCAGTGCTCAGACACACAGGCAAAACACCCATACACATAAAAAATAAAATAAAATCTTAACAGTGAGAAAGACAAAGCTCAATAAAGTTTTATTCCTTTCAAATATTAAAAATACAATTATGAAACCATGATATAAGAATAATGCCATTCATTTTGAAAATATTAATGAAAATTTCCCAGAATTGAAGTATCTAATTACAAATATCAAGTTTCTCTGTAGTTTGCATAATGACACCTCTTTATTTTACAAGGTTCTTAGAGCTGGGGATGTCGCTTCGTGTAAAGTCACAATCCACAGCATAAAACAGTAAAAAATTTTAAGATTCTTTTAGGAGCTAAAGTAAACAATGTTTTCAAATGCCACACATTTTCCTTCAGTTTTTCTGTTGATGGATTTAACTTAATGACTTCGTTAAAAAAAAAAATCTTTTCAGTCTGTTCCCAAATCTTATTTGGAATTGTGCTGTATAGTTTCTGAGTTATTAGTGGGGTCTTTTCAAGGTCTTTGGTCTGTAATACTTCAAGTTTCTATTCATTTTTTTCTTCATTACTCAAATGAATAAAAGCACACAGCCCTATCTATAAGTTCTAATTGCAAATCAGATTAATACCAGAATATTTTCATGTTATGCTGAAGACTTTAATGCTATTCTAGTTACAAACTCTACATAAGTGGGTAATTAGAATGGAACATAATAAATTACATTTGGGATAGCCTAACCTCTTTAGTAGCAAGATTATAATTTTGCTTAAGTTACAATTTATTATAAAAAAAATCTAGGCACTATTTTCTCAGTCTGTACTATATGAAATACCATTTAGTTACCAAAAAAGGACATGAATTCAGATAAAGACATTTCCATCTTATTTCTAGATTTAAAAAAAAAAATCTAAACTCTGATGTTAGAAATGTAGGAACATTTTGGCTCCACACAAAAGGATCTATTAATTTCAGAAAGATAACTTTATCTTAGGAATGAATTTTCGAAAATGTTAATTTCCTTATCACAAAAAAATATTTCCAAGAAATGTCTGTCAGGATCCATGTTCATTAGATTTGCTAATAAATTTTGAATGCACAGGTAACATCATTTCCTGTCTGATTAATATTGTGTAAGTACTTCTCTCCGTTACTATTGCACATTACTGCTGTGCAGGTTAATTTAAATGTCCACCTGCCACAGCCTTGAATTACCTGGAAAGGGAGCTCCAACCTAGAAATAATATAGATTAGGGTGGCTGTGGACATGTCTGTGGGAACGCCTTGATTGGTAGTAGGCCATCCTTGTCATGGTGACATTTCCTGATCAGGGCCTTGAATTTTATAACTATGGAGAAAGCCATAGGCAAGCAAGCGACCAGCATGGTGCACTCATTTCTTTCTGCTCTTGACTGTGGATGTGAAGTGACCAGTTGTCAGCTTACTGCTGCTGTGACTCCCTCTCTAACCTGGAACCACAAGCCAAATAAACACTTTCTCCCCTGAGTTGCTTTTTTGGTCAGGGTGTTTTATCACAACAACAGAAGGGAAACAAGAAAACCAGCTTAGTCTCTACTTGAACTGAGCCTCAAGTGAAAAACATTTTCTGTTTCTAAAACAAACAATGCAACTTATCTACCTACTGCATGGATTTCAAACAAACACTCTGAATGTCTTGCATACTCACCAAACACCTTAACCACAGCCTATTTCTGTTTCTGTTCAAACATTTCCTATGGCCTGATTTTAGTCACTAATTCAAAAATTTAAGAGCCCCTAGGTACCTACTGCTCATTGTCAAAGCCTCCTGGAAAGCCACTTGACTTCACGGATTGGAAAACATGGAGGCCTATGACCATATGCTATGTTCAAAAAATAGAGAAAATAGATCTTGAAATTTCAGTCTCCATGCAATTCTTTGAGCATAACAGAATTTATGCTCATCAGAAATATTTCTGAAGATGTTTGATGGCTGGTATAAGATAAGGAAACACTGGACTAATGTCTTTAAATAATTTCAAATGCCATTTTACAAAACCTGATAATTATGTCTTCAAACGCTAGCTTTACATAAGCCCACCTGAAATTATGCATCTTAACAAGTGAGCCAAAATTTCAAACACCAATCCACACAAGTGACTTATGAAAACAGATTTATTATGAAGGCATGTTGTAAGAAGCATTCCTTGCATATGATGTGCCTTTAGTGAACACACTTCCCTTACACACTACACCGTGTAGGTGTACAAATATTATTGAGTTGGATTTGCGATAAAATGAGTGTTTGAAATTATGCTATTGAGTTGGAATTGCGATAAAATGAGTGCTTGAAATTATGCTATACTTCTTGTTTTATTCATTAGTAATTTATAAAGAATAAACCCCACATAAGTCCCATGCCCTTGTGAGTTTATTTAAGGAGTAATGTAAAAAGAAGCGCACACACATACACATACACACACACACACACACACACACACACACATATATATACCTTTGTGGCTAGTTAATTCTATTACAAATCTTTCATCTCAAAAAGTAGGGGGCTAGCTCTTAAAGACACTGGGATCTTTTTCAAAAACATTTTTTGAAAACCAATAAGCAATCTTCCAGTTGAAGATAGGAACAGAAAGCCAGATCTCAAGTTTTTGTTGCGTGAAAATCTAGGATGTGCGCATAGAGATTTGCAAGAGGCACAAGTAAGGAGGGGGGGGAGGAGAAAAGGAAGGGAGAGAAGAAGGGAGAGAGGAGGAAGAAGAGGTTGGTCAGAGAGTTGTTAGCCAGTGAAGACCAAATCTCCTTTAAGGGCCATAGTGTGGATTCTAGAAAGCTCCTAACACTGACTTTTTGAAAGCATTATGGGGGAGACTTGAGTAAACGGGAACCCCCCAAAGCAATGGGTTGAAAATAGAGGACCATCTCTTAGAAGATAAAGAGTAGAAGATTGGGATCCATTTCTGAGGAAGGCACAGGCTCTGTCTGGCCTCTGGTGAATAGCCCGTGTCAAGTCCTAGTCTTCAAACAGCTCCACAAGGAAGCCAAACTCACCTGATGCACCCCTCTCAGCCGTTGTCAGCAGTGCAGGCTGATTCTGGATACAGGACAAGAACACAAGCTCAGTGGCTCTCCTTAAATGTGGCTAAAAGCCTCCCAAGATTGAACTAGGTCTAGAGTTTAGATATCATCTGAAGTCCAGGTTTCTCTCAGGACTGGAAGAGCACAGTTCCATCACTGTGCACGGCATGTCTGCATCCTCCGAAGATGCATTACGTTGAGACCCCACCCCTAGACCCTAGCAAGATGATGGCGTTTGGAGGTAGGTGTATGGAAAATAAATATGATATACAAGAAGGGAACCTGTAAAGGGATTGGCGCCTTTGTAAGCAGGAGCCTACAGAACCAGATGTCTCTGGCTCTATAATGTAAAGATAGAACAAGAAGATGTCAGTCTACAACATGGAGAAGATGCTTCCTAGAACCTAGACCTCAGACTTCTGGCCTCCAGAACTGTGAGCAATAAATTTCCTTTATTCATTAGCCAACTTGCTATAATATAGTCAGCCTTGTAAACAGGCTGGTATAAATCATATGCAAATATTATGCTAATTTATATAAGGGAATTGAGCTTGTACAGATTTAGGCAGCTTTAGAAGATTCTAGGACCAGCTCCTCAGCTCCTCAGCTCCACAGATACTTAGGACAATTGCACATTGTATGGCAGCTGAACTAAATACTCTTTAAAAGCTGTGACAAATAGAGGCCAATAGGCCTGAGGCGTTTCTCCTATCCTACCCTCACTCTGCTCTCAAACTACAGGTGTCTCTTCCCTATACTTTAGGGGTCAGCAGAACTGTCTGTAAAGCATAAGACCATACAGATTTAACCTTTCCAAGACACATAGTGTGTCTCCTCAACCGCAGTTCTGCTCTTATAATCTGAAAACAGCCAGTGCTGACAAGAGTAGTGAACAGGTATAGCTTTTGCAGTACAGCTGCAAACAGAAGATGAGTTCATTTGTCACACAGGATATCATTGATAACCCTTTCAGAATAGCTCATAAAATAAAAGGAAAAAGACAAGGAGCTACTTGGAGAGAACTGACACACATTGAAATTATAATAAATAGGCGAGGGTAAAGTTTTCCAGCTAGTTCGCATAACATAAGAAACACAAAATATGGACTAGCCTAACAAGGGAGAAATATATTACAGCCAAAAAATAAATAAAAGTCATTTGCAAATTTTCAGCATGCAAATAGTAGATGGGGCGAGGGAATGATACAAGCCCAAGGGAAAGTCCTTAGTGTGTTTACAGTGAGAGGTCACCATGGCTACTTTTATTTATGATCTCACTCTTTAGACTCAGTTACATGCAGTCCAAAAATATTACATAGGAGGAGGTTCCAGGGGGTGAGAAATCACACATTTTGGTTTGTACATCATTTTGAATAGTTCGATAAAACCTTTGTCATCTTTTTCATTTGTCCGGAGCTCTGAGTCATAACCTGTCCCTCAGCCAGCATATCCACTTGCCCATTAGTCACGTAGGAGCCTTCCTGGTGGTCAGAGTGACTGTCAGGATATCACAGTGCTGAGCTCACATAACCTACCTCACAGTGCTGCTTCGTCACTTGCAGGACACTACAGTACAGTTGTGACAGGGAGGGGCTACGTTCATGAAATTTTTATTACAACTTATACTTAAAGCTGTTTTTTATTGTTAGTTGATATTATATATGCAAGGTAAATTACACACACATATATAATATAATATATATATATATATATATATTATATATTACTGTACATTTCGAGGGATTCATTGGAGGTCTTGAAATGGCCAAAACCCAGTGGGCATGCAGGTGTGACTTAGCAGCTTACTTGATGTAATTAATAAATATCATTTCCAACAACTACAGTTTCTGGTTAATGGTTTCCACCCTTTGGCATGCTTTAGGAATGTTTTCCAATGTGGTTTTTCATTAGTTCTTTTATAAACCACCGTCGCTCCATTCCATGCATCTGCATAGGATGCTTCATCTCCCATCTGTATACTCTTTTAAAGGTTTCCCCTAGTGCTTGTTCAAGCAACTCAGTTATAGTGTGTTTCAATGTGGTTTTCTCTTGTATGGTTGAACCAATATAAACATTTCCCTGTCAAGCTTACAAATGAAAAAGACTCAGACTCTGGTTATCTTATTTGGCTTTGACTATTACTGGGGACGGGGTAACCCTGAATCTACTTTTCTAGCTGCTGGTTTGGCTATTTACCCAGTGCTATCCTGCAAATACTTGCTGTGCTCGTGGTCCATCTCCTCTCATGGTGGCCTCCTCCACCTCTGTGTTCTTTCCTCTCCTTTCTTGCTGTAGCCAAAACCTTCAGGTCTCCCTCTACCAAATCTGATTCTTATTATTTTGGATAGAACCCAAAGCCTTTTTTCCTTTCCTGTTGACCCAAACAAAAAGCTTCTCTCCCCACATATCATATATATATATATATATATATGTCTGCTACATTTTAACCTCTCTCAAAGAGGAAGTACAACATCACCGTTACCAATAAACATAACCATTTTCATTTCGATAATTCAAAACAAGATTGCATGGAGGCCATTATCTTCTAAAATGAAATATATTTATTATTATTTATTGAGACAGGGTTTCTCTGTATAGCCCAGGTTGTCCTGGATTTGCTCAGTAGATCAAGTTGACCTTGATTTCACAAGGAATTATCCATCTCTTTCTTTGTTTCCCCAGGATTAGATTCGAGTCATGAGTTTATTTATTTGGTATCTATGTACCCTTGAAAGCATTTATATCAATTTTATCTCTTTCTTGCTTTTTGGAGATTTGCTTTTTATGTGGATTTATTTATTCTTCTTTTGTCCCTCTTAATTTAACATTCTTTCCCATATTCAACTTTATTTAAATTCCTTTCTATGTTAGTGCCCAAACATACCCTCAAGCATATTGTAAAACAATATCATGTTGTCTCCATGACTTGTGTGTTTATTTGATTTATTTATTTCCTCTGACAAAGCATTGCATTCTGTGTTGCCAATCTGATAATTACCATGCAACACAGTTAATAAAGTATTAATCTTTAGATGTTTCTATTGTCCACTGATCTCTGTATTCCTTAGTTGGATGTTTTCTTCTCCTGGAAAGATAAAAAGCAAACAACCCTGCCTGAGCCCTAACTCTGGGTCCTTACATTGGCAGAATAGATCTTTTCTAGGGAAAAATGCTTTTTGGCAACAGAAAAAGCATTAGCTTTCAAATTGAAATTATAGACATACCATTTGTGGATAATATACCTATATCCCCCTTTTTATGTAAATTTAAGGTTGATGTGTATTTATTTTTTCAATTCCTATTTATTTTTATTATTAAACAAAAACATAGTATTTTTAAGGGGAAAAGTATCATTTTTTAATTTTAGACTGCCATTTGTAAGTGGTTTTATTTATCAGCAGAGGGTTTCACTCTGACTTTATTTTGTTGATCAAGCTGGTCTAGATTTCAGAGATCTGTCTCTGTCCCTTGTGTCTGCTGTATTTTAGCTCAGAGGCTGTTCTTCAGCGCCTAGCCACACCCCTGGCTCCTTGCTTACAGGGCGAGGCCTTCCACTGACTTTGGCTACAGCAGCCAACCTAGGGCTGCATTTCTGCTCACCATGAGTACTGGGCGTTAACTTCCTAGGACTGGGTTGGAATGACCTGAAGTGGCTTATGCTGCAAATGCAGTCTCCAGGAAGTCTCCACAGGTTCTGCCATCTGCCTCTGCATCTGCATCAGCTGCCTTCAACTGTAAGGCAAGGCCTAGTTCCTCCCCCTCAGACCCCCCAGCCACCATTGTGCTCTGCCCTTGGGAGAAGCCCCAACTCCAGGGTTCTGTTTTTAAATTCATTAGGGGCTTCTTTAAAAAGCTGCCTTCCAAGTGGACCAATGGAATAGAATTGAAGACCCAGAAATGAATCTACATACCTATGGTAACTTGATCTTCAACAAAGGAGTGGAAAACATCCAGTGGAAAAAAGGTAGCTTTTTCAACAACTGGTGCTGGTTCAACTGGAGGTCAGCATGCAGGAGAATGCAAATTGATCCATCCTTATCTCCTTGTACTAAGCTCAACTCCAAGTGGATCAAGGACCTCCACATAAAACCAGACACACTGAAACTAATAGAAAAGAAACTGGGGAAAACTCTTGAGGACATGGGCACAGGGGGAGAGAGGGAGGGAGGGAGAAAGAGAGAGAGAGAGAGAGAGAGAGAGAGAGAGAGAGAGAGAGAGAGAGAGAGAGAGACTGGGCCTGACTTGGGCTTTTGATACCTCAAAGCCCACCCCCAGTGACACATTTTCTCTAACAAGGACACACTCCTAATAATACCACTTCCTGGTAACTAAGCATTCAAATCTATGAGTTTGTGGGAGCCATTCTTATTCAAACCACCATATTCCTCTCCCTGGCCCCCATAGCCTTGTAGCCACATCATAATGCTAAGTGTATGCAGTCCAACTTCATAAATCTCCATAGTTTATCACAGTCTCAAACTGTATGAAAGTCCAAAGTTCAAAGTCTCTTCTGAGACTCATGGCAATCTCTTAACTATATCTCCCTGTGTAAAAATCAGAGAGCAGGTCATATCCATACAGTGGGACAGGATATCCATTACATTACCATTCTAAAAGGGAGGAGGGGGAACACAGTGAGGAAATAGACCAAAACAAAACTCTAAAGCCAAACCATGTGACACAGCTACCATGTTCGGCTGCTTGCTGAGGCTAGAACATGCCCCCTCCCACTCAAATACATTTCTACTAGTTTTCTGTTTTCAACACTTTCGTTCACTGTCCAAGCTTGTCCTAGAACTTGGTCTGTTGACCAGGCTAGCCTTGAACACAGAGATCTGTCTGCCTCTCCCTCCAGAGTGCTGGGATTAAAGGTGTGTGCCACCATACCCAGCCCTAAATTTTTCTTTAATTCCTTTTTTCTTTCAAGTTGGAAGTTTAGCAAGGTGGAATCTGGTACTCTGGTCACCTCTCCTGTTATCTCCTTTAGCATCAGTCTTTTCTTTAATCTGTTTATCTCCTTGAGCACAGGATTTAGCTCTGTGGTGCCCTTTTTCTCCTCAAACTATACATTTTGCATTTTTCCTTACTCACCTTGATTCTTTTTATTATAGATCTGCATAAGACTGGCCACTAATAACTAAGCAACGCAGTCAATACCAAGCTGTTTTTATATCTCTGCCAACGCCATTAAATCCAAAACTCTTTGATTTAGCCTCAGGCAGACTTTTCAAACAAGGGCAAAAAGCAGCCACAATCTTGGCCAAAATATTACAAAAATGTTCTCTAGGCTACTCACTAATATTCTTCTCTGAAACCCCAGGTCCCCACAGATCAAATCACTCTCAGTACCATGCTTCTACCATGAACCATTAGGCTCTTCTTAAAAGGTTCAACTGCATTCCTATTCCAAAGTACCAAAGTCCACATTCCACCAATAAAAGGCATGGTCAGGTCTTTCAGAGCAATACACCATTCCTGTTACCTGCTTCTGACTTAGTCAGGGTTCTATTGCTATGAAGAGACAATAGGATGACAACAACTCTTACAAAGGAACACATTTAATAGGGGTGGCTTACAGGTTCAGGGCTTTACTCCATTATTAGCTCTAAGACCCAAAAAACGAGGGTGCCCCAGCGCCCCAAGCCTCGGAAGGCAACACCCAAATCACTCTCGAGAAACAGTCTTGATGCAACAGCAAGAGGATTTTTATTCCAGAGGCTCTGGGGTTCACAGTCGTACTCCACATAGGGGTAGGGAGACTGTGAAACCCTGAGTGCAGAATTGGGACAGCTTTTATGGGTTTACAACCCCCCCCATCCCGCACATGACAAACCAATTATTCCTTAGTATCAAGAGCCAGCGTAGTAAGCCAAGCGATTGTACCACTCTATAGTTTTTAGGCCAATCAGTTTAAATTATCTGAGCCCTGCCCCCTACTCTGTGGACCAATCAGTTTCCTATTTTCTTGGAGGTCTATAGCTGTGTGAGCTCCTGGGTGAGGGTGATGGTGTAAGCAGTTTACAGAAGCAAGATAAGCAGCTAATTAGCACATTTCCCATTACCTTTCCTTATGGGACCAGGATCACATACTTTGGAATTTGAGGTGTTGGGGCTCCTTAGAAGGCTGGAGTTAGAGCTTCTTTGGAGCGAGATAGCATTTTAAACAACTGACTTCTTGGGGTCATTTGAGAGTTAGGCACTGGAGATTTTTAGGCTGTAATTCTCATCCTTTCACAGCATGGTGGGTAGAAGGGTAGAATATAGGTACCACCTGCTAGAGAAATAGCTGAAAGGTCTGTAAGTGGATCTGCAGGCACTAGAAGAGAGATAGATAGAGACAGACAGACAGATAGAAAAACAGACACAGATAGACAGACAGAGACAGAACCAACTGGACCTGGTTTAAGCATTCCAAACCTCAAAGGCCACCAGTGATACACTTCCTGCAACAAGACCATACCACTCCAACAAGGCCACACCTAATAGTGCCACTCCCTGGTGACCAGCATTCAAACATTGGAGGCTATGGAGCCATTCTTACTCAAACCACCGTGAACCTATGGCTACAAAAGTCATATTCCTTAAGGGAAAACCATACAATATTAAGCAAGTCTCCTAATGATATTATATCTATATATTACTGCATCTCTCAAAAAGAAGCTTCTTTTTGTAGTAGTAGTGATTAGCACAGAAACCCATGTCTGGCCCAGATGCAGAGAATAGCAGTTGCAAATGCTTAGCCCCAAATGGGACCTCTGTCTCAAAACCCTTCCTCCCTCAGTCCTCAGTGATCATTGTGGAAGAGGGGGAAGAAAGATGGAAAAGCCAGAGGTACTTCTTAACTACAAGGAAGCAGTGTTTTCTAGACACAGCAAGAGCGTTGCACATGTGAACTAGCAGCAGAAGTGACAGCATGCACAAGAGCTTTGCAAACACAAGCTGGACAAAAGTGGGGATGTAGGCATGATGTGTCACCCGTACCTAAGGCCCTGTTGTCAATGAGTGACTGCTTGGAGATGGAGAGTCAGAGGGTGTGGCCCCCCAGCGGAAGGCCATACACCCAAGAGTATACAGGCCATACGAACTGGACTTGGTGGGGGATGGAAATACACAAAACCAGGCAGCAGGTTGGATCAGAGAAGGAATAACAAATGAGTGAATATGATCAGCATACTTTGTACAAAATTTGCAAAGAACTAATCCAGAAGTTAGAGAGAGATGGGGGTGTTGCTTATGTGGGAAATAAAAAGCACAGAAAGGATCTGGTCCTCAGATGAGATTGTAGACTTAACGTCAACTGTGAGCCCTGTGGATGAAGCCAGGGGTTTTCCTGCTCCTATAGCATCTCCACCAGCAGAAAGCCTCCTATCTGAATCTATGTGGTATACACAAGAGTCCACCTATGCGTGCATGCGTGCACACGCGCGCGCGCGCGCGCGCGCGCGCACACACACACACACACACACACACACACACACACCCCAAAACAAAGATCTTTTTTTCCCCTTCTTAGACATAGTCTCACCATGTAACTGTGGCCAGTCTAAGCAAAACTTGTTTTTCACTACAATTTTTTTTTTTAGAAGAAAGAGTTTATTGGAGTTTGGTTACTGTTCTGGAAGGTTAGGGTCCATGCTCATAATAGTGAATATCATGGCAATGAATATACAAGCAACATGTTGTAGTAGTAGCTGAGATCTTATGAGAGAGAGAGAAATAGAGAGAGAGAGAGAGAGAGAGAGAGAGAGAGAGAGAGAGAGAGAGAGAGAGAGAGAGAGAGAACGATAGATGATAGATGATAGATAGATGGATGGATGGATAGACGGACAGATGGACAGACGACAGACAGACAGGTAGATAGATAGATGGATGGATGGATGGATGGATGGATGGATAGATAGATAGATAGATGGATGGATAGATAGAGAAATAGAGAAATAGAGGAAATAGAGAAAGATAGATCTACAAATGACATGGAATTTTGCAAATTCAAAGCTCACCCCCAGTGAGGCATCTTCTCCAATGAGGCTAAACTTCCTAATGTTTTCCAGTTTGACCAACTCTAGATCAAGTCTTCAAGCACGAGCCTCTCTCTCCCTCCCTCCCTCCCCCTCCCTCTCTCCTTCTTCCCCTTCCCCTCCCCCCTCTCCCTCTCTCCCTCCCTCTCTCCCTCTCTCCCTCCGTCCCTTCCTCTCTCAAACAAAACGAAGAATTCCATCCTGATCCTCCCTACCTCCTCCTTACCTACTCAACTTTATGTTCCTTCTTACTCTTTTAAACACAAAACAAAAAGACAAAAACAGTAATCACACATACACACACACACACACATACACACACAAATGGAAATCAAAATAAACAAGCCAAAGACCAGTAAGACCAAAATATACCACATTCTTTAGTGGTAAAATAAGCCACAGACATCAATCCTGACCCCTGCCTCTGCATAGCCATAGACTCAGACATGGCCCTCAATGGCAGCTTGGCCTGGGACCTCACCATGGCCTGAGGTGGCAGGACTGGCCACTCACAACAGGCTCCTCCTCTCCTCCCTCAAGTCTGCAGTTGCACCTCTCACAAGCCTCAAGCTGCTGCACTTCTCTTTCTCTCCCATCTGATCACCACATATTTGCACGCTGTGGTGGGTCCGGCTCCTGGTTGGCCACACAGGGGGCGGGCCCCTGAGTAACACCCCACCATCCATGCTGTGTGACGCGGTAAGTGGTGTCTATGGCCCACCTGTGCCATCTGCAGGAGGGCAGGTCTGTGGGTGCCATGGTAGTACACTGGTCTTCTGTCTTCCTCCTCCCTCACTGAACTGCCTTTATATGATTAGATTTTTATTTTATTCCACTTGATATTTATGAATCTTGGGCATAAAACAGCTTTGGCCACCAAGGGAGGCATCAGGCTAGAATGAGCGAAGGACTACCATCTGCCCTGCCTCTGACTGATGGAAGAACACCACCACCAACAAGGTGTCTCTTTGCCCATTGCCAGGGGGTCCCCTTTATATGTTTAAATTTCTTCATTGCCATTTAAGTTAGAATATGGTCAATCTACCATGTAGACCACAGAACACCACATTTATGTGTCTAATGTTGATCAGCTATGTTAATTATCAATAGATTTGGTTTTAGATAGATTATTTCGGGGCTGATCCCTTGGTGTTGGCTAGCCAATTCAGAAGGCTCGTTCCTGAAAAAGTCTTAATTCCTCTTCTTTCCATAGTCCTTAGTTTGCCATGGTTCTCTGTGAAGGGGCTGGGTCACTTGACATTTCCCTCTTCCATGTTAGCATGTTTATTACTGATGATATTGTTTGGGTCTTACTTAGATAGTCACATTGTTGCAGGATTATGGGTGGAACTTCCACACCATTCCTAGGAGGTACAGTTTCACAGCAGACTTCCTGGTTCTCTGGCCCTCACCGCCTTTCTGCCCCTTCTTCAGTGGTGTCCCTTTAGCTTTAGGTACAGGAGTTGTGTAGTAGATGTAGCTGTTGGGGCACCTGGGATCAATTGTTCCTGTATTTTGACAAGCTGTCATTTTTCTGTGATGTTCCTCTCTACATGCTGAAATACTACATGGACTCAGTGGGTTGAATTTGCATATTTATGCATGTGTAAATGTAACAGTCATAACCAAAGGGGAAAAAAAGCAATGAATCTGAAAGGAAGTCAGGGACCAGTGGGAAGGATCTGAGGGAGAAAAGAGAGGGATCAAATGATATAATTATCTTTTGATTAAAAATGTAAAACTATTCAAACAAACAGTGGGCGGAGCTTGGGTACTCTTATGAAAGAACAGGAGGAAAGAGTGCAGCCACTGAGGGGACAGAAACTCCACAGGAAGACCAGCAGAGTCAACTAACCTTGACCCTCAGGACTCTCAGAGTCTAGACCACCAACCAAAGAATTTACACAGGCTGGACCTAGGCCTCTCAGCTCATATATAGCAGATGTATAGCCTGGTCTTCCCTTGGGTCCTGAACAACTGGAGAGGGGACTATCCCAAAGGCTGTTACCTATACACGAGATATGTTCTGTTAGCTGAGCTGCCTTGTCTGACCTCATGTGCCAAGGTGGGGGGAGGACACACGGGGGGGGGGTCCCCCACCCACTCAGACGAGAAGAGGAGGGGAGGAAGTATTGTGGGAGGGACTGACTGGAAAGAGAGGCAGTGAGCAGGATGTAAATAAATAAATAAATAAATACACTCAATAAAATATAAAAAAGAAAAAGGGAAAAAATCAAATTACTAAACAGTTCAAAGAAGCACAGTGCTTTGTAAACATTGTCCAGGATTCTTAACAGTTAATCATTTGGTTGGGGGTTCATTTTGTCATTTGTTGTCCACATGAAATTAAATATATGAAAAAGTAAAAGGAACTTGCTTTCTGCAGTACTGGCTCACTAAACTAACACTGCATGTTGTTTCTGCTCACACCACACGATGGCGCCACTTCAATTAACAATTGCAAATACTAGCCTCCAAAATTGGACTTTAATTATGCATCTTTTGAATACCACTACATCATCATAGATAAATCAAGAACATAAACTGGAAGCTGAGGTTCCCTGACAGATTTTGCTTCTATCTTTGGATCTTTCAATGCTGTGCTCAGAGCAAAGGGAGGTAGATATAAAACACAGGATTCTGTTCACGTAGATGTAAATTTCAGGGCAGTGAAGGATCTCCCACTGTGCCAAGCCAAATCTGATAGATGAAAGAGTGTCCCAAACAGTAAACCCTGAGCAGAATATTACAAAATAGTGTGAAAGACTGAGAAATTATCCTTTGATTCACGAGATAATACTATTGGGGAAAATATGTGGACACAAAATAATCATATACAAGAAATTTTTGTTTAGAGTGTCATCTGCCATCCTTGCTTACTGATGTCTTAAACACTGAGGAAGAATTCCTGCCATGACCCCACTTTTTAAACTGTTCCTTCCCTTCTCTAAGAGAAGAAAGCGCCTTACAGAGTCTTTTTTTTTAATGTCAGACTCCATGCTGTGTGCAGCAATTTTCAGTAATATTTAAATTTCATATAAGCCTGGTGAGATACTCATACTTCCATGTTATAAGTAAAAAGAGAATGCAAACCGGCAAGGCGTGTCATCTAACAAGAAACAGAGAACAGGTCTATTTGTGCTTCAAGTATAGCACTTACCCTTAACCCCAGGATGCTCCCACGTGGCCCTGGAATGAGTGTACTGCTGCCCTTCATACTGCCCATGCTTCAGTTTGCATTAAAACACCACCCTCACCCTTACCTGGAAACTTGCTGCACGGACTAGCCAACATACACCTTATTTAAGGACAACCACTTTAAAGTTATGGTGAAAGAGTCTTCCACCATTACCATGGTCCACTGGCCATCCATGTACAATGGAAATGTCCCTTTCAGGATTCCAAGGGTTTTCTTAAAAGGATAATTTCAGAGAAAGGTACCGATTTGTGTTGTACGATTTGAAACATCTTAACCATGTTAGGACTAAGAAATGGTGACAGAGGGAATTGCTTCAATCACATGCTAGATGCTAGGTTAAACAGGTGAGCTTTGGGATCATCTGAAACAGGGAAGATCATCTAGTTCAAATAACTGACTGAACTCAAATACATCCTCCAAAGTACCTATCGGACATCTGACCACCCTCTCCTCAAGTGTCTTGAATACCTGACAATTCAACAGTCAAAACGTTATGTTCAGTTTTGAGCAAGTGGGACTCTTCTTTATATACCAAGAAGCTGGAGGTAGATGTGGTTGCTGACATTCCAGAGGGTGGTGTACTTGCTGGGAACTCCTCCAGCCCTGGGTGAGAACCGTTCTCTGGGAGAAGGGGTATCAAGAGAGTCTTTCACAGGTCAGATGCTATAGGAGAACAATATATATGAAGACCCCGTAGGATCGCTACTATAGGATTCATAAAGCATTCTGCTTAGATTGTAATGAACTTATATTGTAATGGATCTAGTTGGGCTTTGAGATGAAATATGTGTGTACTTAATTAAACAAGCTCTAATTTGAATTAGGACAGTCAAATAATGCCAGCTGAAAAGAAGAAAAAGCCTTAGGGTATAAATCTGAGCAGACATTCTTCCTCCTTTAACTCATTTTCTAGACTTTGTGCATTAAAATACCTATAACATTAATTCGAAGACATCAAAAGTGTTTGGGAAAAAAATGACAGCCTCAGTACTATTTTATACATTTTTCTTCTCCAACAGCTTAAGTAATCAGTGCCACAAGAGGGAGCTAGTTGATATCTTATCCTCAGAATATTAATTTGTATAAATGAGCTGTTCATGTATCTATGCAGTAATGCAAAATATTCAATGCACACACACAGTTACTTAGGAAGATTAACTTTGTTACTACTCTCTCTTCCAAAGTAACATTTCATATTGCTTCAATTGAAATTTAAATATGGTACCATCTCATTTAAAAGCTAAAATGTTAAGCAGACCATGATGGTGCACACCTGTAACACCAACACTTGGTTGGCAGAGGCAGGAAGATCATAAACTAGAAGCCAGCTGGCTTCTTCTGTGGAACATATAGATTAAAATATGAATTAATATTATTACCAATACTATAATTTGCTTAAATAAAAATTTGGACAAATACAGTATTGCTTTAAACTCACAAACAAAACAAGTGCACTAAGTGCCTCTATTCTCGTGCACAGATTCTGCTAAGTGTGTTGCAATCTACATGTGTGCCTAGAAGAATATGTTTGGACATGGTTGGATGTAGAAAATTGAATAAACTTCTTGGATGAGAAGAATAGAAGAAAGCTATTTCCAAACTTCAACTCACTCTTGGAGTAGCATCATTTATCTTCGAGCACTGCAGTGTGGCCAGTGACATGTACAAAAGCCAGGTCACACTCCAGGGTATTTCTAAGAACAAAGGGGTAGCTTGATGCTGTGGGTCTTAGGGGCCTCCACAAAAAACCCTGTGATTCTTTGATCAACTATTTCTTCATCTGCAAGAAGGTGAGAGGAGGGGTCTAGGGAGGCAGGAATCATTGTGGCATGAAGTTCATCTTTCTGCTTGGACTTGTATGATAGGTAAGACAACACATTTCCTCACTATCAGAGCTGTGTTTGATCAGAGTCTCTCTCCCTCCTAATGAAAAGCCCCCTAGCTGATTTACCACGTTCAAATGGAACAGTCTATGAGGTTACTGAGCAGCGCTTTCTCAGACATGGCACTTAGAAGAGTGGTCAACAATCGATCGGATCACTCAATCGATCAGGATATAACTAAAGGCTGAGGAACTGAGGCAACCACATGTCTAGTCTTTACAAACTAAGGGTACTCTAGAGAAAAGGGTGGGGCTCAATGGGCTCCTTATCTTCAAGGAAACTTTAGGGGTTAGGATCAGAAATGACTCATCTCTTCTATCCAGTGAGAACAAGAAGGTTCTCCTCCACCAAGACAAATAAGAAGGTTCACAAGAAGGGCTCCGAGCCTGGACGCTGCAGAGTCTTACTTTGGAGAAGGTAAGAGTCCCTAGCTAGATGCTTGAGTAAGCCCTGCTATTTGACTTGCACATATTTCTGTCTGGGTTGGTAAATAAACAGCCAAAGACAGTCAGCAGGGCTAGATATGTGATATAGGCAGGTAATCCAAGCTTCTCAAGAGGCTGAGGCTGGAAGGTCACAAGTTCAAGGTCTGCCCTGGGATATAGAGTGAGTTTAAAACTAATCTAGGTATTTTAAGGAGACCCATTGAAAATAAAATGTAAAAAGAAGGCTGAAAATATATTTCAGTGGTAGAGCATCTACCACTGTGAGGTGGTGAGTAACATGCACTGTGTTCAATTCCCAGTACCACAAAAGAGAGATGGGGGTGGGAGAGGAGAGGAAAAGGGACAGGAGACAAAGAGAGAGATCATCTCTACCATCACTCATGGCAAAGACAACTGAGCTGACTGCCCAAATAGGTATTATAAAAAAGTAGCCATCTTTTAAATCTCTTGCCATGCTCATGGTGGTAACTGTTCCAAACAAAATTCTGGTAATAAGAAGCTATAGGTTTGTGGCACTAAGCAATGATGGGTGAAAGTAGACGACATGTAGTTAAGAGCTGGATCTCCTGGACAGACAACCACAGAAGAGAAGGGTCCTCCAGAACCCACTGAGAGACTTGACTTATATGAAGACCACACAAGAAAGATTCTCAAGGGAGGGAAGGGATTAAAATAAAAATTGAGATTGATGCTTTAAAGTAAGTGTAATGAGTTTTAGTGGCTCAAAGTGACTGGAAATTCATGGGATCTATCCCAGATGGTATTAAGTGACAAGAAATGAAGAATGGATTAGGCATGGTTGAAGGCAGTGACTGGAAGAAATAAATCCTTTATGTATTTGTACCACACTGAGTGAACTGTTCACCAGCTCTATGGGGATGCCGGAGAATGTCTCCTTCTTCATTCAGGCAGCAGAAAATGGTCCAACAATCAAAAGAAACCTTAGCATCAGATTAGAGGCAGCCATGGTGAGTGAGGCACCAGTACCTTCCCATTCACAGCCAAACTGCCTCGACTGTCTTCTTAGACATCTAGTTGAGAGTCTCAGAAGAAAGGACCACAGAGAGATTACAGTGTATGTCTAATGGTTGCTCAGGATGCATTAACTTGACAGCTCAAGAATCAACACAGACCTTCATTTTGAGAAGACATAAGAAAACAATCCACTTTTCCTGCATCTAATTTATGTCCCTTGTTTTTTTCTCTTTTCTATATGTTAGGAGACATTTTTTAAATTTTAAAGTCTAATTCTAAAACTATGTTATGCTTTTTATCAGCGATGACTTATTTTTTAGGATCACTGTACCATGGGATAATTCTTGAAAGGGTGATGCGATATGGCCCCATAAGAGAAGAAGTGTTTAATAGGTGTTTCATTGCAATATGTAGGGAGTTTTTTAGCTTGTTGGGATCTTGACAGAATGTAGATGTGGGTGGGCTGTGGAGATCTCCAGAGTTTCTGTCAAAGGATGCAGCTGCTACTCCATTCCTGCTGACTGTTGCCATGTGAACATCACACCTGGTTTAGCCAAGTCTTCCAATTTCTCAAGATAAATGAAAATTTTACTTTTTCATATAAATTTTATTATTTTTAAGCATTGGCAACGACTCAAAACATTTTAAGTACTATCAGGGCCAAACAAAGCACATCTGTGGGCTGATATGGCTGGTGGGTTGCCAGCAACCTCTGGCATAGGTAATGGGAGAAGGTGGTCAGAACTGAAATATGGGATGAAGGCTCCAGGATTGTTGATCATTATTGCTGCTAAATGGGCTCTGGATGACTCCCGGACTGGAAATAAGAGCGTTGTAGGAGGTCTGAAAACTAGAAGAAGCCAGTCAACTTCTACTAATGCTGAAGAATGAGGCACTGGTACTCCCAGGATGATGTAACTTACCACATGTAAGCCACAAGAACGCTTCTTTCAGGCATCCCTGGGATGGGCAGGGAGACCAAGTACCAGTTGAAGTAGCAATCTTCTTTGGTGACCTGCCTGTTACCAACTGGGTATATCACAGTTAAGACCAAGAGGAGACAATGCAAGGAGATAAATCCAGGCACAAGACAGAATTCTATGAAAGCCTGGAGAATCAGGGATACCTTGGAAGAGGAAAACATTACAAACACAACTGTTTTGAAGCACAGAGGAAAATCATTTAGAGCCAAAAGGCCAAATGTCTTCCTCTCCTTGGACAGTGTTTTGGGTGGAGGTGTACTGAACAAGTGCTGGCCCACATACAGAAGTGAGATCAGAGTGGACTACTTGTGGGTCTAAGAAAATGCTACACTGAGCAACTGGCCATGAGGTGAGCCTCATGTTTCGACATCAAACCTAGACTGGGATGGATATGTGTGTTTCATTTAGTTTTAATATTTCTTGAGAACTTTTCTCTGAGTACTGTATCGACAACCTTTCTCCTCCTCCTTTACCTCTTTCCAACTCCTTCCAAGTCCTCTCTGCTCTACTCTGTGACCTCCTTATCAAAGTATTTTGCCATGTATATACATATTAATGTAGGAGTGTAACCTGGTGAGTCTGTATAGTGTTGCTTATTTTATTTTATTTTATTTTATTTTATTTTATTTTATTTTATTTTATTTTATTTTATTTTATTTTATTTTATATCTGACTGCTGGGTATTGAATAGCCAAGTAGGGGGCTGGTTCCTGAGGAAGACTGAATTTCCCTCTCTCAGCAGCCATTGCCTCCCTGTAGCTTTCCATTTAGAGATCTGTGTATTTCTAAGAGAACACTCATCTGGTATTGGCATTGCCCGGTGGCCTCCTAATTATTCTCCCCGACTTTGAGCTTGACCTCTACAGTTCTGAACACAAGACCAAAGCCATACTTTAAGACTTAAATTTGATATATCACTGTCTCTGCTAAACTTCCAGGCATTGGTTTTCATTTAAAACCAATCCCAGAATCTTTAAAAGGTCACGCTCCCCTATCTGTCCTCGACTTCCTTATTTGGTGTCATTTGCTCCATCTCTGAACATCTTATCCATCTGCTAGAGCCAGACATGCTGCCCCCCCCCCCGCCCCCGCCAGCCATGTCCTGAACATGCCCAACAGCCCCTCTCTCCTCTGTCCTGTCCACCTCTCTGACATCCATCCACTGGATTTCCTCTATTGTGTTTTCCTGTCTTGCTCAGACCAGCCTCTGCTGAACCTCTTAGTGCCTATCAGGAGCTCTGTATCCCGCTTCTCCCCACACTACTATCATTGTGTCTCCCACACTATCTACCACTCCCTGGCAGACTTTCTTTGCATTTATCTTTTCATATAACCATTTATCCCCCCATGAGAACACATACTTCATTTAGGGTTTTCTCTACTGCTCTATCCCATAGCCCAACAGCAAAGCCTGGCCCATAGTAGGTGCTTGATAAATATGTGTTGAGTGAAGAAGTGAATGGAAGAGCAAATTAAGGAAACGTTGAATGACATCTGAGTAAATTAACGAAGACGGGGGAACTGCTTGGACAAACATTCAGAGAGATTTAAAACATTGGTGTGTTTCCAATGCTTAAAAACATAATTGTCGTAGTCTATTCCCCTCTGGTGATGAGTAATGTTAGTGACACAAGGTTGAAAGGGTGGGTGGCTGCTTTCTGGAAAGGAGGAAGGCTGACTCCTTGAAACTGTTGAAAGATCAGAAAGGAGTAGGTAGGATTCCAGGCTTGCATGAAAACTTGGCTAGAGAGGGGCCCATATGTGGGTTTACAACAGAGAGGACATGATGTCTACAAGCCTGCTGAGGCTGTGCCAGAATCTGCAATCAGGACCTATGACTTTTCTGTATTTCTTAACTTTCAAAAAAAAAAAGCCCACAATTTAGATATATTTCTTCAGAATGCTGGCTGTCATCAGAATCTAGTAGTGACAACAGTCTGTGGGGATTCCTAGTGGGCTTGCCTAATTTGCTGAGAATTCTTTTCTTCTGTAATACATATTTATAAAACATAATAGAGAGAGCAACATTTGATGTGTTTTCTCCCGAAGCTATTTTTTCCTCTCTTTCTCTTTAAGATAAACAACATGTTGAATCACCCATCTATAGTATATATATTTATATCTCCCCTTGAAATTATTTATCCTCATCTACCCTATGAGGCTAGGAGTGGGTGGAAGAGTCTAGGCATAAGATGAAGTAACTTATCATCTAACATTAGCTATTTAACATCACATGTTAACTAGAAAAGACTAGAAGACAAAGGTGACTCTCATGTGACCACAATGAATGTCTATATTTGTGATGGGCAAGAACTTACCATTTTTAAAACTTAAAAATTATGTTTTGAAATTTAACTTTATTTAGTTTCAAAGGTTTTTCAAGTGCCAGTGCAAAAAAAAATGAGCTTTGTTTTTTAGGATAATTTATTTTAATTCAAGTTTAATAAACTCAAGATGGGGAAATGACTCAAAAACAATGAAATGTGTTTTCCTAAGTAAGCGCATTAGGTTATAATACAAAGAAAACATGTGAATAAAGCCGCAAAGGATACAATTTTTAATTAGAATATTTTATGGTCCGTTTTTCCTTGTACAATATATAGAATTATGTACCCAATTCGCATTAATCATAATGGGAACAATGCACAAAAGCTCACCACACACAGCAGTTAAAATGTGACTTGAGACCAAAGAGCTATTTCACTCTATGCCATTGACCTTAATGTCAATTAGTCTGTCCTGTACCTCTGTGGAACTTTCCCTGACCTCTTGATAGTAATTGAATGCTGTTCTTTCCTTTCTGTAGAATCCTGTGGATTTTACCATTTTTTGATTCTGCTGTTTCTAACCTAATTGTATATTTCAGACACTTATTGACTTTCTGCATTATTCATTCAGTGACTCATTTAGGAGAAAAAAAAAGAGAGGTAGATATACCATATTAATCCCTTCCTAAGGGTAAACACAGGTATATCAAATTTCAACCAAGGATTAAAATTTGTTAAATGAGATTGCATAGATATATTGTTCTTTGCTTTGTTATTGTCTCTATCACAGAAAGCCAAATGCTTCTAAGAATTCCACCTTTGTCATTTTTTTTAAGGTATCACCTCTGCAAAGATCTGGAAAGTTTTCAGAAGGAGGTAAGGTTGATGTTCGTTGGACATTGAGAACTTGACAGCAAACTACAGACACAGGAATTGAGTGGTCTTGGTGGAAGATAGAAGAATTCTGGGTAAGCAGTAGCCTGCGCTCCACTGAGAAAATGAGCAGAAAGCGGTACAGAAATGAAAACCAGGGGAGATTCTGAACATGGATCAAGGGTAAAGGAGATAGATGTGTGTGGAAAGGAAGTGTTGAAAAAGGTAGTGTAGGTATTTGAATAGCAGGCTGAATTAATTAGGAGTGAAGCCATCTTCAGTAAACAGAAGCCTGATTAAAGCACAAAAATGATTTTTTTTGTTTTGTTGTATAACTGTTAAAAAAAAAAAATCCAGAATTAGGCAATCTCAAGATTGTGTCATCAAGTCAACAGAATCCTCATGGATTGAAGCTTTCTCTTGTCCTGTGACATTTTCAAGGACTTTCTATTGTGTCTCCTTTTGGTTGTAGGATAGAAGCTCTAGGCAGCATCCCTACATTTAGGACGGGAGAAAGAAAGGCAATGGTGTATATTCCTTGAAAAGAAAAACAAAGGCTTCCTTGCAGTCTTCCAGTAGTCTTATATGAATTGTTTAAAGTGGAGTCAATGGATTAAAGTAGAGGCAAAGAAAGCTGAGTTCTTCCCAGCCTTTGCAGTGAGGATGTCAAAGGGGAAAAATGGAAATGCTGTTGCCCGTGCTAGCCCACTTGCCCACATCGAGTGGAAATCAAATGGATGTTGCTGGAAAGCAGCACTTACTGGATATTTTCAATAGAGAAATGGCACAAAAGCAAGGCCTTAATATGATCAATAAATAGTTTACAGAATGGATATGGGGAATTGAGAGAATGGGGGAAGGAAAGGAAAGGAAAGGAAAGGAAAGGAAAGGAAAGGAAAGGAAAGGAAAGGAAAGGAAAGGAAAGGAAAGGAAAGGAAAGGAAAGGAAGAAGGAAAGAATGAATGAAAAACAAACCAGGTTCTAGACATGTTGGGTTTGAGTTCCTGTTGAAACTATTCACTGTCAGGGGACCACAAGAGCTGCCTGTTGGAATCCAGATGAATTTTCCAGTCTATACAATTGTGAGCTAAATAGGGCTTTTTGCTTTCAGCATCTAAAATTTGAGGGGCTTTGTAACTCAGCAAACCTAGTGGACACAGCCTCCTGACACATGTCTCTGTATTACCTGGGTAGACTGGTCTGTCCTCAGTCCAGAAGACAAAGGCCACTTTCTGAAAACACAGCCACAATCACACCATCAGTCCCCCAACAGTGTAGACTCTCAGCGAGCTCTAAAGTGGTGGCTTCAGATCCCTGCTCTTCCCACCATCCCACCCGCTCAGTGCCTTGTGCTTTCTGCCCCAGCCGCTCCAGCTCTCTGGCTGTTTCTTGGACACATCGCACACAGTCTTGCTCAGGACCCCTGCCTCCGTTTAGTGACACTGCCTGAAATGCTTATTGTCGTTGCCAGTATCTTCCTCAGATCTCACTGTCTCATGAGACTTTTCCTTCTTTTGCAGGACCATCTGATTCCCACCAACAACCCCAGTCCCTGGTTTGCCTGCTCTGTTCCATGCTGTTTCATACCTGACACCTTCTCACATATCCTAATTTGTACCTAGTTATTATGCTCACTATTTTTAACTTAAATTCAATTTTTTTTACTTATTCCCTTTACACCCTGCCTACTGCCCCCTCCCTGTAGCCCCTCCAACCTTCCTCCATCACCCCCATCCCTTTCTCCTCTGAGCAAGTGGGGTACTCCCTGGGTAGCCTTACCCCCAAACACTGGCACATCAAGTCTCTGTGAGGCTAGATGCTTCCTCTCCCACAGAGGCAAGACAGAGCAGCCCAACTAGAAGAATATATCCCACAGGCAACAGTGGGATAGCACCCATCTGGTTGTTCAGGACCCACATCACAGGCAAGCTGCATCTCTGCTACATATGAGCTGGGAGGCATAGGTCCAGCCCATGTATGTTCTTTGGTTGTTAGTTCAGACTCTGAGAGCTCCAAGGGTCTAGGTTAGTTGACTCTGTTGGTCTTCCTGTGGAGTTCCTTTGGGGCCACAATTCTTCTGCCTATTCTTCCATGAGAGCCCATCAGTTTCATCCACTGTTTGGCTGTGGGTCTCTATATCTGTATGAGTCATTTGCTGGGTGAAACCTCTCAGAAGACAACTTGCTCTTATCCCCAAGCATAACAGAGTGCCAACAATAGTGTTAGAGATTGGCGCTAGTGTTAGAGATTGAGACCGCCCCATGGGGTGGGTCTCAAGTTGGGCCAGCTATTGGTAGGCCATTCCTTCAGTCAATGCTCCATCCCACATGTCTGCAATTCTTGTAGACAGGATAAATTTTGGGGTGAACGTTTTGTGGGTGGGTTGGTGTCTTTATCACTTCACTGGGGTTCCTGCTTGGATACACAGGTGCCTCTTCAGGCTCAGATTCCCAATATAGTGAGTCTCAGGTAGTGTCACCCCTATTGATTCTTGGGTGCCTCCCTTTTCCCAGGTCTCTATCCCACAACAGAGATGCTCCTCTCCTCTTCACCCCCACACTATTACAAGGTATGGTTCTCTGTGCAGTCAGAGAAGCAAAGCCAAGTAACAATAGGATACAAGTCTGGGTTGTTTTGTGTTTAGATGCATCAAGAAATATGTTTGTTGAATGTTTGTTTTGTAGCTTGCCTCACAATATTGTGGGGGCTGCCATGTTCGAATTCTTCAAGGCTCACTAGAGACATGTGGAATCTGAGGGCAGGGCTCATATTACTGCTCAGGTCTGAAGGCAATCAGAAGACAAAATCCCTACAATTTAAGGATCCCAGTCTTTTAAAATGACCTCATTTTGTTATTGTGGCTGGCCTAGAACTCATTATGAAAGCTAGGCTGGCCTTGAACTGATAGAGATCCACCTGCAGCTACTTCCCAGTTGCTGGGATTGAAGATGAGCATCACCTCCTGGTGTAGCTTCATCATAATAACTATTTTGCCCAACTCTAAAGCTATTAATTAAAATAATGATTTGTTGTCCAAAACAACACATTTAAATGCAGTATTTAAACTGGCATTTGAACAATTACTGTATATCGTGGCCTTTATAAGGTAACACTTAAAATCTATCACACTATCTTTAGCAAAGTATAAACCCTTCGAGGAAAAAAAAAGCCTTTATTTTTTTTCTGTAATCTATATATTAATTGCTCACTCCTATGATTGACCCATATGTGAAATAAGTCAACAAGTCTTACAAATAAAAGGAAAACCCAACAGGAATATTGTGAGAGTGTAGAGGATGGTGGGGTCAGTCCCGAGAGCTCCCCGAAGCATATGGGCTTCAAATAGAGTTCTGCAAGGATACTAGGATGAAATTTGGCAAAAGGAGGAGGAAGAAACTTCAGGAATCAGAATGGTGTATATATTGGCTCAAAGTATGGCGGAAGCAAACAAAATGTGCCCTCTACAATAACCGAATCTTCTATAAATAAAAGGGACACTTTTTAATTATCCCTGAAAAAAACTAAACACTTCCTTATTATCTATCAAAGATCCAAAGCATCATTTGTCTGACTATAACAGTTAAAAAAAAATAAAAGAAAAACATCTCTTGAACATTTGAATGTTTTTCTAGTGAAATGAAGCATTTATACAAAGCAGATGCGTGTCACATAACCTTCAACTGTAATTTTACTCTACCTACAATAAGCTCACCATGAACAGAAGGCGCCATCCTTTGGCTTGAACCAGCATTTACAAGCCAGATTCAATCTGATGGCTGCAGGTACCAACCAGGCCTGAACACTTTTCTGCGGAGACAAGTGACAAGCAGTGTCTCTATGGTAAGAGTTGCTGCCAGTTTCACTGAGCCATAAACTCCTTCCAGCATCTGACCCTGATGAGGCCCTGAGAGTGTCCTGAATTCTTCTTGTAGAGCTAGAGAAACTAAAGCTTCAGAGGGAAGAATGTTTATACAAATAACTATTTCTCATTATGATTCACTTACTCAATATCATAAACAATCTGTGGTAAGCACAATGCAGCCACATTCCTCCATCTTCCTGTGTGCTCTATCATATGTTCCTGTTTTGCATCTACCTTCTGATATTCGTGTATGCGGCCCTCCTGCTCCTGAGCCAAGAACAGACTTCTTGCTGGATTTAATACCAATAGCTCATCAGTCCTAACTGTGCTTCAGCCCCTGGAGGTTGCAAATCTCTGGTGACCAAATTTTGGTTAGTTCTCTTTGGTTTGTTTGTCTTTAAGAGACTGCAAAGGTCTTACCCTTCTTGTGAGATAGACTGCCAGAATTGTATATAACCTTTGAGAACAAATTCTGCAAAAATCAGGCTTCCAGTATAGGAAATCCCATCTGTAGATACACTTAGTCCTCTTTCTGCAGCACCAAGAAGTGCTGGAGCAGGTTATTAAGAAGACCACAACAGGACTATATTTACATGATAGAAACAACCACATAGTCAGTTGTCCATGGGACATTTATCAAGACTATCTGTATTTTTCTCTTAAATACTTATGTTTTAATTCCAAATTTCAATTCTTACATTGTGAATAGAAGGAACAACAAATTTAAAACACACCGACTCTCTTTGCAATACTGATTTCTATAAAACACACAGATATATTTGGAATATAATTTCTAGAGTTGGTTAGCATCAAGGACCACACTAATCAACAACAATTTTACTGTCAACTGACAGATGAAACAAAACATTTCTGTGCAATTGGGTAGCTCTTTGGCTACCCAGAAACTCTTCTATTAGTCAGTAAATGTGTCTGTGTATATTAGTGTGGTGTATGAAAAATGCTATCTAGCTGTCACCAAAAAGACAACCACAGTGTGCTCTAGAATCACAGAAAACCTGAAATGCATTTTCTGGTACCCTGGGTAGAGTGAACTGTTAAGTCCTTCCTAACTTTTATAATATGCTTTTATTTCTTTTTTTGTTTTTTTTTTTGTTTTTGTTTTGTTTTTTTTTTATTCGATATAATTTATTTACATTTCAAATGATTTCCCCTTTTCTAGCCCCCCACTCCCCGAAAGTCCCGTAAGCCCCCTTCTCTTCCCCTGTCCTCCCACCCACCCCTTCCCACTTCCCCGTTCTGGTTTTGTCGAATACTGCTTCACTGAGTCTTTCCAGAACCAGGGGCCACTTCTCCTTTCTTCTTGTATCTCATTTGATGTGTGGATTATGTTTTGGGTATTCCAGTTTTCTAGGTTAATATCCACTTATTAGTGAGTGCATACCATGATTCACCTTTTGAGTCTGGGTTACCTCACTTAGTATGATGTTCTCTAGCTCCATCCATTTGCCTAAGAATTTCATGAGTTCATTGTTTCTAATGGCTGAATAGTACTCCATTGTGTAGATATACCACATTTTTTGCATCCACTCTTCTGTTGAGGGATACCTGGGTTCTTTCCAGCATCTGGCAATTATAAATAGGGCTGCTATGAACATAGTAGAGCATGTATCCTTATTACATGGTGGGGAATCCTCTGGGTATATGCCCAGGAGTGGTATAGCAGGATCTTCTGGAAGTGAGGTGCCCAGTTTTCTGAGGAACCGCCAGACTGATTTCCAGAGTGGTTGTACCAATTTGCAACCCCACCAGCAGTGGAGGAGTGTTCCTCTTTCTCCACACCCTCTCCAACACCTGCTGCCTCCTGAATTTTTAATCTTAGCCATTCTGACTGGTGTAAGATGAAATCTCAGGGTTGTTTTGATTTGCATTTCCCTAATGACTAATGAAGTTGAGCATTTTTTAAGATGCTTCTCTGCCATCCGAAGTTCTTCAGGTGAGAATTCTTTGTTTAACTCTGTACCCCATTTTTTAATAGGGTTGTTTGGTTTTCTGGAGTCTAACTTCTTAAGTTCTTTATATATATTGGATATTAGCCCTCTATCTGATGTAGGATTGGTGAAGATCTTTTCCCAATGTGTTGGTTGCCGATTTGGTATTGGTACAGTGACAGGCAGGAGGATCAATGGAACAGGATTGAAGATCCAGAAATGAATCCACACACCTATGGCCACTTGATTCTCGACAAAGAGGCTGAAAACATCCAATGGAAAAAAGATAGCCTTTTCAACAAATGGTGCTGGTTCAACTGGAGGGCAGCATGCAGGAGAATGTGAATTGATTCATTATTGTCTCCTTGTACTAAGCTCAAATCCAAATGGATCAAGGACCTCCACATAAAGCCAGACACTCTGAAGCTAATAGAAAAGAAACTGGGGAAGACCCTTGAGGACATCGGTACAGGGAGAAAGTTTCTGAACAGAACACCAATAGCGTATGCTCTAAGATCAAGAATTGACAAATGGGACCTCATAAGGTTACAGAGTTTCTGTAAGGCAAAGGACACCATCAAGAGGACAGATCGGCAACCAACACATATGCTTTTATTTCTTGAACAAACGCATCGCTGATCAAATATCACTATTATAAGAAGAGTGAAAACTTAGAAGAAAGAAAAAGAAATCTTATATCGTTCATCTGAAAAGGAAGGTTGTGTGGGATGAGTATTGTATTGTATTGAATACTTATAAGGTAATTTTTCTATGCCTCCCATATACCCCGCCACAGACAGACATTGAGAATCAGGTGATAGTTATCCATTCCAATCATTGTCTCACAGTTTGCTCTTTATAATGGCAGGTTGTTATCAACAATCTTTTAGAAATGATTTTCAGACCCACAAGCTTTTATATTACAATTGGCAGTCATATAACCTACTCAGTACCATTCTGAAAAACACCAGCTATGTTTTGTTGAAATTTGCCTAGAAGGTCACTTGTAAGGGAAGCCAATAATGATTCAAGTTTCTCTAAAGTTTGCTTACATGTGGACGAGCATAGCACTCAGATGAACTTTACTTGATGCTGGATAATCCCTCCCCTTGTTGATAGCTTTACGTTTTTGTTTTTTTTTTTGAGGAATTATTTTAATACTCTGGATGAGCAGTGATTTTTCTGAAACTCTTTCTCTCTTTAGTGAGATGACGCACCAAAAAGAATTCATTCTCCAACCGCTTCCAACTTACCCTAGGCAGCTGTAGGATGAAGAGGATTTATAATAGTGCACACAAATTCTTAATCTAATTTACCCCAGATTTAGCCTCTGGTTAAGAAAAACAGGACAGAGGAAGCTGTATTCCAAGTCCATCTACCTTACACAAATGCAGGTAACTTGTCACTGACAGAAGGAATGAATTAACTCAGACCACACAGTTTCATGAAATCATCTCGCTTTTCAGACGCTAAAACTGATGCACAGAAAAGCAGTACAATTTATCTATAGGTCAATATACCTTCAAAAATTTAACTATGTAAATAGTAGATGAAAAGCTGTGTCCAAGCCACATCCTTGACTAGCAATCCTTTCTAGAATTAAATAGGTTCTAAATTATTTTTGAAGTCCACAATGCAGTACAACTGCACACTTTAAGCATATGAGGTTAATATAGAGTAAAATGAACAGATAGCAAGTGACTTACAGAACTGAGACTTCAAGAGGTGTTTATAAAGATTATCCCTTAAGCCATCATTGATAATCTATAACCTACCTTGCACTGACACAGCTAATGTAGCTGGCATTGAATTTTAATTGTCCCTTGAATGCTAGTGCTCACACCACATGATCTACAAGAAGGATAAAACCAACCTGTGACTTAATATTATGTTCTCAAAGAATTAATAAGAACTTTCTACAAACAACTAGCCAAAACACATAGAGATCAAGGGCCACACCCACATGATTTCTGATGGATCAAAGAAGAGCACACACCTTACAAATAGCCCTCTGTGTTCATTCTTGGTGCATCTTCCAAAAATACAGAATGATAACTGTTAGAACAGTAAAATAGTAACTGTTCCTGATCCAGGAAAATAAGATAAAAGTCATTTAAAATGTAGTGTTTTCCCTCTGAGGTGACTTAATATGTGAAGATTCAACAGGGCTGTCTTCTATTTATTAAAAGAATTACACTCGAATCATTGCATTTAAAATATTCTATTTCATTTGTGAGATCTTCCATCAGGCTCTTTTCGGTAGAAGCTTTTCTCATTTATATATTCCACCAAAAAATGTCAGCAGGAATGAATTCAATGGATCTTGGCTGCCTACCATACCAAGCACCACTGGGTAATGATGGGGAACAGCTTTTGGTCCAAAGGATTGGAGAGTCTGGTAAAGAGAGATTCGTGAGCATGGAAACACTTAGCTAACTCTGATTCTTGATGTCCTTTCTAGAATGGTTTACAAATTGTTTTTAACTCTGTAAGTCAATACAAACTCACATTTTTAGCAATATAAGCTTAATAGAAGAGAAAAGAAATTAAAATGCAAATAGAATCATGCAATTATCCAGAGGACTCCACATGATTTTATTAGTTTTCTTCTCTGTCTATTCTCTACACCACTGGGTTGTCCTCAATGAATCCAGACAATGAAATTCTATGCGTTAGACATGGTATGATCTTCAGAATATGGCAAAGAAGATGTCAGTTGCATATAATTAAATATATTTTCTCAAAAATGCTAATTTTGAACAATGAAACACATTTGATTCCTATCTGGTGATGATTTTTGTGACTGGAGGAAGGGGCACAACACACTGAGATTTTGAGCCAAACTCAAGACCAAGTGTGGGTTTTTTATTTTCTTACCAGACTTGAAATTTCTTGACATATTCACTTATTGAATATTTAATTTCTTATCTATAAAATCCAGATATTAAGAGGCCTTTGGTTGTTGTAAAAGCAAGTATATCATAGGTATTCAGGATTGAATACTGCCCTATTGATTTTATCCTTCCCAAACTCTGAAGACAGTACCAAAAAGGATGAAATGATTCTTCTACAGAATCAAAAAATCCTTTAAAATATTTTTCCATCTTTGAATGTCCATTCCAGTAAGAATAAGAAGATGAATGATAACATTTGGCCATGAAAACTTCTTGAATAGTCTGAGCTTCTGAGGCTACTGGTCTTCGTTCCCTTTGCCGCTACAGTTCTCGTGGTAGAATGGCTTCCTCTCTTCTTCCATTTTTCTGCCATTTGGATGCACATTCTTCCTTTCCCTTCTTCCTAAAAGCCTTCTAGTAACCATAAGTGAGAACCATAAACATTTTCCCAGAGTCACTTAGGATTACATGTTTTTGCTCATTTGTTTACTTATATTTCTATTGCTGTGAAGAAACCATGACTGAGGAATGACCTTACTGGGGATTTACAGTTTCAGAGCACGAGTCCGGACTACCAGGAGGGGATCGTGGCAGCATGCAGGCAGAATTGGTGCCACATCAGTAGCTCAGAGCTTATGTCTTCATCCACAGGCAGGAGGTAGTGAGATAGCTAAGTGTTTTTTTTTTTCTTTGAAGCCCATCCACAATCCTTCTCAGACACCCAATAGGGGCAAAACCTTCAAATACATAAGGCTGTGGGGACCTTTTTCATTCAAACCACCAGACTGACTTGAGGGAAGTCTCAGTCTTTCTGAGTCCACAATAGTACCCCAAACGTTAGTCTGGGTAGATAGTTATAAGATTATGGGTGACTCTCTCATTTCTTTTAGATTCCCTTTGGCCTTTGTTTATTCTTTGTGGACCTAAAGATGTTGGCACTGGCACCAGCCAGCTCTGCAGCTTTGCCAAGTCTCCAAAAGACTAAGGGTGCCAACACACTTTCTCATGTTTCACACTGCCTGTCATGGGCTCACTCTTCTTAAAATTTAAGAGATTAAAGAAATAGGAAATGAAGCCATGTTGAGTTTAACTGCACAGGCTCATGAGCTGCTACAAGGATGAGATACCACCAGTTTCCATAGTCCAGAGGTGTGAACGGATGATTTCCAACCTCTGTCTCCTGGTGTGTGGATCTCACTTCTGGCTGGTTCTGTCACTGTTGGCATAGACAAGTAAGATCCGCTTCAGGAGGAAAGCACTAGTCTCAAACTCCTCTCTATAATGAGCTTGTATAACTTGTATGATTTTTTTTGTCATCTTATTTTTATATATCCTTAAATGCAAACGTCCATTCTAAGGTCCTTTGTTTTCCTATCAGCTGGAAGAGACAATGTGAGTAATTTAGGAAGGCGGGTTTGTTTAGTTGAAATGGTCAACGATGAGATTGTTTAATTCTTTCTCCTAGAGTAACTGCAGAATTACAGATGTCTCTTGAATGCAGTCCATTAATTTCAGCCATGTCTGTTTATTTGTACACATGTTGCCAAAGTTAAGGCCTAATCCAAAGATGAATGGTTTGGGAATCTGCTGGGTATTCTTCTGGGCCCTATCCAGTTACTTTTCACAAGAACACCCAGATGAGCTCTCCTACAGTACAGAATGCAGGCAGTGAAGTGACTGGGCAGCTAATGCGCATCAAGGCGCAGTTACACTCCGTCTCAAGCAAAGGCAGCCCTCAGCCACTTAACCCCAGTCTTATTTAAATGTAATTAAGGATATTGGGTCCCAGTTAGGTGGAGCCAGAAACTGGGAAAGTTGGGTTATTCAGTGGAAATAACAAACTGGTTATAATCCACAGACAAAAAAAAATAATGAAAGTATTCAAAGGAAGAAACTTTTCGTTAAGAAGAATCAGATGTTGTATTATTAGCTTTTTGAAAAGTATAACAAACTGTTTCATAATTTGCCAAAATAGTATTCATCTACGTAAACTAATAAAGGCACCACTGATTAGTTTAGGAGGAATCTGATTATTGAGGCAGAAGTTGAAAGTAATGTGCACTTTCTTAATAGATAGATTTTCTCAGTACAGACTCCCTTGTGTGCCTCTCCATCCTGATAAATGACAGAACACTTTATTTCACCAGGCAAACTCTCAATCGTGGCTGCAAAATGTAGTCCCTGTAATCACCCCAGTAATAGAACTAGAAGAATCAGATGTGACATCTTTTCCCTTTTCTGTCTCCCAGTTCTTCATAGAATAAAATTGTAATTTTTTGAAGTTCTTTTGTTCCTATAACAGCATTGTGGAAGGCCAAACATGGTACTGACAGTCTAGCCTCTTTAAGTTTCTTCAGGCTAGATAAGAGAACAGTGTATGACTGTCCACAGAAGTGTCCTCTCCATAAAACAAAAACAAACAAAAACCTTATGCAAATGTGAGTGCGAATTTTTGTATCTGTTGGTTTGTCAACAAAAACCTACTTATTGCACTTCGTTCCTTACCCACATTCTTATAACTCAACTCACAAGTTGAATTGGCAGAGAGTTCCTAAGGGCAGAGAATACATTTATTTGCCTTGCTAAGTGCCTGTGAGAAATATTGATCAATTTGGATCTTACCACGTCTAGGTAGACGTCTTAGAGTCTGTCGAGTACACCTGTACTGACACCATGGCTTCCTCCTCATGGAAAGACATTCTACACACTGTCCTGATTTTCCATGCACCACCTGTACGATTTGACTCTATACAAACACTGATTAACTTGCTCTGTTTTTTACATGTGATTCGTCAGTGAAAACATGAAAGAACCAAGTTTCGCCCCGGAGTCACAATAGTGCAGGATAAGGTGACAAGTGGGAACTCGGAGTTAGAGGAAACTGGAGCAGCAAAAGCTCCCTGGAGAGTTGGCAGTCATGCTTGGGAAGGTGTTTTTCATCTTACCAGCTGTGGAACCTGGAAGAAGAAAGCAGAACTGAGGCTCCTCATGACAGGAGCCATGCTAGCTGACGTGAAATGTACACACAACTGCTAGAAAACCTTGGTTTTATGTTAGCTCTTAACCAACCCAAGAACCCCTGTCCCCCTGAAAGCCAAAAAAAAACCCCATATACCCCTCACTGATTGCAGCCATTGCAAATGTGTGGAATTCACCTTCGGCTTCCTTTAGTACCGTTCAATGAACTGTGCTTATGATCATGGCTGGCTGCCTTTTCCACTTAAACTAGCTTCATAGCTACTTTCGGCTTTACAGCCCATCTATTCTTCACCTACAAGGCACGATGTACTCTCAGTCTATGCTCAGTGTAGTCCTTTCTTTGATTCCCAGTCACATTTCAACTCGTGGCCTTTGGCACTGCTCTAGATAAGAGTACAGTGTCCTTCGGTACAGGGGGAAAGTTCCTGAACAGAACACCAATAGCTTATGCTCTAAGAACAAGAATTCACAAATGGGACCTCATAAAATTACAAAGTTTCTGTAAAGCAAAGGACACCATCAAAAGGACAAATCGGCAACCAACAAATTGGGAAAAGATCTTCACCAACCCTACATCAGATAGAGGGCTAATATCCAATATATACAAAGAACTCAAGAAGTTAGACCCCAGAAAACCAGATAACCCTATTAAAAAATAGGGTACAGAGTTAAACAAAGAATTCTCACCTGAAGAACTTCGGATGGCAGAGAAACATCTTAAAAATGCTTAACTTCACTAGTCATCAGGGAAATGCAAATCAAAACAACCCTGAGATTTCACCTTACACCAGTCAGAATGGCTAAGATTAAAAACTCAGGAGACAGCAGATGTTGGCGAGGATGTGGAGAAAGAGGAACACTCCTCCACTGCTGGTGGGGTTGCAAATTAGTACAACCAGTCTGGAAATCAGTCTGGCGGTTCCTCAGAAAACTGGGCACCTCACTTCCGAAAGATCCTGCTATACTACTCCTGGGCATATACCCAGAGGATTCCCCACCATGTAATAAGGACACATGCTCCACTATGTTCATAGCAGCCCTATTTATAATAGCCAGAAGCTGGAAAGAACCCAGGTATCCCTCAACAGAAGAGTGGATGCAAAAAATGTGGTATATCTACACAATGGAGTACTATTCAGCCATTAGAAACAATGAATTCATGAAATTCTTAGGTAAATGGATGGAGCTGGAGAACATCATACTAAGTGAGGTAACCCAGACTCAAAAGGTGAATCATGGTATGCACTCACTAATAAGTGGATATTAGCTTGGAAAACTGGAATATGCAAAACATAATCCACACTTCAAATGAGGTACAAGAAGAACGGAGGAGTGGCCCCTGGTTCTGGAAAGACTCAGTGAAGCAGTATAAGACAAAACCAGAACAGGGAAGTGGGAAGGGATGGGTGGGAGAACAGGGGGAGGGAAGGGGGCTTATGTGACTTTCGGGGAGTGGGGAACCAGAAAAGGGGAAATCATTTGAAATGTAAATAGAAAATATATCGAATAAAATTTAAAAAAAAGAGTACAGTGTCCTTTGTACTGAATAAAAGTTTCTAATGCCTGAATTACTGCTTTTTCCTAGACCTCTATGAAGTGTTCCTCTGTTGACTAAATGTCTCATTCTTCATTGTCAGCATCCTCTCTCTTGTCTTTCTGCATTATTCACTGTCTTCACCATTCACCGTTCCCTTATTCACCAGCTCTACCATGTTAACTACATATCTATAAGTGCCAATTCTTTATCATCAGGATATCCTTTGTTCCCAGGTTCTATATATATCCAGTCTTCTAGCAGAGGTTTACTTTCAAGGAGAAGCCATGCTTGAGATCCATACAGCGTGTTTTTTACAGATTGGAATCTTTATTCCTGGGTTCATTGTCATCACCAAGAAGAAGTCAATGTTGCAATCCAGCTGATATCGCCTGCCAGAGCATTTTGATTTACCTGATCATTTAGGGCGTCTTTTGTGAGACATGCTCTATGCTAGGCATTGATATGAGCTAAAAAAAAATGTTCTCACACTTTACCTCTTGCCTCATGCATCCACTCATCTCCAACTTAAAACATTCTCGCATCCGAGTTTCCAAAGGCCAAAGGAAATGAGTAAGTGCTGAGAGTAAGTCCAAGTATTATTGTGAATGTTTATATCAGGATATTTCTCTTCCCACACAAGGTGGAGACATGGGTCTATAATCTAAATCTCTGTTCATTATCAAGATACCCTCATACTAGTAGTACAATAAGTAGTAGATGGTCTGAGCTACCAGGTCTTGGCACTTGCATTTCTCCTGAAGATCCTATCTGTGATTTGTCCTAGAGGTACCACTTATATTAATATCATGAAAGCATCTGTCATGGTTTGCATGTGCTTGGTCCAGGGAGTGGCACTATTAAGAGGTGTGGCCTTGTTAGAGGAAGTGTGACTTTGTTGGAGGGCATGTGGCCTTGTTGGAGGAAGTATGTTACTGTAGGGATGGGCTTTAAGGCCTTCCTCCTAGCCATGTGAGAGACAGTCTTGACCTAGCAGCCTTCAGATAAAGATGTAGAACTCTCAGCTCCTCTTGTACCAGGCCTGTCTAAGAGCCAACTCTCTCCCACCTTACTAATAACAAACTGAACCTCTAAACCCATGGGCCAGCACCAATGAAATGTTGTCCTTATAAGAGTTGCCTTGGTCAGGGAGTCTGTTCACAGCAGCAAACCACTAACTAAAACAGCATCATACTGTTAGCATTGATTCATGTTAAACCTACTTGTCTTTAGAGTTTGGTTGATTTGACAGTATTCATGGTAAATCTGATAAGATGATATTTGATATCTCATGATCAGATGTTCCACTGGATTCCACAGAGCCCTCTAAAATTGATATTTGAAAGGCATATAGCTTTACACTGCAAGTGGCTTTTCCCACTAGCTATACATCTAATGATAGAATATCTTAAGATCATACCATGAAATCAATAGATCTGCTAGCACTGAGACAGAATTGATACAAAGACATCATTTCTGGATCTCTCTCAAATCTATCAGTCTTTGATGCCACTTAGGATATTAAGTAGAGCAATAGATTAGAGTGGACTTGAAGAGTTACTGAATCCAAAAGTGTAGGTTTTTGTGTAAAATGAATAAACAAACTTATTTTCCATTGGCAAAATGAGTTTGTATGTCTTTTTAAATTAATAAAGATGCTTTTGAGCCAAGCGATAATGATATAAAATTTAGTCTAAAACTACAACTATTACATCTCTCAATATCTTTTTTTCAGTATCAAACATAATAACTTTGTTACTTCTGTCTCACTTAGTGTGGGCCATCACTTTTCCTATGTTCTTAGGCATCACTCCTATAACTAATATGTACCACATTCAGGGTGGGAAATTCTGTGTCTGCAGCATGAGCCCAAATAGGTGGCTTCTCCTTTCAACATTATGCTCCTATTTTAAAGTGTCGTGTCAGAATCCAGTCAGGCACATACTCTTCCCACACCATGTGAATGTGAAGCTTCCTAATCTTGCAGTTCTTTGAGGGCAACGTCCCATTGTCACCAGGATGGTGGTGAGTGGCCCAGAATCATATCTCAGCATCTTATCACAACATCCACTTTCTCAGCGCACACCTGACACCAACTAGAGAGGCTTTGTTCTTTGGAGAACAAACTTTGAGACTAAAATTTATGATTCCTGAGAGCAAGGTCTTAGGAAAGGAAAGGAAAGGAGAGGAGAGGAAAGGAAAGGAAAGGAAAGGAAAGGAAAGGAAAGGAAAGGAAAGGAAAGGAAAGGAAAGGAAAGGAAAGGAAAGGAAAGGAAAGGAAAGGAAAGGAAAGGAAAGGAAAGGAAAGGAAAGGAAAGGAAAGGAAAGGAAAGGAAAGGAAAGGAGCAGAATCAGCCAGAGGAAGAAGTTAAACTTCAACAGAAGCCTCAGCCAACCTTATGAATGATTTTCAAGATGCGCTATTCTAGACATCTGAAATTGGCAAGGAATGGCGTGTTTATGTTCCCCTCCATTGAGTGTTGGCCACCACATTAGGAAGGTATGAAGACTGATAGCTGAAGGCTATTTTCAATAGCATGCTCAGGAGCCTGTGTAATAAGTTCTATGTCTTAAAAAGGAATTTCGAAAGTACATTGTAGCCTCTACCACATTGTCTTTAAAAAAGTATGAAAAGTATTAAAAGTGTTGAGTAAATATAAAGAAATCACTGCATTAACATTATTATTTGGCTAGTAGTAGCTGTCAATTTTATTTTTTATAAAATAATGTTTAAATTTCAAAAATTAAAAAACATTTTTGCAATGTTTTTAGTAATAAAATTCTTAGGTAGATGCGATCTTTACATAAATAAAAGACAAAAGAAGAATTTTTATAGTATATTTTAAAAGAAAAATGAAAAGAAAGGATTTTATAATAAAACATGTAGATACCGTTAGTAAATGCTTGAAACAATAGAAGATATAATAAAATAGCCAGATGCTCATAGCTGTATGTTGAATCATACATGTGACAGTTACATATGCTGACTGGCACAGGCAAACATACTTAGAACAAAAACACCAAGAATGGTTTTATGGCAGCATGATTTTCTGAAATTGTGAATAATGATTAGACATGAAAAATTACTTTTTCACAGATGGTATAATTTTCTATGTTGAAAAGCCTCAAGATTGCATGAAAAATACCTAGAATTAGCAAAGTTATTAGGATTCAAAATCAACATACAAAAAACTCAGTTGCATTTTTATGTGTTAATGGTCTATATGTGACCAATCTTTTAAAAGAAATGAAACCTCTATTTAAATTAGCCTCAAAATAATAAAATACTCAGAAGTTATCATAGGCAGTGAGGCAAAAGCCTTGCATAATGAAAACTACAAAACATTACTAAGAAAGACAAAGAGGAAGAAGATTAGTCAGCATATCTCATGTTCATGGATAAGAAAGCTTAACTTTGCTTAGATGTTGTTACTACTCAAAGTGTATAGAGTCAGTGAAATTCTCATCAAACTCCCAGTGAATTTTTACAGGGTGCTGGTAGTAGAAAAATCCCAGGGGACTTCCAATGGCCAAACAGTCTTGAAAAAGAGCAAAATTGGAGAATTCATACTACCTAACTTCAAAACCAAATACAAAGAGATCAAAAATTGTGTGTGACTAGCATAAAGACAAGTATATCAAACAATGAATAGAATAGAAAGATTAGACATAAACTCACATGTACAAATGGTTCTTTGTAAGAGTTTAAGACCATTCAGTAGGAAAAATGGCAATTTCAACAATGCTGCTGAAGCAACTAAATACCCACCAAATGTAAAAGATCAAAGCTGTGTTCCTAATGCTTTGTACAAAAAACCCAAACAAACAAACAAACAAACAAAACAGAACCAACAAACAAAAACTAAAATGAATTAAACTGCCAAAGTTTGGCACTTAACATTATAAACAAAACTAAATTTGATCAAAACCTCTAAAAGTATAAAAGTCCTTGAGGAAAACAAGGGAGGGTTCATAGAATTTGATTTAGACTGATATTGGGATATGACCAAAAGACACAGGTTACAAAATAAAAAATATCAATTGTACTTCATGAAAAGTAAAAATTTGTTTGTGTGTATGTGTGTGTGTGTGTGTGTGTGTGTGTGTGTGTGTGTGTGTTGGATTTGGTTTTCTCGAGACAGGGTTTCTCTGTATAGCCCTGGCTGTCCTGGAACTCACTCTGTAGATCAGGCTGGCCTGGAACTCAAAAATCCGCCTGCCTCTGCTTCCCAGAGTACTGGGATTACAGGCGTGTGCCACCACCACCCGGCGAAAAGTAAAATTTTATACATACCAGAAGACAGTCAATATTAGCAGACATCAAGTCAACTCAATAGAACAACAGCAAATATTTGCAAAACATGTACTTAATAACATATAAGATATAATTTACTACATTAATAGATTAAATCCTGTAATTCAACTATATAAACACTTGATTTAAAATGGGCAGACTTTGATGTTTTTTTCAAATAAATACAAATAATCAAGATATCGACAAATATATAAGAGAAACTCATCGTCACTGGGGAAATATGAATCAAAACCACATAATACTATGTTACATTCATTAGGAGGGATACTATTAATAAAGTAAACAAATTAATAATGTGCATATATTGGAACCCTTGCACTGTTTATGAGATGGTAAAAAGGTATAGCCACTATAGAAAACAGTATAGTAGTCCTTCAAAACACACACACACACACACACACACACACACACACACACAAACTAGCCAATGAAACCAAAGACAAAGTAGCATTACTATGTAAATCCAGCAATTCTTTCCCTTAACTCAAAGAATAAAAAGCAGAGTCTGAAAAAGGTGCTTGTACACTGTCTTAGTCCCTTTTCCTAGTAAAAGAAGCTTAAGAGAGAGGTCCACAGGTCAATGATACAAGGGTAGAGTCCGTCATGGTGGGGAAGCCAAAACAGCAGGAGCTTGAAGCATTTGACCATATTATATCACATCAGAAAACCGTGTTCTGGTAGCTTCCTCTTTATTATACATCCAGGACCCAAACCCAACAAACCTTCAGTGTGGGTTTCCAATTATTTAATAATTGTTATATAATAATTATTCCAATCAATATACTCCCTCACAGACTGGCCCAGAAGTTAAATGTCCCCTACAGTTCTTCCTGATGGTTTATCTCCCAAGTGACTCTAAATTCTTGCCAAGATAACAACACTAACCATTACATACAGCTATGATCTTAACATTACTGGCCACGGGGAGCCAATCAGATGTCCATCCACAATAAATGGAAAAACAAATATGGAATTCACATCGTAACAAAAGAAGAAATTTCTGGAATCTTCCACAGCTTGGGTAAACATTGAGGACATTGTGTTAAGTGAAAAAAGAAACACTATGTGATGGTGCATATATGAAATAAACAGTGAGAATCAAAAAGGTAGAAGATAAAATAATTGGACAAGGGGGTAGAAGTTTGTGGTTGTAGATGACACTGAGTTTCTCACTATCCATCCCAGTGTTCTGGATTTCTGAATGAAACGTATACACATGCAGCCTTATATGTACTATGTCTTAAGCAGTGTAATGGCTGGGCCACTCCCAAACATCCATGTGGCTAACACACTCTCCTCTTCAACATTCCTGAATTATTACTTATGAAAACCTATATTCCATTTGGCTGCCCTGGAGCCAGTGGGAGGTTGGGGGCCTGGACCTGGGGCCGCTCTTTCCCAGCTCTGACGTGTTTGGTATGCAATTTCTTCCTGTATTTCTCAGGCCTGATCTTTCTGCTTTCCCGCCATGGTGGTTCTACATCCTCCTTCCTCTTTTGATCCCCTTGTCCATGAATCCTAAAGTCCAGCCTCTGGTTCCCTGCCTAGCATTTGACCAATGGCAACTTTATTTAGCAATCAAAGCCAACTGGGGGGCAGGAACCCTCAGTGTCTTATATGTGGGATTCTTGTGCACTGGGAACCCAATTAACATAATATAAGCATTAATATTACAACAATAGTTTTTAGTGGGTATAGCATTTCACCGTTATAAGATGAAAATAGTTTCAGAATAACTATGTATAATGGCTGCTCCAACTTAACAATTGTTTACTACCACTGAATTTCAAACTGGTTAAGATGGTTTGTTTTATACGATGTGTATTTTGCCACAATTAAAAACAGGGAATCATGGCCATTAAGATGGTGAAAGAGTAAAGGTATCTGCTACCAAGACTGACAACCGAAGGTTCATCTTTCACATGGTGGAGAGACCCAAGTTGTCCTCTCATGAGTTGTTTTCTGACTTCCACATACACGCCAAGGTGTGTGTCCATGCACACAATATTACACAAAATGTTTTTGAAAATTAAAATATAGGCGCATTAAGAACTACATAGTCATCTTATAGAAGACATTCTATATTTGATTCCTTTAAACAAGTGGGCTTTCTTATTGAATAACATTCGAATTTCTTTTTATCCTCAGTTGACACAGTTGTAACATCTCTGAAGATTAGTATGTATTAAATTACATAAAACACACAAGCACTTGATTATTTTGGAACCACTTTTAGAATCTAGTGATTGCAGGGAGTTTATATAGTTTTCACAATATTTGATGTCTTATTACTTTGTGGATTGCAGATGTCTTAATTAAAGAGCAGAAAATTTTATTAGTAATAGAAATGGATGTAATTTATCCTGGGAAACACTTTTCGAATGGCATGTCTTTTGTTGATAGTGTGCATCCTTTTCTTTGATGCTTGTGTGAATAAGCTACTTTGCAACTCTTTTGTGCTTTGGAGGCAGGTGTCATCCCTTAGTTCTCCATGGTGCCTCCCTCTTTGCTTTCACTGAACTCTAAGCTCAAAGAAAAGCACCAAGAGGGGAGGACCATGGACATTTGTCTTACTTCTAAATCCTAAATTATGACCTGGTGAAAACCCCAGGACAAAAGACCAAGATGAGAGACAAATTCCCTTGCTGTGCTTTGGAGGGAGAAGTAGGAAAGAGAGATTTGGCTTGACCTTGCCATTTTTCCCTACTCCCTCAAGGGATGGAGGGTCCCCAAACAACCATCTGTACCTTGTGCTTACTCCAGTCTGTAAAGCAGGTTCCCAGCTCCCACTGTGTACAGAAATGGAAGGTAAGAACCACCTTCCCTCTGTGACTTCTTGCCCCCACCTCCTTTCCTTATGGAACACTCTGCCCGGGGAGTTAAAGAGGGAGAGTCTTTTAAATAAAGAGGCATAGCAAATAGACATTTATGTCTTGTCCTACATCTAAAATTCTTTGAGTCTATAAGGCAGAAAACTTGCAGAGGCAAGGAAGCTTCCACTTTACTCTAAGTACCCTTAGTTAAAGGCTTAGTAGGAAGCTAAAGGGTGGGTGAACTTCACAGTGTAGGCTTAGTAACACAGCTCTTCTTCCTCAAACAATGTGTGATTTAGTTCTGGAATAAAATATCCTCTGGTCAAAGGAAGCCGGAGTCCCCTATTCTGTGGCTTCAAAGAAGACACAAGACCAGATACAGCACATGAATTTATTGAGTCAATCTCAAAACATTGTTCACACTTTTAAAAAAGAAAAAGAAAAAGATTAAAACAAGACTATTTGAAGGAGATGCTAGATGATACGTTTTAAAAATAATTATGACTACTCTAGGCATTTCATATTCAGGACTCTATGAGATTGTTTTAAATTGGGTTAACAGCTACATTGATTGGGAGTCTCACCCTTGATTAGAAACCCATCTCTGGCCATGATATTTAGGGCTTCCTGGCCCATAGTTAGTTCAGCTTGATGCATCACTATGTTTCTGACAAACCACAAATATAAGCACACTTTGCATATGACAGTTTTCTCAATAAGGGATGACCCACATGCTGGTCCAATAAGATATTGCCTAGAGGCATTGGAGCCATCTTAGCTACTATAGGTATACTCCACAATGTTCCCTCCAAGGCTAAATTTCCTAAAGAAACATTTCTTAGAATGTATCCTTTTACTTAAGTAACATATCACTATGTGTATGTACACATGCAAAAATATGTGTTTTATAGTCATCTGCCAGTTCTAGAATTTATGAACCTAATGGGGTGCCTGGGAATATTTTATTTTCCTCATGAAAATGCCCACAGCTGCTTATTCTGAACATCTGGGATAATGAAACTCTAAACAAAATACAGTGTGTGCATAATGCCAGGCACACTTAATCCCTCTTTTGAATGAATTACCAAAATTAGTGTGAAGGAAAGAATTCAGTAGACCTAAAAAGGCCAACCTTTAATATCACAGCTAATACATTGCAACACAAAAATCTCCCTTGAAGTAGATTTATTCTTATGGAGCCCTGTCACACAGGCCAAAAACAAGCCAAGACATGACAACCAAAAGCAGTGATAAATGGCTACCCCTGGAGCAGGGAAGGTGTCCAGTAAGGTCTCAATGGTATTGGAGTAGAACCAGGTTAATTTAATATCTTCATTTCTGTTCTGGTAAAGGGTGAGGGATAAATAGTATCAGTATCCCCTGCTAGTATGATAAATGTATCAAGTTGGCAGCTGTTTAAAAATTACAACAATAGAAAATGTAATGCACCATGGAAAAGAGTCTAGAAATATGGCATAAAAACACAAAATGAGGTTCAACTTGGAAATATGAATGTCGATACGATTGGGAATTATAATATGAAACAGGGAAACTGTCCAAAAATCTGGCCTGAAGGGAGAGGGGGTGGGGAAAGAGTAAAGAACAAAAGTCATAGGACTGTTCATTCCCAAACAGGATGTGGCATTGCTAAGAGTAGAGATCAGACGAACCTGTGGACAGAGAGCATGCAAGCCAGGGTATGGAGTGAGGACTGAACAGGCAACAGAGTACAGTAGGTCTACAGTCATGTGAGTGCCTCTCAGTCTACCCAAAATGAGCCTATAGCACTTCCAGGAGAGCCAGCAGAGTTATACTATGCAGGTCTACCAGATAGCCTTAGGTTACTGGAAACCAGTCACATTAGAAACATTTTCATACTCCAGGAAGATGGAGTAGGTGGCTGCTGACAGACATTTTAATGGTCTGTCTATGACAGTTAACTTGTGTGCAATTAAAAGGCAAAGCATTAAAATGGCTTTCTTAATCCTTCAAAGAGAAGGTAGAAATAAATGCGAACACCACAAATACTTAACTGTGACCAATAGTCACAATCCAGTCCAATAAATATTTTTTTCCAATATTAAATACTGCAGAAGGGATGTGGAAGTTCAAGAGAAACCTGAGATGAATAGGCATTCCAGAAGGAAAAGAAGGGTTTTTTGTTTTATTTTTGTTTTTTATTTTTTTGTGTTTTTTTTTTGGGGGGGCGGGGAAGGCAGGTATTAATACCCTCTATAGTTATTTGGGGACATTAAAAAAAACCTTCAGCTGTTAAAAAAAAAGAGGAGGGATATTCTTCCTCTCAAAGCTGATAGGAAACCTTAGCATATAGTGCACAAACAATTCTTTCCACAATGCAAACTTTAGAATGCACCAACAGTTGAAATAGAGTCAGCTAAAACCAAAGTGCAATGTGTACGAGGCCCTTCACTTCCATGCCTTCTCTCAGATTTCTGAACTTGAGTAAATTACCGAATACTTCTGTACTCCTGTCTTTAGTTTTTTATAATAATAATAATAATAATAATAATAATATCTAGCTTTTTATACACCATATTTTTGAGATCAAGTATATAGACCAATACCTGGCATACAGCTATTAAAAACATACTAGCTACAATGGATTTACAAGGCAATTTGTTTACTTATGTTAGGTGAAATACAACTGATTAGTCATTTGGCTTTCACTTCATTTGTCTTCTACTGTGTAAGTACTGGATGTCTACAATGCAATGCCCTGCCAAGATCAAAGAGCAGGTTTCTAGGGGCCAGGCGCTCCTGGATTCCAATCTTGGCTCTGAGTCTCACTGGCTGTATCCTTGTGGGTATGTGATTTAACTTCTTGGCACTTCAGTTCCCTTCTCTGTAAAAGGGATTATCTGCTTCTTGGGATCTCTTGGGATCATAGTGAAGAAGACTCAAGGACCAAGCAGAAAGATGGGGTTGGCTCCTGACTCCTCCTGCCACTCCACGTGGGTCCAAAGAGTCAGAAAAGGCTGGAGAAATCTTTCTCCTAGTCCTCCTGTATTGTGGGTCAACTCATCCCAACTATTTCCTAAAACTGGGAATAGTTCCAGGGACAAGCTGCAGCTGAGGACACAGAACAGAAGAGAACAGAAATCAAGGACAGTTGGAGACATAGCTGTGGGCAAACTCAGATCCTTGTGGATGGAAGTTGGCTGGCCCTGGTGTCATTGGGCAATGACCATGGGAAAGAACAGACAAACAAGAAATATTGCATGGTCTTAAAGATACAGAAAAGGTATCAAAGTAAAAAAAGGGGGGTGAAGGGGATTTTTAAGAGTGGTGCGGGGGAGTGGAAGATGATGGAACTGGAGGAATGTTAGATGTTTAATGTTAGCTTTCTTTGTGTTCTTAAAGTATGGGTGAAGCACCACATGCTTTTTCAATGGCTGCCACCTTCCTTAAGTACTTCTGGGATTTTTTCCCCCATTCATAAAGCACTGATTTATCAAAAAAGAAAATCATTATTCTAAGCACCATTGTTTTTATCAGTCCAAACAATCAAAACTTTTATCGTATACCATTCAAATTAAAGTGTCCAGATGAGGTCACAGAACAGTCTCTTCACAGTAAATACCTCTCTCCCACAGAACACTTTGTTTTCTCACTCCACTGGAAAAGAGAAGAGCAGAAATAAATTCTGACAAAAGAAAACAAAATATCTCCCTTAAAAGGAGTTAGAAAACTAGAAAGATGACAGAGGACTCTACAAATAATGTATAACTGTGGTTGTTGATGATGGATAACAAAGTGATAGATAACAGAATAAAATTAGGCAAATTGAACTCGACCCTATCCCTGTGGATAAATATACAAAATATGCATAGTCTGTGAAGATATTTATTAATCCACTCACCTTATGGTCTATAAAGTGAGTCCCACACAGATTAAAATCATTGACTTTCTTGCTGCAAATTACTCCCTGGAAGATGGTTGGGCCTTTTTGGAGGTTTTTCAACTCCCGAGTTGTTTGAAAGCTTTTAATGTGAGAGTAGAATTGATAACTGATCCCCTGGGGAGTTTGTAAGAATTAAGAAGGGAATGACTCAAAGGGAGTCACTTGGAGAATTTGGTCAAGTGTAAGACAAACAGGGGCCAGGAGAGATCCTTCTGTGATTTGGGCAAGACCGGAATGCCCACACCCTTCTCTGCTTACTCCCAGTGCCTGTGAATTCCAAGTGAGGCTTGGAAGAGCTGTGTCCTGATTAGCATCTCCAGTTCCACCCCCAGCCCCTTCCCGCAGTGCTCTAGCAACTTTCTTAGAGACAAATTTATTAATGAGGACCCAGCAGAGAAATTGTGTTCCCATGTGTTTAATTTGTTAGCAGAGTTCACCATGTATCTTACATGTGTACAATTTTTATGGCTTTTTAGTAGAGTGCTTTATTATTGCTAGTTTAGTCTGGCCAAATGAACTTCTTTCTGTCAAAAAAGATATTGTCCTTGTCACCATTTTTGTTAACATTTTAAGAGTTCTTTTTCAGTGCAGGAGGCTGGTGTCTCTCTATAGTGACAATGTGACAGTCATGTGGTAATAATGTAATAGCACATTACTCTTGCATCTAATAAGATGGACTTTGTAACTTAAAGTAACTTTTATCTTAGACTATAAGACAGCACATGCTGGTGGAGCCATAGTCGTATTTGGTGGACATTCTGTCTCTTTATTCATCTTTTTTTTAATACGCACCTCACAACATGTTATCAGCTCAGAACACCAGAGATGCTTGTTGAACAAATTATTACCATGTTTTTATTACATCAATTTAATCTTGCTTGTCATACTTTATAACTGGAACGTGTCATGTGACATATTATTAGGTAATTATTCCCTTTAGAATTGTGTGTTAAGATGGTAAAAATGTTAAATTCAGAAAGATAGTTGCTATTTGGAAGATTTTTTTTTTTTTAAAAAAAAGCATTCCCAATCTTGCTAAGCTTAGGCCTTCTTGACAACTCTCACTGGTTTTTTTGTTTTGTTTTTTGTTTTTTAAGACCTCTGGTTCCTGTGCATGTGGGTCCCACCCAGTGCTTGGATTCCCTCTGTTACTTCATGAACATGAAGTGATGCTTTGTACAAAAGAAGTGTCCCATACCAGGATTTCAGTGAATTAGCAATTCACCTTTTGTTTTTCTGGATAATGACTTTTTTATATAGGGCACCCTTGGCAACAGGTCTCTCTCTCTCTCTCTCTCTCTCTCTCTCTCTCTCTCTCTCTCTCTCTCTGTGTGTGTGTGTGTGTGTGTGTGTGTGTGTGTGTGTGTGTGTGAAATTTATTATAGAACAAAATTATAGTGCTCTCAAGCTCTGAATGAAGACACAAGAAGTATCAGGGCCCTCCCAAACCTTGCAGAATAGACCTCTCTTATGAGAAATTCTAAAAAAAAAAAAGTTTAATTCTCTTTTCTTCCTTTTAAAATACTTCTGTTGTCATTGTAAACTCAGACAGTGCTATGGACACTATAATAATGAGGACCAAAAAGGGACCTTGTGGAGCATTCTAGGTAATTATCATTTCAAGCAACCTTGACCTCGATATATCAACCTTGGGAAATGAAACTATGGCCGAAAATGCTGACGAAGGTGTCTGTGCTTTGCTCCAGTGTTGTTTGTTTGTTTTTCCCAGACTAATTTCCTTGTGACACAATTTCTCCATGACCTGGGAAGGTCAGCTTTAGCCTGTCCTGAAGAGGTTCTTCCTACCCAGTGTCACTTCAGTTACTCACCTGTAATTTTACTTCAGTCACCTTTGACCACATTTTGGATGAAGCTTATTGGTTAGGATTTGTAGAAGTATGTTTTAGGTAAAGATCCCTTCTCTGTGCCCTGACCCAGAGCACACCAGCCAAACAAGACCATGGTCACCACACTGACTGGCACTTTGAGAGAACTCAATAGGTTCATAGGCTGTTTGCACCGGATTGCTGGTGTCATTTGGGCACCTCTCCATTGGGTGGCAGTACATGTTCAGAACAACCTCCCAGTACCAGCTATCAATACTTCCAAAAAGGAACTTGTAGTTCTTTTCATAAATTCTAATAATAGTCTCTTTTAGAAAAAAAATTCATTGGCCATGTAATTGATGAGAGATGAACAAAAAGTAAACTAGCTTCCAGATGTTTATGTATTTTAGTCCATTACTGCAGAGTCCAGAGGTACAGATATAGCTATCATCACTATTGTATTACTAATATCTCCTTCAGTCTCTGGCATTCAAGTTTTAAAAAGCTAATTCTATGCCAATAGGGATTTAAGGGGAATATTTAAATTATGAGAAATGAATTCACCAGTCTTTTCCATCAAGTGTCTGGGGCTCATATTACCATACTTGGTCTCTAAGCTCGCTTAAAAACTGTGATCATTTCTATCTGGCAGGGTTTTGAGATATATACATGATCTTGTTTTCAACATGGAATTAGGGGGAAGCTGCTAAGTTACCATTCCCACTGAATCATGTGTAGAACCACTTGGTCAGTTTTCAGTCTCTTACACACTTGTCTTCTAGATTTGATATTTAAACATTAACCTACTCAGACCTGTAAATTGGACACAGCCAGTGGCGATGCTCTTGGAGGGATTAGCTTTTGCTGCATATCTCTTGTGGCTGTGTATTTATGCTGAAGATGCTTTTTAGATTCAGTTAATTGAGCTAGGGTGTATCTTAGAAAGTGTTTTTGGCCATAGACAAATACCATCTGTACTAAAGTAAACTTGGAATTATTTGTAAGGGGAAAAAGATTATTAGCACAAACTGAAAACAAAATTATCCTCAAGCGAGTCCTTGGAGCAAATCATAGAGGGGTCATAAGGTTTGTTGAAAACGTTTACAAGAAGCAGATAGTTTATCTAAGTAATTGTCATTGAGAACCCACTAATATTGCTTAAACAATTCTTAATAATTGTAATAGTCAGAAATTACAGCTCTCTCACACACACAACTGGGTGGGAAGAACAGCATATGTGCTTTAAACATACATATCTAAATTGTAAAAATTCTTCTGTGTATCTACAAACATTTTTACATGGCATACAAAGGGAAATGTATACTTAATTCTTTTTTTCTATTACTGCAATAGTTACAATCACATGGATTTTCATAGAAATTTTAAAAAGATTTTACCATTTTATCCATCGAGGGAAATTAAGCTATGCGTACAAGTTAAACCACAAAAAAAGTAGACATACCTCATGTGTAATTAGTCTTATGTTTGCAGAACTACAGTCAGTGCAGAATCCAATGTAAATGAAGTTAAATGTCAGATTCCCTTGGCCATTACTTGAGAAAACCACCCAGCAGTGTTGTATGCCAGGGATGTGTGTCAGAGAGGACCTATCCAACAAGAACACATGTTCCTTGGCAGCAGGATATACAGTGTGCATTATCCTCCCTCTGTACCTTTCTAATAGACAGCTCAAGACTTTGATAAAACTTTCAAAATAGATTTCTTGATCAGGTGAGGGCTAAAATGAATGTTCCCATAGGCACTGGGTGATGGCACAGAGCAAAGGAGACAGCTATCAATCTCTAAAGACTGTGAGGAAAGGGAAACGATTGTTGGATCTGAACTGGGCATAGTGTTCTCTGTGGCATGTGATAATGACTGTCTGAGGTAGGAAAGAATGAATCAAGCAGAAACCATGCCGATTGTATTTAGTAGTCCTCCCTGTTCACCTCCTTGCTTGAAGGTAATGAAAATAGGGTGTGGTTGGTGCTTGTGGAAGGATTTCAGTGTTTTACACTCCTCATTCCTGCCTCGGAGCACGTCTCAGGCATAATCTGCCTGTGTTGTTCCTTGGGTAAACAGTGGGAAGCTACAGCAGAAAGCCTCTCCTGGCAGCCTATACAGAGATTCTGCCTACATGTGATCTCATTTTTTTTTCAGTTGACTTGGACAGAGATTAAGAATCTCATGCCTATCAGTGAAAGAGGCTGTTAGGACATTCTGGGAATTTTTTTTTTTTCTTTCAGAGTAGCTTTGGGAAATGTTCTTAAATCACCACTACTGGAGCAGGCATATGGCCACTTCTTAAGATATCCCAAAAATGTATCCTTCACAGAGCAAATGAACTGGTTTCTGTGAGGAGTGTTAGCTTTGGATTGGAAGCAAAACTTCAATTCTGATCAATTTCCTTTAAAATTTCCAACGTTACCTATATGCTACTATATGCTATATTTGGCTAAATATCTGAAGAGGATAGAACTGATTACAAACTCTTACCATCAATAAAGAGCTTGGATTTATTTATTTGCTTTTCTAATGTTAACCCAAAGTCCATGATGGGAAAGAGCCTCAGATCTTCTCATTCTTCACTGGGCTACTTTACTCAGGCCCAGATCTTGCCTGTGGTGTCTATTCTAAAAGCCTCCCCAACCTTCCTATTACAGGAGGGCTCATACTCATATCTCACATTCATATGCCAAGGTCCTATCCCACAATGCAACTGCGTTAAGAGATAAGGTCTTTAAGGAATTATTTACCATTAAGGGAAGACATAATTGGTAGGGCCCTAATTTAAAACATATCCTTACAGGGAAGAGGAAGTGACTCAAATCATCTTTTAAAACCTCCTCTCTCTTTCTCTTCTCTTCCCCTATCCTCTCCTCTCCTCTCCTTCCTCTCCTCTCCTTTCCCCTCTTCTCTTCTTTCGATGAAAAATGTAAGTAAATACATGGGAAAACACAGCAAGAAGATAACCATCTAGAAGCCCCAAAGAGGGCGTCACCGGGAACCAACTCCCATGACCTGTGGATTTTGGCCTGGTAACCTCCATGGCTGTGAGGAAGCGAGTATTGCTTAAGCCATGAGTTTTGTGACTTTGCTGAAGTGCTCTCATCAGATACTCCCCACTGACAGGACGAGTGTGGCCTCCTTCCCATCTATCACATCATTGTGTTGATTTCCTTTATGACATTTATCACAATTAGCAATGATTATTTCAATACATTTACTTTGTCCTCACCTTCAAGACGAAAAGTTCTAAGGTCACTATAGATGTTTTATGAATTGTCTGTAGGGAACAGAGAAAACCCAAGGAACCATGGCTCCATAACAAAAATCGTCTAGAGGAACTAAGATAGCAGTTTAGAGTAGATTAGGTATGAGACGTGTCATGGCAGATTGATATCTGACTGGGAGATAGGAACCAAAAAGATGTGCTGCTAGATGTGATCTTGAAATAGATGGAGACAGAATGAAGAACCAAGGATAACACCAAAAAGGAACCAGAAAATGGTGAAGGCATTCTAAGAGCTGTGATCTAACAGGGAGTCAGTTCTATGGTAGAAGATATCTAATATGGATGCTTCTTATTCTAGCTCATTGCTTCTCAAAATTTAAATGTATAGACAGGAATCTTTCACAAATTTGGGTTCCAGTTTAAGACTTGTAGTCTGTTCTTCACCCAATATCACATTATTTGGTTCCTCTAGATATGTAATGTAGATTAAAATCACACAGCATGATTTCTTCATTTTTTTGTCTGTCTCTTTCAAAACTGTATCCTGACCATATTAAGTTGACTTATTAGTAACAGGCAACATTTCCCCAAATTAGTGGAAGCCATCAAGTTACAGGCCCCAAGTATTTGAGAAAAACCTTTGAAGGAAGTGTACAAAGGGAAGTCCAATACCAATGGCATACCTTAGACAAACTGCTACAAATGACAGACAAAGAGACCATCTTAAAAGCATTCTGAATAAAAACCATATTCACTACGTCAAAGAAATGAAACAAGAACCACAGCTGACTGCTTTTCAACAACCATACAAGCCAAAGGATAAGAGAGTGTTATCCTTGAAATAATTCAGGGAAAGAAGACAGGAATGGTGAGTTGTAACTATAAGGGATGAAGAATTTATCACAGTAGATTCTGTACACATCTCAATAATAATAAGCAATTTCCTTCCACTTCTATATTTCCACTAAATCCGTATACTGTATTACTGTATAATTTACTATATTATAAGTCTGGCATGGATGGAAGTGGATGAGCTCACAGAAAGGCAAAAATCTTCAAATTATCTCAACAAAAATATAATCTAAATAATTTAATGCAAAATATGGAAGTCAAGTTAATAATTTAAAATGTCCTCCCTTATTGGTAAATTTTACTAAACATTTGAAAAGGAAATAATACTTATTTTAGAAAGAGTATTTCATAACATAAAAAATTTTTCCCATGTTTTGTGAGACCAGTGCTACTCTGATAACAAAAGCTTAACATCCTCCATGTACATAGAAACAAAAATTCAGCAAAATATTAGCAAACCAAGTCTTATTATATAAAGTATGATTAAAATAGTTTATTCCAGGAACATAAGATTGTTTCAGTTTTATAAAATCAATATGATTCACAATATCTATGTTCTTTTAAAATGTTTGTTTTTATTTGTGTGTGTGTGTGTGTGTGTGTGTACATGTATGCATGTATGTGAGTACCTGTGGAAGCCAGAAGTACTGTATCCCTGGTTCTGGAGTTACAGGAAGTTATGAGCCACCCTATATAAGTCCAGAACTCTGATCTTCTGAAAGAGAACCAAGTTCCTTAACTGCTGAACTATTTCTCCAGCCCCTATATTCATATTCTAATTAAAAACTACATATTTATCTCCATAGGTGTTGAAAGCATTTGACTTCATCAAATATCCACTAATCATAGAGTCTCTTAAAAGTAGAAACAAGTATAGAATGGGTTTAGAAGCCCATAAATTCAAAGTAGTACTTTTACCATTAGTGATGAGAATATATGAAGAAAGAAACTTTGGTGAGGGGATACTAATGCGTTGTTCTTGAATTAGTAATCTTTTTGATCCAAGTATTAGGCAAACTCTCCAGATGAGAGCCCCTGAGATGTTAGTCTTGATTTTCAACTTGACAGAATCTAGACTCACCTGCGAAACAGACCTCTAATCATTCTATGTGGGATTATTTTGATTGTGTTAATCAATGTTGGAAGGCCCATATTAATTATGGGTATGCTGTTCCATGGCCTGAACTGTGTAATTATGGAAGGGGGGGTGAGAAATAGCATATACTCATTTGATTGAATAAAAATCAAAATTGTAAAAATAATAGTTGCTCCTTGATGGTAGATGCAACATCCCTGACTCCTTCGAGCTCCTGCTGCTGCAACTTCTCTACCAGGATTAGACTGTACCTTGAACTGTGAGCCCAAGGAAACCATTTCCTCTTAAGTTGCTTTGGTCAGGGTATTTAAACAGAGCAAGAGAGAAATAAACTGAGACAGTTCCTAAGATCTCATTGATAAAGACAAACCACAAAACATCTGTTCCCAATAGTCAGATTCCAAATAGAAGAAAATTAGTTGACCATACTTTATTCCTTTCAAATTCCTGAATTAGAGTCCATCTTTATTGCCTGTGGTAGGAACCCTATCTTCCTAAATCACATTATTCATTCCTGTAGTGGTTAGTATTGATGATCAACTTAACAGGATCTAGAACCATGCAGGAGGAAACCTCCAGGACACCAGTGAGATTATCAAGACTAGGTAAACTGAGGTAGGAAGACCACCATTCCTTAGGCTGATGTGCATAAGGAATTAAAAAGAGAAAGGTAGATGAGCATCAGCACCCAGCATTCTCTGCTTCGCCACTGTGGATATACTGTAACCAAGAGCACCAAACACTTATCACATACGCAGAGCCCACATTGGGGTTGCATGCGAGTGAATGAACACTTAGCACCATGACTTCTTCTGATAATGGATTTACCCTCTAAAGCCATTTCTTGTCAAGTATTCAGTCACAGCAAGTATAAAAGTAGCCAATATAACTACTCTAGGCACACCTCTTAACACAATGCATGGGACAAATTAAGCGCTGAGTAATTATTGCTGAATGGCTTCCCACTGTAATGACAAGCCAATATGGCGCTCAGCCTTAACTTCATAACATTTTGAGAAATTGATATATAAAAAGTAAAATTCTTCAGCATATCACACTTTTGTTTCTGGAAACTGTACTCTATTTAAAAAAACAAGCCTTCATGGGTGCTGAGAGTGGAGCATAGATCTGTATCTTCATATATTTTGGGGGAAATTTTTTCATTTTACCCTGTAGATCGCAACTTCCCCACAAAATTAGCTTACTTCACTAGAAAGATAAACTTCCGTCATCTCAGTTAACTTAAAATAGACCTACTTGAGATCTAGAGATCAAATTGTGGCCATTTATTTGTTTCTTCTGTCCCACAGGCAGTAAAGCCCGAGGCAGAATAACTGAGAAGAGAGTTGCTTTGATGACAGAAAGAATAAAATACAGTCCAGTTGCCTAGCAGTATGATAGTACTTCCACTTGTATTTGGGGCCAAGATGTCCTGTGAGAACACACGCAGAGCCCACATTGGGGTTGCATGTGAGTGAATGAGGACATTGGGTGGACCGCTGTCAGTAAACAGATGTGATCCAGAAACAAACGAGGAGCTGCAGCTATGGTTCAATAGGAAAGTGACATCGTCTACAGAGGCGCTCTCTTCACTCTAATCACGCACTCAGGTTGATGTGGCCAAGCACAGACCTTACAAGTTCAACAAAAATCAAGCTTCTCTCAGATGTAGTGAAATCTCCCATCAGAAGGGATTAAAGTAATTCACTGAGCAATTTTGAATGCCCAAATAATTTTCAAAATGATTCCCTATGTCAACATAGTATGTTTGAGGACCTAAATAAATCTAATTCATTATGTTTAACCAGGCCACCTCCTGGATAGTTTAGAGCAACAGCTTGAGGGAGATTTGCTATTTGATGTCCTGACCTTATATTTCCAGCCTAAGTGTTATACCACATTCTTTTTTGAAGGTTTTGGAAGTTATTTTCAAAACTCTTTTTTATTTTGGAATAACTGAGTTATATCAAGTATCTATACATTGGGACAAGGAGTAATATATATATTTATATTTATATATATTTATATTTATATAATATATATATTCTTTCAACTATCTTTTCCACCTAATTTTAAAATAAACTAGGAATAAAGTATTGAAAATGTTAGGACACAATGTCAATTTCTACTACAGAAACCAAGTTCACAGAACTCCATTTATCTACCTGAAAAGCATGTAGTGATCGATCGCTGAGGATTGACAAAGACCTCAGGTAGGGAAGATGATGGGGGACAGGAAGTGATTTAGACAATTGTTTCTAGACCAGGTGTCCCAAGGTTGTGAACCAAAGATTCTAGCCCATCCTTCCAGTTCAACTCAAACTCTGTATTTAAATTAATGTAATGTTTGCATTTTTATGCCATTCCAGGCCCGGGTAGTGCCCACCCCATAAGTATACTTCGATAAGATGTGATCAGCACAAGTGGCTGTTTATATGGTTTCAAACACCCATAATATGTCAAGAGTGAAACCCACTACTGTGGGGAAGGGCCCAGACTGTGTAGCCCATGACAACTCTGAGGATAAAAACAGTGACAGAATGCAAAGCAGCACAAAGCTGAGCTCATCCCCAGAATCTGAAGTGAGAGTGAGGTGAGCTTAATGAGGTGGCCTCTTCCTCCTCAGCGCCCTGAGTCAACTTTGCTATCACCAGTTTTCTTGCTGGGGCCTTTGGCTCTGCTTGGCTTTATTTGAAAAGCTATATTTGCTTCCCCAATGTTCTTGTTATCTTTATCCTAGATCATGCGGTGGCTAACTTGACAGGATTATCAATTTGACAGGCTCTAGAATCACCTGGGGGACAAACCTCTGAGTGTGCCTGACCAGGATTCACATGCTTGTTGCCAGGCCAAGCCTTCCTCGTCGTGAGAGATGTCCTTTCCATATGAATTCCCCTCAAATGGTGAGAGAAACTAAATCCTTTCTTGATTAAATTGCCTTGGCACAGTATTTTGTCACATCAATGAAGAAAGTAGCTAATATAGGCCATGCCCTATTATATAATAATAAGACACAGCCAGATCTTTATACACAACGATGTCTAGAAGGTGTAACCGATAGACAAACCCTTGACCTATGATTGACTTGGTGGTTTTTCTGGAATGAAGGCTAAATGTTCTTTCTTCAAACTCAGATTCATTTGTTTGTATCCTACTTGGAATTAGGTAGATCTGTCAAAGACGGCCTGCATTAAGTCAGTGTTTTAACCTTCATAGTTTGCATATAAGATTGATTACCTATAAGAATAACTATAACAAATACGAGGAAGAAGTACGCAGTCTGCAAACCATTCGACTACATGATAATTCTGGTATAAAACAGAAGCATGGCAGCCACACACATCTACCTGCCACAATTCAACAGGTGAGTGCCAGAGTGACATTTATTGTTCTAGCCTTAAAATTGTTATTTTGTTTATCTACTATTTAATTTTGACCATATTTGCCCCCTCAATCCTTCTCCCAATTTCATATCCTCTCTTTTTTCCTTTACACCCCACTTAGTGCAGCACATGGGTGTAAGTTATTGCCCTGTTCTATTTTGAGTCTTTGTGTTATCTAATAGTCATTCTTCTCTATTTATTCTCCAGTGGAAAAAGAACTAAGAAATCAAATGCTGAGATCATTAAAAATAGACTAAGGAAAACAGAATAAATTAGAGAACCAAAAGGGAGGAACTACCCAAAAGTTAGCTAAGTTACAAGATGTCTTGCTGTTTTGGTCATGGAGGCCGCTGAGAACCCACCCAAGCTGGCATAAACATAGAAAAGAAATTACTGGCTTGTATATTTGAGGACACCAGTGAATGCTGGCTCCTAACACTGACTGCTGTAGAGATTCAGAATCCTCTAAGTTGTAGTTCCTGTATTTCCATTTTCAACTTCATCTCCTTGGGTGACATCAGATTCAGACTTCTACAATGCTCAGTTTTCCAACCACTTTGCCGTAAATTCAGACATAAGAGAGACACTCTTTTCCAGGCATTTCAGGCAAAGGTTCACTTTATTACAGCAATTCTTCATTAAGTCGTGCGTCAGTGCTAGCAGCCAGGAGCACCAAGTTTCATCCTCTCGAGGTGAATGGCATAGGCTTTTGAAAGCAATAGCACATAGGTCATGAGGTCAAGAGTCATTGTTTACAGTGAATTCTGATCTTACCCAAAATGCTGAAAGATACCAAGTAACAAACACAATTCATATCGACTACACTGCTTCTGCCCCAAGTCTAGACTGAACTTAACCTTTTCCAGCTCACTTTTTTTTCTGAACATCTATCTCCGATGCACTCCACACTGAATCTTCAAATATCTTCACTGTTTCTTTGAGTCTTTTGGCAACAAATTCAACAGTATAACATAGATGCACCCTGTGGAACTAGTGACTGTTTAGATATCCATTCCCACTCTAAAAGAAATACGAATTCCCATACAGATATGAAGAATGTTCAACATCCTTAGCCACCCAGGAAATGCAATCAAGATTACATTAGGATTTAATACCTTCCCCAGCTGGATTATTATCATCAAGAAAACAAATGACAAGCACTGGTGACAACACAGAAATATAAATCCTTATTTACTGATGGTGAGTGTGTAAACGTGTGCAGCTACTATAGAAACCAGTATGGAGGCTCCTTGAAACCAAGACCTATGAGCCAGTTACAGTATTCTTCAGCATATAATTGGTTAAATCTATATACTAGTCTAATTTCTGTGGCTATGTTAAAATGTCTGACAGTAAGCAACTCAGGAGGAAAGGGCTCACTTTAGTTCACACTTCTGGATATTAGTTCATCACTGAAAGGAAGCCAACAGCTGGAGCATGATTGATGCCACACCACATGCACAGTCAGAAGCAGAGAGGGTGAATGCCGGCCTGCTGCTTGCCTATCTAAGGAATGGTCCTACCCACAATCTTCCCATGTCAATTAACTTAGGATAGATAGCTTGCACTGAAATGCCCACAGGCCAACCTGATCTAGACAATTCCTCACTAAGTCTCTCTTTCCAGGTAATTCTAGGTTTTGTCAAGTTGACAATTAATGTTGACAGTCCATGTCAGCATATCACAGAGATAAATGCACATCCATGTTTAATGCATCATTGTTTATATCCTAAGCACCGCCAAGAAATGAAGAAAGAAAATGTGCTACATATACACCATGAAACTTTGCTCAGCCATAAATAGGAATGGAACCTTATAGTCTGGAGGAAAATTGATGAAACCAGAGAGTATAGTAAGCAAAATAAAGGCAGATAATGAAAGAGAACTAGTTTGTGTTTTCTCTTACATATGGAATGTGGCTATATTTATATGTAAGATATGAAAATGGGAAAGATCAAAAGAAGGAAGGATTCTAAAGGGAGGGAGAAACAAGGTAAAGAGGAGAAAAGACCTGTATCACATGTCTTCTCTTTGGAGTTCATAGCTTTGCCCCATCTCTGGTCCTGGTGTTTGATGTTGAAGACATGATCTCTCCACTTCCTGCTCCAGGCACCTGTGCCACGGAGCCCTGTCATTTGCAGCTTTAACCACTGCAATCACAAGTCAAAATACACTCTTTGGTCCATAAATCACTTCTGGTTTGTTATTTTAAGACAGTAACAAAATGAAACACAAAGGTTCCCATGCAACCTCACTTCATGGGCCATCCCCTCAGTTCAGACGCCAGTGGAGCAATCATTAGGCATGGGAGCAAATGGCCTACCCTGTGTGTACTTTCTCTCTGCTCTGGAGCCTTTCTGTCAACATTACTTGCAGTGTTAGGCATTCAGAAGTGGGTAGTCCTGAAAGAGTGAGAGATTCCTGGCTGGTTGAGAACAAAAGCCAATGGACAAACAGTCCCCAGCACTATCCCTGAGTTGGAGAGTCCCAGGCTCTTCTCTTCTCTAGAAGTCCCCAGTGGGTCTTCATAGAAATGGTATTCAAGTTGCCTATAGCTTGGTTCCCATCCTTGGATTGGCCATTCTTCTGTTCCTGTTTTAATTTTTCAATTTCTCACCCTGGCTCTTTGAAATCAGTTGGCCAAACACACTACTGGTCTCAAGCCTTTTGCCTCCGCTTCTCCACTCTGGGAGCTGGTCAGTTCAGATGGGTGAAGAGATTGTTGTGAGTAAGCTTGCCGATGCTTGAACAGTGAGGAGACCAAAGATATAATTGTGGATATAATTTGATTAAAAAGAAATAGGAGCAGTAAAAGTGTCAAAGAAAGTATCTTCTATTTGATAGACATGTGTGGTAGAAACAGTTCTTGGAGGAGACAAGTGATTATGAGTGTGTGAAGTTCAGTCCAACGACCAGACATTCCAGTCAACCAAACATCGGAAGCTCCAGTTTGTCACGCTCTTAGCTTTATATTTTCCTTTACCCACTACTTATTCTGGAAATATGATTACTCTTTAGTCCAATTAACAAATTTCTAGGTGACTACAGTCTTTACTTATTCTGAGAAATAAACATTTTGTGTCTCATCCCAGGATTTGCCCTATTGACTTAGGATCAGTGGCTTACGAAAGTATTCATCTCTGTCCAAACAAATGTGAAGGTTGATGAGTCTGTGTAGGGTTAAGCAATAATGACTTGCAGCCTGGTGCTTTGACTCTCAAATTGCTCCTAAGTGCTACTTGACCTCTGCAGTTATGACTCTTCCCATATGCTGATGGGCAAAGGAGAACCAGTAACACTTAGAGGAAAAGACGAGATCAATATATAACTACTCTAAACTGTGCACAAAACCCATTGCTCTGCCTGCCAGATGACTGTGAGAAAGAAGTCCTCCTCAAAATGTTCCACAGGGTCCTCAACACAATTGCCTTAATGGGCTAGGCTGCATTAGCAAAACAAAAATTATTTCCTGCATTAACACAGCACTATTTATCTTTGTGCATCCTTTTTGTAAAAAAGTTTTTATAGGGACAGACTTGTCTGGAAGACTAAAGATGTCTAACTCTTGCTTAGAAATGGAAAGAAAAGGGAAGGGATAAAACATCCTGACTAGTGAGATAAAACCCTTTTTGATGGCCCAACAAAAGCACAATAAAGAAATGGTGACAATTAGTATGTGCTAAAGACCTCTGGTGTAACAAGATCTTTTATGCATTACAGTAGGCTGAAGAATACCACCTCTGCCCTTCTACCACCCAAAGTATTAGATCCTACTCCCTGAACTTGGCATTACCATATATGGCAAGGGATCCTTGCTGATGAGTCTTGAGAAAGGGAAATGGTCCCTTTATTGTTCAGGTGGCTTGTGTCAGCAGTCACAGGTAAGTTTGCATGAGAGCAGCTAAAGGAAGGGGTGGGGGTGGGTGCTGTGCAGACAGCGATTCAAGCACTGAGTTCCCAAACTAAAGCATGTTGGTAATCTCCAAGAGTAGGAAGACACCTGGAGCAGAATAGCTTCTCTCCCAAAGCCTCCTGAAAGGAATGGCAGTTCTTGAAGACACCTTGCTTTTAAGTCAGCAACACTAACCGTAGACTTTTATTCCAGAACTGTTCATACAACAGCCTGTTCATACACCACCCACAGGAACCCAGTACACATACTTTGTCTCCCTCCATTCTTGTGAGAACCTTCTGATATAGCTATCACCTCTATTTTATAGGTAAGGAAATGAAGGCTCACACAAAGTGTCTGGAAAATAAGGGATCGATACAAAACCCATTTTCTCAGCTGACTTCCCAATGCCTGGAGCTTTATCACAGCCTGTGTTACTGCCAGACAGGCCTGTTTATGTTACTTTCCCTGTCTCTCCACTCCCCTATTCTGTTACATTCCCTGTTTTACTTTCTTCCTGGTCCCCCTCCCCCACCCCATTTGCTCTGGTCCATCTCCTTACTGGAGCATGAGCTCTTATACAACCAAGATGGGCCTTCTTCTTTTCTCTATAGACCGACCTGGTTTGTCATATAATCTATGTGTATGGGACTCTCTGTGCATGCTTGTTTGACTATGGGTAGGCACTCATGTGGGGGAGTATATGTTTGTGTGCTTGGGTAACTATGGGTAGGCATGCATGTGTGCTTGTGGGTGGGCATGTATGTGTGTGTATGTGTGGGGTGTCTTGTGTGACTGTGTGTGGGCATGCACTGCGTGCATGTGTAGTCAGGAAGATTTTAGGTATTTTCCACTCTTATCTCCTGAGAGGGTCTTACCCTCATTGTCTGGCTGACCATCGAGTTCTGTCTCCATCTTCACCCGTTACCCTCCACACAGCAATGATGTTAGAAAAACACCACCATATCCACTTTGTGTGTGTGTGTGTGTGTGTGTGTGTGTGCTGGGAACCCAAATTCAGGTACTGAGCCATCTCCCTAATCATCCCTCCTAAATCTTTGTAAATATATAATAAAATAAATAAATAAAATATATATAATATGTAATAAATAAATATATAATAAATAAATAATATAAATGAATAAACTACATTATATGAATACACTGAAAGATATAAGAATGAAGAGGTTAGTTAAAAAAACAAAACAAAAAACCAAGCACCTTTGAAGTTTTGTGTTTGAGCAGAGTGTGTGCAGGGAAAGGTTTCTCCATCGTCTCATTGAATTTGCTTCATACACATGAGTACAACAGTGTTCACTTACAGAGTTATTGTAACTTTAACTTGTAAGGGGGAGATTTGAAATTACACGGGTAAAGGATGGAAGAGCTTCTAAAGCCATAATGAATTGTTATCATCTTGCCATTCTGTACAAAACAACCATTCTCAAGCAGATTTAGCCTTCGCCGTGGTTATGTAACCACGGCCATTTGAAAACTGGAAAGGCCAGTGCCTGGTCATTCACACATTCAGACCCCAAGCAGGGAATCGTACCATGTCAGAAACGCTGACAGCCACTAGTTGGAATTATTCTTGAGTCTTTCCATGATGGTATATTTTAACATTTGGCCAGTAAAGGGGAGCTTATGGCCTCTCTGTCTTAACACTGTATTAATCTTTCAATCCTTTGATATTTTCTAGATTACACCCTGCCAGGAATTCAGTCTACTGCTTTGTTTTCCACTGATGAACAAATTGGATTAATTTAAAACACGTGGAGAAGAAAGTCCTCCTTGGTTGGCCTGCCCGAGACCTAATGTTTTTAATTGGTTCACAAGTTTTTACATAATAAGTAAAAACAAAGGCTTTGTAGAAGATGCTCAGATGAAAGAATAGCACACTTGAGTTCTGCAGCTACCTCATGTGTTTCATCATTCTCTGTTTTTGTTCTCACGGAGCAAATGCAAGGTTGTTTTTCAATGCCACGTGCTTTGGGATAAACAGATGGACAGCTCCAGACCTAGTGCCTATTGCTAGACCTTAAGTGGAGAAAATTGCCATTTGCAACTCGTGGTCCTGAGTGACTTGGAAGCAAGTTTGCTGGTAAGGTTTTGAAGCTTTATAATGGTTGCTCTCTTAGTTACAGATAAAATGTTGACGGCAGTGACAGGAATACATCAGCCCGCTCTTCCTGTCTAACGTGCTCCAAACCCCTGTACCAAGATCCTAAAAATAGATCTGTATTTTATCCAGAAAGGGTTGTTATTCCTCAAAATAATGAAACACACAGTCATGTCAGAAAGGAATGGACTACCTGGTCTGTCTCATTTACACGGACTATCAAATCCTGTGGTGCTCCCGAAGACTCAGGCTCCAGGATACCCCCTGATATTCTCTCAAGATGAGTCATAATTGCTTTAGAGCTAAGGTGCTCATGATGGACCCAAAGAAGAAAACTGACATGGATCTGAAGGGGACAGAACAACACCAATCTGAATGCAATGATTAGTGTAATGAAGAAGCAATCTGCAGAAAAATTAATAAGTGAAAACTGACTGCATAGGGATAATGTAGTAGAGAGATAAGCTTCAGATGACTCTGAGGTCCCCAGTGAGGAAAGCATGTGGATAATAATGCCATACATTAACAGGATGTGCAGAAGGCAGAGGACGGAGAGGCTAACACCATGGGGAAAGAGACATAGACTTTCCTATTGAGAATATTGAATTCAATTGTATGTGCATGAAGGCTAGATGCCCCGCAGGTGGGAACATTTAGAGCTGAAAGCTGACGAGCACAGCCAAAGTGATGACTTTATACTTGTTTCTTATACTGCTATTTAGAGTAATTTTTATGGTGTTGTACAATAAATTGTTTTCTTACCGTTATCACTATTTAACCTCACAACAGCTCTGTAAGATCAACCAGGACAAATTCCATTATTTCCACTGAAATGAAAAGAAAATGAAGATCAGAGAGGCTAAATTATCCCATGACCACATCAGGAGATAATACCCAAACCAGAACCAGACTTGCACCCTTTGAGATTTATGCTAGTGCTTTCTAGATAGGGCACAAGGGGAATATTTCATTTGTTGTTTGCAGAATAGGCAGTATGTATGGAGAGGTAGCACATAAAGTCATTGAGATAGGTCAGATTTGGAGACTTTCTTCATTAGGTTCACAGCTTGAGGATAGAGATCCAGGGAATAAAATGTGATTTAAATGGGCAGAGAAGTCAGAATAGAAACAGGATCATAGAAGGGAGAAAACAGAATTGAAATTCTAAGCAGAGGGGCTGTGAATAGTATCAATAATCCTTTCTTCCCCAATTCCTTTCCACTCAGGCTGTCAGAGATGAGCTTCTAGCAATCTGAAGAACTAGGATCCTCTGTACCTGTCTGGTGAGAAACCTATCTTTTCACCTAGAGTAAATCTATGTTTCCACTCGAGAGCCTTCTTGCAGAAATGAGGGTTTCTCAGATGCATGACCTCCCAGTGACAAAGGCATCAGTAAGTCACACAAGATTCCACATGTAACCTTCAGTACGGATCAATATGTAATGACACCCTTTTAAGTGGGGATCACATTGGAGATGTCACGTCGACACAACAGCAAACAGATGTTCTGGCAAAACGGAGAGCCTCCATATGTTGACAAGTGGCAGAATTTTATGTTGAGAATCTGTTACCACCCTTCCCTCAACTTTACTTTCAGTTTCAAAACATTTGTTCCTAGTACATAAAAGCTCAGTTGTTCAGACAAAGCCTGGCACCAGAAAAGACAGGTTGCCCCTTGAAGCTGTCTAGCAGTATGCGCAACACAAGCAAATTAATTGTATCCAACTGCTCAGCAAAGTCAATGGGATGGACACATTAACTGGGCCTTTCCCATGTACCAAGCAATATTCCCTTTGCTGATACTAATGCATAAAAATATCTCAGAAATGTTTTGCCTAGACAAAGGTGTCAGGGCCCCTCCAAATACCCTATCTGTTCTCCTGAATCTTTCAGTCCACTCTAGAGCGAGGCAAGGCCATGTGGCCCATCCCGCATGAGATAAACTGTGGCAGGATGTTGAAAGTCTAGAACGGGTTCCTTGACCTCCTTACCCCTCTCCAAATACTTAACAATCAAGAAGGTATTCTAGATGCTTCCATGCCCCAACAATCCAACCTGTATCAGTTGGGATTCCCAGGGAGAGTAGTAGAACCCTGAATGGTGAAGCCTAACAGAACATTAGGTTACTGAAGGAAACATTTGAAATAAACACTAAAACCCTGGACCTGCTCTTCTCCCTGTCTTTCTTCCCCTTCTCTGTTTGCCTCTGTCTCTCCCCGTTTCTTACATGAAAAAGTGAACATGTCTCTGCCATCATGTGTTCTCATGGTGACATACTGTACCACCATAGCCTCAACGCAGAAAGGCCAAGAGACTGTAGGCTAAATTCTCTGAAAGCCTCAACGTCAGGTCGAAGAAACTCCTTCCATTTAGCCTGAGTATCACACCTCACTCAATGTTGTATGTTTCCCAGACAACAGAATTGATACTTAATTTCTACCTAACTCCCCATCTATGCCTTAGCAAAGGGACACTGATGGATTATACATATAAAAAGGACATAAGCTAGACACTAAGGTAAAAAGTCATCAATGCTCAAAGAGAATCACGAAGGTTCAAAGATCTTTCAAAAGTATGAGTAACTCTTATGAGTGTCACTTTTTGCTTTTGAAAAATATTACTTCCAACAACACTGTGTGGAGTTCTATTTCACATAGCAAGGCACAACATCATCGAGCTTAGTTCTTATGGCATAAGTAAATGCATGGCTGGTTAATGTTTATACTTTTGCCTTATTCCTAATAGTAATATTTTAACCTAAATCCTAACATGATCCTTCCATTTTTCTTTTGGAACTGTTTAGCTTATGATCTAATCGACACCCTGGGAAGGATAAGATTTGAAGGAGCAGATCTAGAAGGCAGGGGGCAATGGCTGTGGTCCCCACCTCACTTTGAATGTAGACTCTGCCATTTACTAGCTAGTGATTTTTAGGAAATTATTGAACTCTTCTAAAGTCTAGTTTCCCTATATGTAAAATGAAGATGATGTGAAAAGTACTTTCCTGGAAATCATGAGTAGATTATCTCAAATATTTAGTACTATGTCCAAAACAGTTTTTGATTTTTCTGATTTAATTAGACCAATACTGAACCTACACTTGTAAAACATGGTAGACAACCCATTAATGGACATTTGAAAAGTCTTCTCATTGCTTAGACACACTACAAACCACAGGAGCTATGACACTTTAGAAGGGGTCTCAGCGTCATAGTCTGAGCTATGTGATTCTCTGTCAGTCCAATATGTAGACAGACACTGTTGGACTGCCCCCTTCCATTGCATAGGGATGTGTGTGTGTGTGTGTGTGTGTGTGTGTGTGATATGTGATTCATATATGCTATTCATTATATTTCTCTAGAGTAGCCTAATTAATGCAGACTTTGGTACCAAGAGTGGCTCTAGGGAAACAAAATTATAAAGATATGTTTATATAATTAGTTTAGTGATTTCTGAAGTGGGCCACTGACTATACTCAAAGTGTCTTCATAGAGTATCTTTTCTCCAGCAACCGAAGGCCTAAAGCTGCCAAAAACCAAACTCAGGCTTCTTTATGTGACCAAAGTCAAGCGTTCCTAATATGATCATTTGGCTTACAGTGAAATCTCCTTTGTTTGTTTGGCTGAAGTGTGTTGTCATCAGATTGGGGACATTGACTGGAAAAGAGCTAGGTAGTGTAACTAGAGATGGAGATACGTGGGAGGACCCTGGTAAAGTCTACAGCATTGAACTCCCGGAGTTTGATGAGTTTATTTTTGCCTTAGGAAAAATCTTTCCCCATCTTCACCTTCAATGCTCGCAGTATTGGCCTTTCCACCCTTGACTGAAGGAGTTCATATCTATGGCAACAGCAGTAACCTTCACCATCGAAGATGCCCAGCAAGAATTTGATTGACATATCTTTTCAGTAGGGCTAGTATGGTTTAAAGGCCACTAGCTACCTGAAAAAAACATCTACCTGAAAAAACAGTGAATCTAACCAACCATGCACCCATGGGGGGGTTGCATAAATAATGCACATTTAAAGATTGGAAGAAACTAATGGTGGTGGTTCCCAGTGCATAGATACTGAACTTTCTTATTTGGCCTTTGCAGAAAGTACATGTGTGTGATTACCATAAAATTACCATAAAAAGTGATAACCCGAATTGCAGCTATTGAACCAGATGTACTTTGCTATTTTGGCAGATTAACTCACCTGGTATTTTTGATATTTAGCTTTCATTTCAGCAACAATCTTTTCTTCATACCTGTCCACAAGACCTACCAGAAGTAATTTCTTCACACTATCAAGGCCAGCAATATTTCTTTATGATTCTACCTAAGGGGTGATGAATTATATACGCCTATGCAACAACTTCATTTTCAAGAATCATGATTGCCTATCACTTCTACAAAGCATCCATTACCAAGATGACATTCCAATGAATGGACCCTCTGAACAGTAGGAAGTTTCCACTCTGATCTTGCTGGTTAAGAATTTGTGCATCAGCGCACATGAAATAAATCTAAGCAAAAAAATCCAACAGCTCAACACATCAGTAAAAATTCCTTGAGTGGAGAATGATAAATCATAATAAAATGTGCAAGGGTTCCACTGGTGTGGAGCATGCAAAATAACTCATTGAACTTGGTCCCTTGTACCACCAATGAAGACCCACCAAGCACTGCCACACTCAATGGGACTACTTGGATTTTGGGAGCAGCACATTTCTCATGTGACTATGTCTCTGTCTCATACACCAGCTGGCTCAGAAAGCTACCAGTTCTCATTGAGGTTGTGAGAAATAAAGTTTTTGAAATGGATAGAGGTTGCTCTGCCACTTGGGCCTTATGACTCAGCAGACTTTAAAGAGTCTGTGGTAAATAGAGTTGTTTTTCTCAGCGTTTTGGAGGCTCTGATAGGTGAGCTTCAGTGGAACGTTTGAAGTGTGGCACTAAAGTCCTGTTCTCATCTGCAGATGACAGTTCTTGTAAGACACAGCTCTTGGCTTTCCATTGGTCACTTTTGTCTCCTTATGCCTGTGATTCAACAGACTATGAAAGTAATTACAGTGTTAACAGGGGATAGTTGCACTTCTATACCAGAATAAGGGTAAGAGAGTGCTCAATAGATCCCTGAGGATGTTTCTTAGTTTGACTGCACCATGCTTAAGGTTAACAGAAAACTATAACAAACTAGTTTAGACTAGATGTTGGCAGACCCTTCAGAAACCAAGTTCCAGACAAGAAAAGCAAGGGTTAACCAGTGTGCATCTACCCGATGTCACATCTTCTTTTCTAGGATGCACATCATTTGCTGCCACTGACTTTCTCTGTTGACACTACACGCCACCTTCTGCAGCCTTCCGATATTATCTCCGTAGCAGCACCTGTCCAGGTAACTCCAGGTCTTCAGCCCTGAACTGGGATTGCTAAGGAATCCAGCTTCACTCCAAGCTCCTGAGCCCCACTCCTAGAAGACGCAGCCTGAGCCCACCACCTCAAGGAGCTCCCACCCCTGCCCAGAACTTAAAGGGCCTTCCTCATGACCCTTCATTTCTCAGGGTTTTACACTAAGACTGAAGGCTAGCTTCCTTCTGCCTTTCCGGCCTTTCTATGCTCTGCATTATCTCTCCAAAGTATGCTGTGCAGTCTTGCAAACATGTCTATAGGTCAACAACAAAGATACTGAACAAATGCCCCACTAACAGCTGGTATCACCCACAACACTGGTTACATCACAGGAGGTGCTAAAGCACCCCAGGATACAATGGAATGTTGCTGAAAGGGGTTGTTAATGTCATGTGGTACATCCCCTGCCTCCCTGCTTAGTTACCTTACCCCAAAGTGAGCTGAATGCAGGGTGTCCTTCCCAGGAGACTCCAGGGTCACAGAGGAAGCCTTTAAGCACCTCCTCCTTCCACAGTCAGAGATCTAGCTCTCTTCTCCATTAGAAATTTTTATCTGTAGGAGGCTGAAGGCTCACTTTCTAAACACTGGCCAGGATTGGCCATTTCTCTCTTTAAGATCCATATTCAATAAGATGAAAAATGAAAACCACTGAGAAATTAGGTCAAGGTGACGCAGAGGAGGGAAGATGAGTCCCCTGAAGTGACCAAGCACCTGGAGAAGATTCTTGGACTTTACAGTTTGAGGGAGGGGAGACTCAAAAAATATCCAGCCTCATGGACTGAGCAGCTATGAAATTCTCTGCCTCTCCAAGATGCAGATGGTCATTGTTGAAATCCCTAGCCCCACTGTGCAGGCCAGTCCAATAAGGGTCCTTTTATAGTGTATGTACATGCTATTGATCGTGTCCCTCTAGAGAACTATTCCTAATACATGGAAGTAGGTGGGTCATATTTATAAAGTACTTAAAAACTTAAGAGCAGTCTAAACTTATTGTTTGAGATAAACTACAATGAAACAATCACACAGGTTTATAATTAGAAGCAGAGAAAAAAACACAATAGAAGTACACAATAGAAGTATTGGTTGCTTTAAAAGTTCATCTCTAATACATAGAAGACAGAAAGGCACTGAGGCTTGGGGAGAGGGAAAACAAATCGAAGTGTTAATAATAACAATCTAATAGCATAAAGATTGTTTTATGTGTCTCACGTCTGCAAAGTATGAGCTGACCACTGGAACTGCTGATTATGAGGAACAATTAGAAAATCTGCCACCAAACCTGCCATCGCCACATGACTCACCACAGGAAAAGGCCTTTGTAGGCTTCCTCGCCCAACCCTGACTCATCAGCGATGCACGAGCTCGCTCTCTCTTTGTGTCAGTGTTCCTGGAAATGAAATATTTTCTCAATGATTAGGTAGAGGAGGAAATTTATGGTCATCAATAAATCTTCTTCTCTTTCTATTCCTTCCAAGAACAGTGATTATAGAAGATAGGATCTCAATTCTCTTAATTTGACTGGAATTTCCCTGAACATAAGATGAGGAAAGACTCAAATAGGGCACTTCCACGTGGAGTGGGGAAGTAAGTTACTCTAGCTTAGCAGTTGTAATAAAACGAACATGGTTTAAAATGTCACCTTTTGAGCATGACAAAGCTTAATAGATGGACAATTTCTATTTGTCATTTGGTTCCCCTACTCCTAAACTATTTTCTAACAGCCTTTCTACTCCCCTTATACATGTCCCCATAACAGCCCACTCATGAACCTCAGGCAAAATTTAAATGAAAACTGCCTCCAAATACCCTATAGCATGCTAACTTCTACTGGCATTTTTATCTGTACTTAATTAATCCTGCCTTTTCTTTTCACCTGCTCATTCATAAATGGCACACACTATGAACTGTAGCCACATGAATGAAAGGATGTTTGTAGTGAGCAAAAGTGTTTCCCATTCTACTCTGTCAATATTTAAAATGTTTCAAGAACATAGGTGAAGGTATAGCCTAAACTGACTCGCTATTTTTATAATTTTGGGATATTTTAACAAAGAACAGACTGTGGAGTAATGAAGATTCATAAGCATTGTGGACTGCCAAGGTGACATATTTAAAGGAATCTGTGGGAAAGGATGCATTATTATACTCCAACTTCTATTGGAGAGTGATAAGACTTGTATTGATGAAGAGACTCTTTTCAAACCTATCAGAGGCACTTGAATTAGACAAGGAAACTCATGAAATCCATATTTAGTGATGTACAAGGACCTAAGAACTCAGGATCAGAGAATAAAGTATATACTACGTGGCTTAAATTCATAGTCTTAGGTTTTACTGTGCTTTGAGTTTTAAATTTGATTTTAAATCTCTGTCGGGGGCTATTTTAAATGACTATATACATTTTGAACGTATTAATATCCAGAGTATGTTTAAAATAAACTTTTAGAAAGCTTAATAATACTTCACATTATAAGGTGAGTTTGATTCATACGTACTACACAATTAAAGTTTATACGTCAGGAAGCAGCTTTATGTAAAAAACATCTGCAGAGACAGCCCATGTACTGAGAAACAATTTTGAAATAAAGTAACATATTTATTACTTAAGAAAACTGTGTCATACATTTCAAAAGAAGGAAAAAAGGGGGAAAGAATTGCTTAATTTGTTATTTTCTAAGGAAATAAAAGTATATACACAGAAGATTATACAAATAAAAAAATTTTGAGTTATTGAAATTTTCAAGTTTTACAAGAATGAATAGTAGAATATATTAATGGAGAAAAATCCTGGTGAATGGAAACAGGGGGAAACAATGTTAAAAGGAACAAAGCAATCATTGGTCTTCACTCAGTCAAGCCCTGGAGGCGGGTGGTGCTCCAGGAGCCGAGGCTGGGCTGAGGAAAGCTATTGCCTTGCTCAACATCACCCAGACTCGCACGGCCGATTCCTGGAGGCCTAAAGCAGATGTCTCAGGACTAAGACTCATAGCGAAAAGCTTCTCCAGCTCGGGATAGTCCCAGCGTGGCTTTTATTGGCTTCCTTTTGTTTTCCTGCCCAGCCTTAATAAGGGTGTTGGTATTTGGGTGAGAGGATTCCTGGACTGGCTAATTACGATTTCCTAAAAGTTGACGTATATGTTGTCAGTTGGCATTCCAAACTGCCTTGGTTTTACTTTCCATGCCTAGTCTAAAAGAGTCAAAGCCAAAGAGAGGTGACGTGAGGATGTCGGAGGTTGACTGACTGAGACAGAAACTGACACACACAGAGACACACAGACACTCAGAGACAGAGACAGAGTCAGAGACAGACAGACAGACAGAGACAGAGGGAGGAGAGAGAGAGATTGAGATTTAAAGCAATGTCTTCCCCTCCCAACCCCCTCCTTTCTGTGTAAATTACCTGTCGGTTATTGTTTGGGAATGGTAGCTGTCTGTCCCTGCAGGCTTGAGGTGGTGACTCTTGTGGACCACACATCGCCTCTATAAGGAAGGATCAACAGCTACCATTTGCTTCAGGCTCTGCATCAGCTGCCGGAAGTCTCCTCAGGCAGAGTCACACCTTTTACTGAGGCAGCTGTGAACTAATGACTTATTACTTCAGGAATATGAAGTATTCTGGCCATCTTGACCATCTTATAAACAATTCTGAATAGACATCTGGGGCTCTAGAGCCCTAGAGTGGGGCCGGCCACAGCTGCCTGTGTGCCACCCATAAAAGGGGGAGTTGGTCTCAACCCTTTCCTCAGGCAGTGTCCTGCACATTGAATTCAGTACCAGTGTCCTTTCATAAAAACTGAATACCCGACCCTATTAGATTCAAGTTTTGGTGTCCTCTGCCTTAATAAAGTATACAATGTGAAACCCATACGTCGTAAGTACAGGACCAACCACCTAATTATGAAAACTATCTAGAGTGCTTGAAGTCACTGGACACTCTAAGCTCTGAGTTCCTCCACCCTGAGCTTCCGCTGGGATAATGTGACAAAGGGCCATTACAATGATTGATACAATTCAAGTGGGATAGGAAATGGATGTGCTTTTATAGGACCATTATAATGCAACTTATAGATAGTTTATATTATACTACAAAGAGAAGGGGGAATCTTCCTAAGCAACATAAGAACTGTGCTGGACACATTTTATATATATAGCTTGTCCAAATAGACTACACTAATGGGAAAATAAAGGCATCAACATGCCCAAATCAACTGTTCTTGGATTAAGCTAATTAGATAGCAAAACTTTGTATACTGGGGGTGGAGTGGGGGAGGGGAGAAGGTGAAAGCAGGCAAAGACTGGCCTCCCACCAGCCAAATATAACAGACACACATCTACCCCCAGCCAGCTGTTTTCTGGGTATGAAATAAAATTTGTTTTGTCAGGTTCTGCTAGCAATTTTTTTTTATATAAAACTTGCTACAAAGTCCTTTTATTTTTTAAATTGTTTTATTTATTTATATTCCAAACGTTACCTCCTTTCCCTGTCCCCGTCCCCCTCCAAGAGTTCTTCACTTCATCCCTCTTTCCCTTTGCCTCTGAAAGGGTGTTCTCCTCCCCTCCACCCTCACCCACCCACCCACCCACACGACATTCCCCTTCCTGGGGGCAGGAAGTCTCTACAGGATTAAGCGCACCCTCTCACACTGAGGTCAGACAAGGCAGGCCTCTGCTATATAAGTGCTGGGGGCCACAGATCAGCCCATGTTTGCTCTTTGGTTGGTGGTTCAGTCTCTGGGAGCTCTGAGGGCTCCAGGTAAGTTGACACTGTTGGTCTTCCTATGGGGTTGCCATCCCCTTCTGCTCCTTCAGTCCTTCCCCTAATTCTTCCACAGGGGTCCCCAACCTCAGTCCAATGGTTGGCTGTAAGTACTTGCATCTGTCTCAGTCAGTTGCTGGTAGAGCCTTTCTGAGGACAGCCATGTCTGCAAGCACATCATAGCATCAGCAATAATGCAAGGGTTGGTGCCCACCCATGGGATGGATCCCAGGTTGGGCCTTGTATTCAGTCTCTGATCCATTTTGTCCTAGGAACAATTCCGGGTCAAAAACTTTGAAGGTAGGCTGGTAACTCCATCACTCCAGTGGGGGTCCTGTCTATCTACTGGAGGTAGTCTCTTCAGGTTCCATCTCCCCTCTGTTGGGCTTTTCGGCTAAGGTCATCTCCACTGAATCCTGGGATCCTCTCAAATCCATGCTGTCTGAGAGTTTCTAGAGGTTTCCCCCATCCCCAATCCCTGCAGCTGCATATTTCCATTCCTTCTCCTAACCCTCTGGACTTCTCTCCTGTCTCCCCACACCTAATCCTGCCCCTCTTGTCTCCTTCTCCTCCCTTCCCCCATTCAGGTCCTTCCCTTCCTCTGCCTCTTATGACTATTTTATTCCCCCTTCTAGGTGAGATCCAAGCATCCTGGTTTGGGCCTTCCTTCTTGTTTAACTTCTTTGGGTCTGTGGAATAGAGCATGGGTATCCTGTATTTTATGACTAATATCCACTTATCAACGAGTACATACCATACATGTTCTTTTGGGTCTGGGTTACCTCACCCAGGATGTTATTTTCTAGTTCTATCCAATTGCCTGTAAAATTCATGATGTCTTCATTTTTAAAAGCTGAATAGTATTCCCTTGTGTAAAGGAACCATTTTCTGTATCTATTCTTTGCTTAAGGGACATCTGGGTTGTTTCCAGCTTCTGGCTATCATAAATAAGGCTGCTATTATCCCCAAAACTTCATTAGCATCAATTTATCAATGTTAAGCTAAAATTAATTGTCCAATGTCTTTTCAGAAGCATAAAGTCATTTAAAATTGTGATATAGCTCATATAACTACAGAATCCACTTTTTAAATTGTACTTTTTAGTGTATCTGGAGTGGCCTAGCTACTCCTATCACATTCCACAATGCTTTGTTACCCCACACCAGTTCATGCCTTTAAGCAGTTACTCTCATTTATCCCCTTTCTTAGGTCCTGAGAACAAGTAATCGACTCTCTGTCTATAAACTTGTTTGTTCTGGATATGTGGGTATTTTATATAAATGAAACTGCACTCCATTTATCTTTTCAAAGCTTTTGGCTAGGCTATTTTCAAGATTGACCTATATGGTAGGAGTGGATTGTACACTGTTTTTCCTTTTGTCTGATTGGCATTCTGCTGTCTGGGCATGCCATACTGTGTTCATGGACTCACTCATTGCTAGGCATTGGATTGTTTGCACTTTGAGTCTGTGACTGGTTGTATACATGCCTCTGAGTAGACATTGTACTTGCTTCCCTCTCACCTATAACTAGTTATATAGAATTTCTAGGTTACATGATGACGCTATCTTCAGTTTTTTGAGAAACTGCCGAGCTCGTTTCTAAATGGATTGCGACATATACAGCATTTTGTGGCATCAGCAGTATAGGAGAGTTCCAGTTTCCTCACATTCTCCCTGGCACCTGTTCCTGTCTATTTTATTGTAGTGCCCTGATGGGTGTGAGTGTTGCCATATTGTGGTTTTGATTGAATTTCCTAATGACTACCAATGCAGAGAATTTTCTCATGTGCCTACTAGTAATTTACACATCATCTTTGGAGAAATGTTTATCCAAATGCATTGCCAATTTTTTTAATTGAGTTGTCTTTTAATTGTTAAGCAATATATTGTTTTTAAAGGAGTGTACGTACTTTGAGAAGTCCAATGGGACTCCATTAGGACAATTACTTCCTGTGAAATAGATACTGTAAAAAAAAAAAAAAAAGTAAAGAGTTAATTATCTAGAAGAAGGTGAGTCCATTCCACACTGAGTTCAGAAGTCTAGGATTAAAGCCTCTACACCTGGTTTCTGAGGTCCCATGACTGTTGGTCTCACTTACAAGATTAAAAGTAGTAATGAGACCAGGCACAGCAGCAGAGACAGGTGTATCTCCCTATGTTTGAGGCCATCCTGGTCTTAAAAGCAACTTGATGTCCTAGGGTGGGGTGATATCCAAATGGGGGCTTCCTCTTCTCTCAGGAGAAGGGGAGGAATAATGGGGGATGGATCTGTAAGGGTGGGACTGTGAAGAGAGGGAGGAGTCTGTGATCCAGGATGTAAAGTGAATAAATAAATTACATAATGGGGGAAAAAAGGAGTCCAGGACAGTCAGGACTCTGTTGTCCATAGAAACCCCATCTTGGAAAAGCAGTAGGTGGAGAAAGAGAAGGAGGAGGAACAGAGGAGGAGGAAGAAGAGGAAGAGGAGGAGGAGAGGAGAGGAAGGAAGAAAAGGAAAGAAAGAAGGAAGGAAGGAAGGAAGGAGAGAAAGAAAGAAAGAACAAGAAAGAAAGAAAGAAAGAAAGAAAGAAAGAAAGAAAGAAAGAAAGAAAGAAAGAAAGAAAGAAAGAAAGAAAGAAATGAGTAGTTTGCAGAAACAGTCAAACATCCAAACCAACCATAGTCTACTGTGTGACCTATCTCTCATTTTTTTTTATTTTTTTGTCTCTCATATTTTTATTCTCAGTGTAATAATAACATGGGATAGTACCATAATGATGAAGGAAGAGTCTAAGACTATGAATCTAGCCAAAAAGCGTGTCTTAGTTACCTCTCTATTGCTGTGATTAGACATCATGACCAAGGCAACTTACAGAAGACTGAGTTTATTAGCGGTTTCAGATAGAATACTTGATGTCTGAGTGGTGGTAGCAGGTGTCTGGAGCCACGACTGAGAGCTCACATCTTGAGAGGCAAAGCAGGAGTCAGAGAGTGCATGGGAATGGTGTGTTTCTTTTAAAGTCTCAAAGCCGACCCCCAGTAACACACCTTCTCTAACAAGGCCACGCCTAATTCTACCCAGACAAGTCTATCAACTGAGAACCCACGGTTGAAACATATGACCCTCTGCAGGCTGACCTTTCAAACCTGCTCTCCATGCAGGTGAGGACTCACAGGTAAATGTGATCAAGCTTGAACGCAGCTGGTGCAGTGAGGCCTCTGGAAATACTTCAGTAGAGGAACTCTACTGCAGGGAGAATAATTTGGAGGAAAACTGCTCTGGTGTAAATTAACAGCTCATGCTCTAAAACTACAGTGACTGGACAGTTTCTGTCCCCAAATTATGTTGCTTTTAAACAGGAATATGCTGACATACATAATTTACCTGGACAGGATAGAGAAAAAGTAAAACTTGCCCTTTTGTGGTAAAACCATTGCTAGGATAGACCACGTCTGGAAGAATGGATTCTCCATGTTACATCACCTCAAGAGTTTGAGGTTCCTGTAGTCAGAGAGAAAGAAACCTGTATTTTAAGAAAGAAAGAATGTGGATGGGAGGGTCAAGAGTGACCAAAGAGTTAGTCGTTCTCCTGGCATTTGGAAGCAGGAGAAACTAGGATGACTACTCAAAGGAAAAATGCCTTTGTCCAACTATTTGCACGTCAACTATTAGATCAGTTTTTTCTTGCCCTTTACAAGTACATAGGTGAAAATGTATATTTTAACAAAAGCTTGTAGATGTAGAATTTATTCCCATTTTATGCAATATAGTATCTACAACTTGTTTGCATTTCCTCATGAAGACAAAGATAGTATTTGTTATTGATGCATAATCTCAAAGGATATATTTTCTGTCTCAAATGACACCACTTAGGTGAAACCTTTCATTTGTAGCCCTAAAATTCAAGATACTAGATCACATAGTATAATTATTATTCATTTATATTTGTTAAAAGATTTGAGAAATTTGAACATATAATTTAATATTCCTAATTTTGGGGATTGCTACTATTAATTTAACCTAATTTCACTCATGCAACACAATTTATCTATTGAGATGTACTCCCAACCATTCTGATCTCCTGTTTTAGTAATAGCATGTGTTAGTATTCTGTCTAAGCTCCACCCCACACTTACCTGGCGATGGCCAGGTATGCTCCGCCCCATAGACCTGGCCCACTATAAAAGGGGCTACTTGCCCCTCCTCTCTCTCTCTCTCTCTCTCTCTCTCTCTCTCTCTCTCTCTCTCTCTCTCTCTCTCTCTCATTGCTCTCTCTCATCACACTCTCACCTCTCTGCCCCTTGGGTTCTCCTTCCCTTTCCTCTCTCTCCACATGGTCATGGCTGGCCTCCACTTCTCTGTTCTCTACACACACACACACACACACACACACACACACACACTCTGCCTCTCTAACTCCCATTCTCTGCCCTGAATAAACTCTATTCTATACCATGTCTGTGTGCGTGTGGTCCCTCAGGGGGAAGAGGTGCTTGGGCAAGGGCCTGCCTGGGCACCCCCTTCCCCCACACTGCTATGCCACATTCTCTAAACCCCTCATTCGTTCTTTTTGAGCCCCCTTCAGCATGTAAGTGAATGGCTATGTGTATTCATTAGCCCACCAGTTAGAGAAAGAACTGTTGTGCTCATCACTGCCTATATTCTTCTACTATGTAATTTTAATCTCAATTATGGGTAAATTTTACCGTAGTCAATCACTAGTTGTTACAGGTTTACCAAGTATGGTGAACTGATCACATTCCTTCCTTTAGCATGTTAACAATGATGGGCTTTCTCTACTGTGGGAAGTCATCCTGAGCTATTCAGATTTAATGCTTACTCATGGCCCTAAGGTGGTGGCTGCTAAAATATAAGAACAATTAACTAGAGCCTTCCCCATGAGCTATCGGTGCGAGAAGATTCCCGAGAATACCACAAGATGTTCCTACCCTAACCGTGGAATGCTCCTGCCGGGTTAACTCCGGGTGTCCTCTCCAGATGACCAGATGACCTCCTCGCTTTCTGCTTCGATCCCTAGGGGTGTCTCTGCCCTTCCCTCCTTTGTCTGGTGTGAAGGTTAATTCCTTCTCTGTAAGCCTTAAAACCCACGTACCTCCCAGACATTAAATGAAGCCATGACACAACCCAGACTGACTTGTCTTTCTTAGCATGCTTGGCCTCCCTTCTCTCTTCCCCCCATTTTTGAGCCTCAGGTAGTGCCCCTTCGAGACCCTGGAATAACTGGACCTGCTGGACGAGTCACTCTACATTATTTTACTTTCCCTGGTAAATAAATAAAGGAAATAGAAAGCAAGATAAATTATTGCCAGCACAATAGCCCATGCTAATCAATACTTTCCTAGCAAGGTACTCTCTAACGATATTAAGAAATTCCTATCAGCTTTAGGATAATTATATTCAGAAGTCACTTATAGTTTCCTGCCCTTCTGTAACTGAGGCTCCAGTTCCTTTATAACATCCTTCCTGGTTTGAAGACCTATTTGAGTCCAACACCAATAGGTTGCATGGTCCAAGAAGATGGGCCTAGACATGTCTAACACTCCAAGCTAAGGAAATAATTCATGAAGATTTGGTGAATCAAGGATTCTCAGTACTTTCTTAATAGTAATTATTTTTTTCCAAAGCTTTTATTAACAGGCTTATTCTTCAAAAACACCAGCAGCCTGTGTGTCAGTGTTTCCTGGTGCAGTTGCTTGTATAAATACAAAGGCCCTGACTCAAATGCTTATTTCCAGCCTGTGTGCTAAATGGGTAGTGAAGGACCTAATCAAAAGGTTTAGTAGTCAGGATGTATTCTTGGAAGGGATTATGAGACCTCTTGCCCCTTCCCCTCACAGGTAACCAAGAAGCTTCCTCAACCATGCTCCCTCTCTGGGATGCTCTAAGCTACACAAACAAAAAGACCAAAGGGTCACAAATTGAAAGCTCCAAAACTGTAACCCAGGTAAAATTTTTCATATTATAACTCAATTTATCTCAGCTACTTATCACAGAAACAGAAAGCTGAGTAATATATATATATATATATATATATATATATATATATATATATATACACACCATTTTTTAAAAATATTTGTATTCCAGAGAATTCAGTCAACCCTTGCAGTTTATCCTCAACTATCTATTAAGAATTGTGTTTCTAGAGGTGGCCTTCAAGAAACCCAAGGCTGTCAGTTAGACTCAGGAAGGGTTCTCTAGTGATCACTGCTCTCCTTGGGGTCCAGTACTCTTCCTCTACACTGGAAATACTGCTGAGCTCTTCCAGTCATAAGGTTGCCTGTGAGGCAAACAGGCATTTGTAGGAAGAGCATGTTTGTATAATTTTGATTTTGAGATCTACAGGGAATCACCCTTTGTTGGAAGCAGAGAGCATGTCCTGCCTACGCTTCTAGCTCTCTGATCTGTCTCCATATTTTAGGATCTGGTCTCATGGGCATTTAGGCTTAGGAGATAGCACCTAGCTTCAACCAGTTCTTCTCTAATTCTTTTGATATATATCCGCTCTACTGTCTCTTAGGGGGAGGAGGAGAGGAAGGTCGATAATGAGAAATGCCTTTGTTGGGGCTGGGGACATAGATCAGTGAGATAAAGCACTTCCCGTGTAAGTGTAAGGACCAACTTACAATTGACTTCTAGAACCCATATAAAGCTAGACATAGTGCGAGATTGTAACTGCAGCTCTCCCCCTGCAGGAAGGGCATTAGAGGCCAGAAAACACTGAATACTATGGATGAGCTAGTCTGGCACATACACTGGTGAGCAATGAGAGACACTGTGTCAAGGTGAAAGGCAAGGAGTGATGCCAGACGTGGTCTTCTGATCTCCACATATGTGACATACATGTGACTGTGTTCACACAATGTGAACACATGCATGTTTAGACATGTACACACACACATACACAAAGACAAAACCGGGTTTGTCTAACCTCTATTCCTGGCTGATGTGCTGTGTAAGTCTATAAGCCATGGTATGAGATAGTCAGGGGATTTAGTCCCCTGAGCTTCATTTTTCACATCTAAACTCTAAAGTAACAGGGACAAAAAAAATACTGTTCAGGGTGTTTGTTGGTGCCAACATTGAACAGGGACCATAAAATATCATGCACTATGTGTGCTGGTGCCAGTGTTGTAACATGGAACATAAAATGCCATGCAGTGTGTACATTGGTGCCAATGTTGTAACACAGATCACAAAGTCAGGTTCAGTGCGTATGTGTTGATGCCAACATTGTGAGCTGTTCATGTGGTCTCAGTGAGTTATACATTTGTACTCTATGAGCAAGGTTTGTTTTTTTTTTCTCTTTTCTTTTCAGATTTGAACACTCCTTTTACAAGGAAGACAGTTGATTTTTTGCCCACTATGATAAGATGGTTTTGAGGGCAAAACAAAGAATTCTTAAGGCTTTGAGGCCCACGCCTGTACAGTTTCTGATAGGGGAATTGTGAAAAATCTCATTTTTGTGGTGTTCTACTCTCAAGGTGATGGATCATCTCTTTGGCCCAAAGAGATGGAGCCTCTCCTTAAGGCTTCTGTTGATTTGCATATGTGCCTGTTATCTGGATGCAATAAAAGAGTTTCGTACTTCTCATCACCATCTAGAGTTGAAAATAGTAGTACTTTGTGTTGGCACCAGGACTTCTGAAACCTGTGACATCACATAGGCGACAGTGAGACCTATACACTTGTTGTCAAGGCAACAGCCACCATATTCCCAGAATCCATTGGGCTCACCTTTGCCTGTGACCACATCACCATCCATGTATATATAAGAGGAGCACCCTCCATCTCTCTTCCCCTCTTCTCTTTCTACTGTCACCTTTGCCCTTTCTCCTCTCAATAAACCTCTTGTGGAACTGTTTGGCCTGGTGTGGTCTTTCTGGAGCCACTGCTACCCACTGACCCCAACACTTAGAAATTCAACATTTCCAGGTAGTGTCCTCAGTGTGCAGTGACTTGTATATCCCAGACTCACTTAAAAGATTCCTGCTTTAATTTCTATTATAATAAAATTAGAACCAGGTATTGGGTACATTCCTGTGATATCAGCACATAAAGAATTGAAACAGTAGGATTGCTGTTAGTTAAAGGTCAGCCTGGACTACATAGTGAATACCAAGTGAGCCAGTGCTATATAGTGAAACCTTGTTTCCAACAAATCAATAAATCTGATGAGTCACCATAGGTGTGTGTGTGTGTGTGTGTGTGTGTTACTTGACCTGAGAGCAATTGTATAGCTGGCTGTCTCTTTTCCTATCACTGGCTAGGCACCAACTTTAAAAAGCATGTGGCCCTGAGCAGCGTGCTATCCTAGGGAGACCTTCATTCTCCTGCCACCTCTCCGCCTCCATCAGACTCTTGAACTATAGACTGGAGCCATTTGTCCTCTGAGAGGCTCCACCCAGCAGCTGACTCAGACAGATACAGACATCCACAGCCAAACAGTAGATGGAGCTTGGATACTCTTATGGAAGAATAGGAGGATGTAACTGTGCAGCAGTGCCGGGCAAACTGGGTTTACCTGAATAGGAGGCTGGAATTAAGGTGGTGGGGGGTGAGAGAAGAATGGAGCCAAGACAAAAGTTCTGATCCTTATTGCATGCTGGGGAATCCTCTGGGTATATGCCCAGGAGTGGTATAGCAGGATCTTTCGGAAGTGACGTGCCCAGTTTTCTAAGGAACCACCAGACTGATTTCCAGAGTGGTTGTACCAATTTGCAACCCCACCAGCAGTGGAGGAGTGTTCCTCTTTCTCCACATCCTTGCCAACACCTGCTATCTCCTGAGTTTTTAATCTTAGTCATTCTGATTGGTGTAAGGTAAAATCTCGGAGTTGTTTTGATTTGCATTTCCCTGATGACTAATGAAGTTGAGCATTTTTTAAGATGTTTCTCCGCCATCCGAAGTTCTTCAGGTGAGAATTCTTTGTTTAACTCTGTACCCCATTTTTAATAGGGTTATTTGGTTTTCTGGGGTCTAACTTCTTGAGTTCTTTGTATATATTGGATATTAGCCCTCTATCTGATGTAGGGTTGGTGAAGATCTTTTCCCAATTTGTTGGTTGCCGATGTGGTATATATACACAATGGAATGTATATTCATTAGAAACAATGAATTCAATGAAATTCTTATGCAAATAGATAGAACTGGAGAACATCATACTAAGTGATGTAACCCAGTCTCAAAAGATCAATCATGGTATGCACTCAATAATAAGTGGATATTAGCCTGGAAAACTGGAATACCTAAAACATAATCCACACATCAAATGAGGTACAAGAAGAACGGAGGAGTAGCCCCTGGTTATGGAAAGACTCAGTGTAGCAGTATACGGCAAAACCAGAACAGGGAAGTGGGAAGGGGTGGGTGGGAGAACAGGGGGAGGGAAGGGGGCTTATGTGACTTTCGGGGCGTGGGGGGCCAGAAAAGGGGAAATCATTTGAAATGTAAATAAAAACTATATCGAATAAAAAAAAAAAAAGAAAAGTTCTGATCAAGGCTCAAAGTTTAATTTTCAGTCCTGCATTTATAAGGTAAAGACCCATCCTTAGTTTCAGCTCTGTTCTTGTTTCAAAACAAGCTTCAGCAGGAAGTCTTGTTTTTGCAGGAATACTATGGATCTGGTAAACAGGAAACTTCCACCTGGTCTGAAGACTCTACAACAGGTGGGCTAGGCAACTGTGGCAAACAAGGCCTGATTAGCCCACACATGTCTGGGGGAAGGGTACAGGAGGAAGGATTATGGACCCCAGAAGGGGATAGGCACTACACAGGAAGACCAACAGAATCAACTAATTTGGATCCTTGATGCTCTCAGAGCCTGAACCACTAACTAAAAACATGCATGGCTGGACCTAGAACTCCCCGCACATATGTAGCAGATGTGCAGCTTGGTCTTCATGTGCACCATGGTCCTAAACTGGATTGGGACCTATTCCAAAAGCTGTTGCCTCTCTGTGGAATATGTTCTTCTAGTTGGGCTACCTTGTCTGGCCTCAGTGGGAGAGGAAGAACCTCCTTCACAGAGACTTTAAATGCCAGGGTCTGGGGGTGGGGTGAGGGGAAGGAGGATACTCAGGTGAGATGCCACCCACTCAGAGAAGGGGAGGGGAAGGGGAAGGATTGTGGGAGGGGTGACCAGGAGGGGGGCAGTGAGCAGGAAGAAAAGTAAATTAAATTTAAAAAAAAAGAATGGAAGGAAAGAAGAAAGGGGAAGAAAGGAGAAAGGAGGGGAAAGAAAGGGGTAGGGGGAGAAGGCAAGAGGAGAAGAAAAAGGTGAGGGAAAGGGAGGGAAAGGAGAAGATAAAGAAACAGGCTAAATGGGTGAAAGGAAGAGATTAGAAATTTACATAAAATTCTAAAAGCTTAGCCTGTGCTATTTCTACACCTTAGTTTTCGTCAGATCAGTAAGCTACACTCAGATATTTGGATTTTAGTCATTTCCTCTACCCACATTCATTCTGACCATTTATGTGTTCCTTGGTTTCTTAATTACTAATGAATACATAGGAAGTAAAAAAAAAAACTTTTTTTTTAAAAAAAAAGAGTATAATTTAAAATGGAAAGCTTTAGCAGGATATAATGCATAACCCTAGTTTCTATTAAAGGCTTTCACTGAAATAAAGCTGTGGCCAGGTAAGGAGAAATCTCAGTCATTAGGAGGGTAATGAAGGAGATCATAATGTAGTGGCAAGTCTAGGCAACTTAGTGATATCTGGTTTCTAAACTCAAATAGAAAAGGCTTGGGAAGTAGCTTAGTAATAGAGAAAAATTTACTGTGATTTGGCATATCACACAGAATCTTGGGAATTAACTTTATTTTTCTCCTTGCAGATTTTCAAAAACTATTCTACCACTCACTTCTAAAAATTTCTCAAATCTGGGGCCATAAAAGACTAATACAAAAGTCTGAGCCAAATCCAAGCCTACTTGTCCACCTTTATATAATTCCATTTTGACCTTATAGTTTTAAAGTTTCATCCTTTTAGCTAGTAAGTCGTGACCAACTTCATGGCAAATTACAATTACAGTTAACAGATAGTCTTCAAATTACAAACTTCGGTGAAGTTTTGAAGGACATTTAGTGTGAAAAACATTTGCATCAAGACTGTGTTCTGTAGGAGGATTCAAGTAGTAACAAGAACTCTGTTCAGGGAAAAAAGGACAAGATAGATTCTTCTAAATGTGGGGCATCTCTATTACATTTGTCCTCTTGGGCAGGTAAAACTCATTGAATTGTCATTGGGTCTCTACCGTGCTAGGCAAATTTGGAGCTGGGCATTAAGAAAAAGACTATTGGCAGCTGTAGTCCCTGCTGATCACCTCAGTAGCAACCCCACATCATGAGATTGTGAACAATGTCTTTTACTCTCTTTTCTCTTCCTCTTGGCTCCTTCCCTGGTCCACTTTCTCATTCCCAATCTCTTTTTAAAAATCTATTGAAAGGGAGAAAAAATTAACAATACACTGTGTTCTAGGATTATGTTTCTTTCAAGTTGGCTGACATCCCAACACCTCGAGCCATGGGTTGTTAAGAACGCATCAACTTGAAAGGTCAATCCAGCCACGGGACTCATCCAACAACAACTGAAGAATGGTCAGATGCGGTCCAGGGAACTGAGTGCTTCTTTGTGTTTATTTAGTCCAGCAGTGTTTGGGGCACTGTGTCATGAAAGGCACTGCCTCCAGAGAGAGAAAGGCAAAATCAGTCTCTGGAAAGATTTAAAAATAGCAAACATCATTCCTAAATGGAGACAAGCCCTAGACATTTATGAATGATGCATGATGCAAATTCACTTTTGCACCACATAATATTTCTAATCCATCTTTCTTAAACAGCAGATTGGGTTTATTTCTATTATTTTAAGGGATTCTGACTCATATTATTTGTAAAAGTTTAAGATTGGTGCTTGGAGAGCTCATTTAAAATGAAATAAAGTTAATCCCATACAAAAGGCATTTTAATGGATAGAAATATTCAGCCTGGGGGAAGGGGAATGGGGGCACTCTCTAGAAAGTACCAGAGACCTGGGAGATAAAAGACTCTCAGAACTCAAAGGGAGGAATCTTAGATGAAATGCCTAACAGTGGGGGGAGGGAACTGAAGGCAGGGCATCAAATGGAGGGATGGAGTTGCCATCCCACAGTCACAAATTCTTACTCAGAATTGTTCCTGTCTAAAAGAACTGCAAAGACAAAAATGGAGAAGAGACTGAGGGCAAGACCTGCCTAACTTGGGATTCATCTCAAGGGGAGGCCCCAAGGCCTGACACAATTACTGATGCTATGGGGTGCTTACAAACAGAAGTCTAGCATGATTGTCCTCCAAGAGGCCCAACAATCAGCTGACTGAGACAAACACAGATACTTACACCCAACCCTTGGACTGAAGTTGGGGACCCCTGTAGTTGAATTAGGGAAAGGTTGGAAGAAGCTGAAGGGGAGGGAGACCCCATAGGAAGATCAGCATTCTCAACTAACCTGGACCCCTGAGATCTATCAGACACTGAGCCACCAACCAGGCAGCATACATCAGCAGATTGGAGGCCCCTGACAGCAGAGGACTGTCTGGTCTGGCCTCAGTGGGAGAAGATACATCTAACCCTCAAGAGACTTGAGGTAGCAGGGATTGGGGAGGCCTGGCAGGAAGGGGACATCCTCTTGGAGACAGAAAGAAGAAGGAATGGGATGAGGAACTATGGGAGGGAGGAACAGGAGGCGGGAAAACTACTGGACTATAAAAAAAAATGTCTCTAAAGTAATAAAAATATTTTTATAAAGGACATTTTTTAAAGTTACTATTCTTGTTGTATATGTACGTATGTGCCTGAGAGTACATGCAAATGCACACATGCATGTCACAGCACACATGAGGCGGTCAGAAGGCAACTTATGGAAGTTAGTTCTCTCCTTCAACCATGTAGGACACAGAAATAGAACTCAGGTCATTTGCCTTGGTGGCAAGACCCTTCATTTGCTGAGCCATCTTACCTGCAAAAATAGCAGCTATTAGTTATTTACCAGTTAATGAGGCAGCTGTTTTTGTGATGTTCTGATTCTTTCATTAGAGACTATTCTTCACGGCTCCAAACAAAACTGAGGTTCTCCATCCCATAGTAAGCTGATGGTTGGACCTAAGTTCTTCAGTTTACTTTGCTGTTTAGGTTTCTGCTAATTGCTCAATGGAGCTGCTAGTAGCTGCTACTTGGGTCTCACCTATTAATGCTGTGACTTGTCTCATAATCCCAGGGAGGTGATGACTGGATTCTAGTATCACATGTAGCCAACCTGCCTGCTTGCTTGCTTGCTTGCTTCATTCATTCATTCATTCATTCATTCATTCATTCATTCATTTATTATGAAAATAGACCATTTTCATACAATAAATTTTGGTTATTGTCCCCTCCTCAACTCCTCCCAGCTTCTCCTCCCTCTCTACCCACACACCCTTTTTTCCCTCTCATTAGAAAATAAACAGGCATCTAAATGTTAGTTTCTGCGTCTGTTGGCTTCTGGGTCGACTTCTGTAGCCGCTGGCCGCTAGCCGGCACACACGCGCGCACCCCGGACGCCGGGCCGCGGACCGCGGTGGGGCCGGGAACCGCAATGAGGCACGCTAGACCAAATGGTTCCACGTGGAGTTTATTTAAGAAGGGAAGGGTAGCCGGCGGGAACGGGAGTGAGAAGGGAAGGAAAAGAGAGAGAGGGAGGAGCGCTGCTAGGTTATATAGGAGTGGTGACGTAATTACAGGTAAAGGTGGGCTATGGAATTCTGGGTAGATGGCGGCCGTTGCCTGGGCAACGGACCTATACATCTTAGGCCTTAGGTACCTACACTAAATAATACTAATACATTTAATATAATATGAAAACAGAAAAATCATATAGAAAAACAACAACCAGAAAAAAGATCCAAAGAAAAAAACACATAGACCCAGAGACGCACACTTAAAAACTCAGAAATCCCATTTAAAAAAAAAATCACAAAACAAGGAAAAAGACCTGTAAGCTAGGGGGGAAAGTACCCAGACAAGGCACTGTGAGGAAAAAAAATACCAAAAACAAACAAGCAGACAACAAAAAACATCTCCCAAAATACTATTGAGCTTATGTTGGCCATCGACCACTGAGCACAGGGTCTGCCCTTAGGAATGGATGTATATCCAGTAAGACTTTTTAGAAAATTAACGTTTCTTTTGGGAGCAAATGCCAATTGGACATAGCTTGGATTCGGGATGGGGGTTATGTCTACTTCCACTCTTAGTGCTAGCATCCTGTCTTAGTCAGGGTTTCTATTCCTGCACAAACATCATGACCAAAAGCAAGTTGGGGAGGAAAGGGTTTATTGAGCTTACACTTCCATGTTGCAGTTCATCACTAAAGGAAGTCAGGACTGGAACTCAAGCAGGTCAGGAAGCAGGAGCTGATGCAGAGGCCATGGAGGGATGTTTCTTACTGGCTTGCTTCCCCTCGCTTGGTCAGCCTGCTCTCTTATAGAACCCAAGACCACCAGCCCAAAGGTGGTACCACCCACAAGGGGCCCTCCCCACTTGATCACTAATTGAGAAAATGCCCCACAGCTGGATCTCATGGAGGCACTTTCCCAACTGAAGCTCCTTTCTCTGTGATAACTCCAGCCTGTGTCAAGTTGACACTCAAAATCAGCCAGTACAGATCCTATCTGGCTTGGACCTGTGGTCAATTGTGGAGAAAGAACATAAGCTGCTGGGAAGGTATATGCTTTTGTGTTTGGATGAAACATTCTGTACATATCTATTAGGGCTATCTGATTTATGACATCACTTAGATCCAGTATTTCTCTGTTGAATTTTTGTCTGGGTGGCCTGTCTATGCACTGAAGTCATCCACTATTAGTGTGTGAGGGTCAATATGTGATTTTAGCTGTAGCAGTGCTTCTTTTATAAACTCAGGTGCCCTCACATAGGGTTCATAGATGTTAATAATTGCAATGTCCTCTTGGGGATTTTCCTCTTCACTAGTATGCAGAGTCCTTCTCTGTCTCTTCTGGTTAGTTTTAATTTAAAGTCAATTCTGTCAGATATTAAAATAACTATACAGGCTTGCTCCTTGTGTCCATTTTCTTGAAATATACTTTTCTAACCTCTTACCCTGAGGTAGTTTCTATCCTTGTTGGTGAGATGTGTTTCTTGGATACACCAGAAAGGTTTGTCCTCTTTTCCCATCCATTCTGTTAGTCTGTGTCCTTTTTATTGGGGAATTAAGATATTGAAAGTTACATTGTTGAAAATTATCAATGGGCAGTATTTGCTGATTCCTGTTATTTTGTTGTGGTGTGGGACTTCCCCTTCCATATTTTGATTTGATGATGTATTGTTATTTATTTCTTATGTTTTCTTGGGTATAGTTAATCACTTCAAGTTGAAGTTGTCCTTCTAGTACCTTCTGTAGACCTGGATTTACAGAAAAAAAAATACTACTCAGATTTAATGTTATCTTGGCACATCTTTCCTTTTCTAACTACTGTGATTGAAAGTTTTGCTGTATTTAGTTGTCTAGACTTGTATCTGGTCCCTTGGAGTTAATAGAACATCTGTCCTGGCCTTGATTGCTTTTAGCGTCTCCATTGAGAAGTCAAGTGTTATTCCAATAGGTTTCTCTTTATATGTTACTTGACATTGTTCCCTTGCAGCCTTTAATATGCTTTCTTTCCTTCTTTACATTCAGTATTTTGATTATTATATGCTGACAGGACTTTGTTTTCTGCTCTAGTTTATTTGGAATCCTGTGTGTTTCTTGAATTTTGATAAGCATCTCCTTTAAGCTAGGGTAATTTACTTATATGATTTTGTTGAAAATATTTTCTGTGTCTTTGACCTGGTTTCTTCTTCCTCTCTCCTTATTATTTGTATATTTGGTCTTTTTATAATGTCCCAGATTTATTCCTGAATGTTTTGTGCCACGATATTTTTATTTTATTATATTGTTTAACATTTTCTTTGACTGTGGTATCTATTTCCTTTATTGCATCTTCCATGAGGCTTATGTCAGAGATTTTTTGATTGAATTTCTATATTTTTCACTTCCTGTTTGGGTTTTATTTAGTGATTCTATAATCTACTTTCTTAAACAGTTTTCATTACTGCATTCTTCTGTTTGTTTGCATTTTCACAGAATTAATGGATTTACTAATGTCTTCTTTTAGTTCCCTGAGCATATTCATAATCAGTGTTTTGAAGTCCTTGTCCTGTACTTCAGCTATATTGTATTTCTCAGGGGTTACTCTAGTAGATTGCCTGGGATTGGTTGCAGCATATTGTCTTGGATGTTATTGACTGTATTTTTTTGTTTCTAGGTTTGAGATGCTTGTGATTCTTGTGTTGATATCTGGTCTTATCATTGCTGTATAATTATTCTGTTCTTTGGTGAGGCTTCTCTGGATGTTAGAAACGTGTATTGGCTGTAGGTTTCCTGGTAGGGAGTGTGTCCAAGTTCCTGCCACATGCATCCACTGGAGTACTAAATATACTTGCTTTTAGGTATTGTGATCTGATACAAAGGAATGGGAATGTGCTAGAAGAGGGGTTCTATAAGGTTCCATAAGAAAGAGGAAATCTGGGTCTACCACAAGGTTTGACCAAGTCCCTAGGGAGTAAAGGCAGATAGGAAAAATGAGTCCCTGAAAGTGGACTGTCACGGGGCTGAGGATGAGATGGTATTTTAAATGGAGGACAGGAAGTAAATCACCTATTTGATTCTCAAGTCAGCATGGCTAGCAGGCTTCCAGGGTCAAGAATGACTCTGGGTCTTGGTGATGATTGACACAAAGGGGTGGGTGAAAGAGGAAGATCGTGTCTCTCCCATAACTTGGTAGTTCGAACACATCAGATGTGAACTGGTCAAACCTGACCTACTGAGAATCTGGTTTTCCATATGACTTCCAGTTTCAGATGATGAGAACTGCATCTTCCCAGAGCAGGGACAAAAACCAATGAAAATAAGGAAATGGAAATGCAGCAGGCTGTGCTGACATAAAAAATTCAGAACGGTTTGTTTAAGAAGCTACTTCAGGCTCCATTCCCCAGAATAGGGGAATGCAACTCAGGAAATTGCAGGAGGGGTAAGGAGGGGCAGAGGGGATGGGATAGGGGATTTTTGGAGGGGTAGTGCGGAAAGGGGATACCACTTGAAATGTAAATAAAGTAAATATCTAATAAAAAATAAAAAAGGAGCTACTTCAGAAATGTGTGTGTGTGTGTGTGTGTGTGTGTGTGTGTGTATGCATGTGCATCTGTGCTATGACCAGCTCAGAAATTTTCAATCCAGTATCCTTTCTCAGAGGGTTGGCTCCAAACCTAGCAGATGTGAAAGTCTGAAGATGCACTCAAGTTCCTTACATAAAGTGATATTGTATATGTACACAACCTACACAATCCTCTCATTACCTTAAATTATCCCTAAATTATGTATAATAACTAATGCATTATAAATACTACATAAATGATGTGCTGTACTGTTTAGGGAATAAGGGGAAGAAAAATATTTTTTGCATATTTAGCTCAGTCAGTTGTTTTTTTAAATGTTTTCCATTGGCTCCATAATGCAATAGATCAATAGATGAATTACCTGACCAGACACAGGGCTGACTTCCCAAACCTGCTGTGTTTCTCCTTTGTCCTGCTCTTGCCATCATGGATCTCTAACTTAAAACAAAGCCTGAACTCTTTCATCTTTGTGACAAGCTCTAGCATGTAGGAAACCTAAACTAGGCCCCCATAAGATAGTAACTATATTTTACATTTACTCGTCATAACAAAATTACATGTTGCTCAAATAAATGAATTTTATTATTCTTTATAAAAAGCGAATCCTTACAAATATGAAAACAAATCACAATATCAATAATCTTTGAGTATTGTCAACAACAAAAAAATGCCAGTATCTCATGAAATAATATCTGTAGTGGAAATAATAAATTTGGGGGTTTAAATAGGTATGGTCCCCATATACTCTGATTTTGGTCTAATAGGAGTGGCACTATTAGGAATGGTGGCCTTGTAGGAGAAGATGTAACCTTGTAGGAGGAAGTGTGTCACTGCGGGCAGGCTTTGAAATCGCTTATGCTCAAGCTATTCCTAGCATGGCACATAGTCTTGTTTTGTTGCCTTCCTGGATGCTGCCATGCTTCTCACCATGATAACAATGGACTAAGCCTCTGAACTGTAAGCCAACCCCGATTAAATGTTTCTAAGAGTCACCACGGTCATCATGTCTCTTCACAGCAATAATGTTTGACGTTCATATTCAATGAGTACAAATCAGACATGTGACATTGTACATGTTACTAATTCAGATAATAATTTATAGAATGCATTCAGCATAGCCTAGTTGTGAAATTCAAATTGTAGATCATATGAAAATAAGTAAGATATCTTCAGTTTTACATAAAATGTTTATTGAATCAGTGGATAATGTCTGATGTAAGTATGTATTTAAGGACTTCTCCCCCACCTTAAATCCACTCTACTCTTCCAGGACTTTAGGCAAAGCATTCTTAACATGAGGCCACTGACATAAAACACAGATGTTGGAGATAAACAAAATAATAAAGCCTATTTGTCAGTTATAATGCTGTTCCTATATGTTAATCACTGGCTTCAGTTCTATTAGTCAGTTTGCTTTGTTGAGTTTTTCAGTTTCTGCTTTGGAATGTTTATAAATTTTTGAAAGATATTTAAATAACATAAAATACTTGGCTTAAAAATGTTGAGTTTGGTTTTAACACCTCAACACTCGTCAAAAGATCATTACTTTTCTTCATGTAAGGACAAATTTATTCTTATTTCTTATCCAGTCACCAGACAAAATAAAAGTGGAATATTGTAGGCAGAGTATTCACTGAAGCTATTCTAACCAAGAATGCTAGTGCCTCCTGCCCCCAGGACCTATCATACTATACTAGCTGGTGTTCTCCTTCTTAGACTAGACCACTTTGTGATAGTAATCACAGGAAGTATTTACATTGTTCTGTGAGTTTCAAAGTTTCTCAAGCAATATATAATTTCATCCTAACAGCATTTCTATAGTGCCTTAGTTACAAATGACAGAAGTCTGTGTCAAAGTGTGAGAGAAAAGACATTTTAACCTCATCATCTGATCATCATCAGTACCATTCCATCAAAGATAGACTCACGGCTGGGTCCTGGAGACCCATGGAGTTCAGAGTAGCACTTTCCATCTCTCACTTTGCTTTTTGTTTTCTGAGCATCTTCCTTTGCACCCAACTTGGCTATCAGAGTCCCCCAATATATTTCTCCTTTGATTAAACAACTAGCCCCAAACAATTATTTGCTCTCCATTCCAAATTCCCAGAAGAATGTAGAAGTTCTGTGAGTTTGGAGATGGGAGCAGAAGTTGTCGGGTGAAATTTGATGAAAGGCGGACACGGAAGCAAAGAGGCTGCTCTAAATGCGATTTGCAGATTTTAGAGGTTGACAAGTTGTCATGCATTTACCACTTAATGAAGCCTAATTTGAGAAAACTCTACCATTAGAGGTAACAATAGCAAGTTGAGCTTCATCCACATGTAAAATCCACTGTTTTAAAAATGAATGTCTACTTCACATCTCTAGGGCCCGACACCTGATTTCCATTAAGCACACTGCCTGTTTCCTTTGAGCACACAACGACCACATATAAACCCTGGGCAAATCCTGGCCCTGTGCTTACTTTCAGAGTTGACATAGACCATTGCCACCTGACTTCAAACAATGGGATGAAGGACTTCCTACAAAAACACCCAGACATTCCAGCTATATAATGCCAAACAGCTGGGTATTTGGAAATATTCTGCTGATTATTTGAAATTTTTGGTTTTCAAAATCTAGAAAGTCTTATTAATTCATTCTCTAAGGGAGTGCCTAATTTGTTTTCTAAAATATGGAATATTGTCTGAAACACGTGAGCAACTGCCTAAGACTTGGTAAACAGGATTTTGGCTGTCACTGCTTAATTTTGTCCAAGCGGTATTGGACTAAATTGTACCTCAGGGATTTGTGTGCTCATGGAGAAAACATTAATAGTTACAATTAACATTTCCTTTACAATCAGCATGTTATGTAAATCTCAATTGCTCCTTAAGGACACAAACACACACATACTGTATTGCCTGGATACATATATGCATATGTGTACTTGAGCTAACCAAACTCCCTTGGGTAGTTAAAGATGGAATAAGACAGTAATCTTATATTCTTGATAATTATTTCTCCTGTTAATCACAAGGTTGGGCTGCCATCACACCTGAGGAAAGGTCATTGCTTTGGAAATACAAAGGAATATTGAGTGATCCCTCTACTCTTAAGAAAGGTGGGTGGTGATTTCTATATGCACAGAGAATGTGTGGAAGATGCCTCAAGTACTTGGACTGTAGGATTGTAGAAAACAGAATAAGCTGCTTTTGAAGGTTTATACCCCAAGACTTACTGAAAGAATCTAACCCCAAACTAAACACTTTACTAGCAAGATAATTCCAGGTACTATCACATAAGAATTAATGAGGACAATTTAAAGGCAATATTATTTTGATAATATAAAATTTTCCATTTATAAATTTAGAAAAAATGTGTGTTAAAAGAGAGACCCAACAATGCATAATTAAGATGGCAAAATTATTTTTGTTTAATGTGTAAAATGAACAGGTAACAAATAGCTTCCGGCCTATCTACACCAGACACATGCTTTGATCACTAATCGTTTTCTTGCAGTATAACAGAGGAGGTGGAGTCCAGCGTTTTATACAATTACTAGCAATTTTAAGTTCAATCTTTGTGTGTAGACGTTTTCCTAACTCTATATGATAGATCTCATTGCACACAAAGACAACACGATGTGAATTGCAAGGAGAAAACCCACAATACAAAAAGAATGTTTCTCATTTGAGTTGTTTTGCTTTCAGACAGCTTGACTTACTCAAAAGCAATAGAAGACCCTTGACTTTGTTTCTAAATCAAAGAGCAATCACTACTTAACATCTGGTTTTCTAAGCAGTTGAAACTATCTTGCTGACTGCATGACTTTGTATGAATGTTTAAAAGACCTTCCAGTAATATGCAGTTTCGTGTGAGGCAGGTACTATCATGTCAAATTGAAGCAACTGTGAACAGTCCTCCCAACATATTTCTAATGCCATTTGATAGGTGGCGTTGACTTTTATGAAAACCACCGAGCCACTTCCTTTTTCTGGCCATGTTTGGAATTACTGTACACATCTCCTTCCTGGCCTCTGGCGGAGGATTGTGATCTAAATAAGTTCATATGGCTGTCTGGAAAGGAAGAAGGTGTGTATTACTAAAGCCAGTACATCAAAGGGTGTGCATGGTTTCAAGCAAAATTAAGAACAGGAGTACCTTTGAGAGACACTCCTGAGATGTTTCTGCAGATCGCAGCCTGCCTTGAGGAATGCTTTCTCTCCGGTTTGTCCTCCTCCTTGCCTCTGCCTCCTCCCAAGCCCATTCCAAGAATGTAAGGAAACCAGTGTTCACTATGAAGATACTCAGCAGAAAGTTTAAATAAGCGGAATATTTCAGCAAATGTTCTTGCCCACATTACAAACAAAATGCCAACAGATGTTGATTTATAGACGCCTCCACGTGCCACTGATTCGTGAACTTGTCTTTGCATACACCTTATGCCTCCCAACCTTGCCTGGTGGTTTCCTCAGCTATGAGGAGAGGGCTATTGATGAGATGAAGGGCTTTAGATCCCTTTAATCAGTTCCTTCAGAGCTGAAATGATGTGTGGTCTGAGGCGGGTCTCTACCACTAAATTCCTTTTAGTGTACACAAGAAATTATTCACTTGAAAATTTCTATTTTTACAGAAAAAAAATGACAGAGAAGATGAACATTTCTGCATCTTTATCATGATAGAGAACACTCAGAATTCACTCCAGGTTACCATATCCCCTACAAAATATTTTTGTATACACATAACTGTTACAGTCTTCCCCCCACCAAAAAAAATTTGATCAAAAATTTTAACCTCACCCCCAAAATAGAAGCAAGATACAATTTTCTACCCTTTCCCTTCTATTTTCAAAGACAAGAATAAAATTTTCTAATATAAGGCCACACCAACTGATGCCTGTTCTAAAATCATAAGCTTCCCAGCATTATACTTCATTATTACAGTACTTGGTGCGAGAGGGAAAAAATTCCTCCAATTCTTTCTCTTTGTGGTATTTTCCATTCCTTTGTTTGAAGGCACCAGGATTTCAGTAAGAGAATTTGCAGATATTTCTCCAAAAGCACTATCCATCTTTAAAGTATAAAATTCATAAGTGACATTTGTTTTCATTTGGAAGAATCTAATAAACAAAAGATTAAAATTCATGAATCCTTTAAAAATTCCATTTAAAAGAAAAAGGTTAATTGGGCAGCAGCGGTAGCACACACCTTTAATAAATCCAGCACTAGGGATGTGGAGACAGGAGGAGCTCTGGGTTCCAGGGTGGCCAGGGCTACACAGAGAAACCCTGTCTAGGAGAGAGAGAGAGAGAGAGAGAGAGAGAGAGAAGAAGGGAAGAAGGAAGGAGAAAAAGATTAACTTTATGGTTGACATACAACAAGGTAATATAAAATCTTTATATTGATTAGCTTAATACTGTTAGAAATTTTAAGTAAAGATTATTATTGCCATTTTCTATATAGTAGTATTTTTGAGAGCATGACAAATATAAATATTTACAGAAAGAATATTCTTTAAAATCAATCTCTAATAGAAGAGAACTATGCCAGAAGACAGAAGCCACAGCATCTATTCACATGTGTGCATGAAAGTAATCTAACTTATAAGACTTTGATCTCTTCAGCTACAAATTTAAATATGTAGGTAAAATTTTTTAAGAATATTTAAAAGACTTTAACCAGCCTATTAACTGATCTTTATGAAACCCATTATCTATTTCTAATAACCATATATTCTCCAATAGTAGAAATATTAAAAGTTAATCCAGGAATTTATCTTGCATGATCATTCTATGTTCAAGTCTCATTAACACGTTATGGGAAAGCTCTTCTAGGTGTCCGCAGAGGGATGCAGGAATCCCTCTTTCCTAAGTTCCTTTAAACTTAACCCACACATAAATAAAAGCCCCTTCTTAAACAGCTCTGCTGAGAACATATCACCTTAGTTTCCATCACATCAGTTTCTCATCTGTTCCTGTTGCTCACACCTGCTTTGAGGAGCACCGGAAGAGGTAGTTCCCCACTGGTCAGTCCCTTTGGATTACTTGCATAAAGTTAGGACCTTATGCGAGGTGCAACGCATGTATTGGCAGATGGCCCCACCATCAGCATCTCACTTAGAGTCTGTTTCTACAAAAGGAAGACAAAGCCTCAAGACAATTGAATCACACACCATTCTATCAAACAACTTCTAGTCTCAGGAACTGCTCGTGCTGAAGTTGAAAAGTGCTTCACACCAAGGAGAAGTGAGGGTTTGTGAATAAATATAATCTGGTGCCCTGGTCATATGCTAAGAGTGATTCTGTGTTCTGGAACAGTTTTCCCATCCAAAGCCCCCACCCCCACCCCCATTTCCAACAGTAGAACATGTTGACTCGATTTTCATCCGACACTCTCATCATACGGCAACGACAATTCACATCTTTTCTTCCTGGGGGTACACTACATAGTTTGAGAGCCCCAGTGCAAAATGAAAACCTAGGGTTTCTTTTTCAAAAGGTATTTTCTTCTGAAGGTTTTTAAAGTTGAAATTTGCTATTTAATGTTGACCAAAGTAAAGAAAAAAATTAAAAATTTAAGTTAGTAACAGATTTTTAACATCTATCTGCATATTCTGTAGTGGCAATTTTAAATGCAAATAAAATGTTTAGACATGAGGGAAAATATTGAAATTGGCCAGTTAATAGTGGAGTGGTTTAACCTTGAAGATCCCCTGAAATAAGCAGAAGACAGAGAAACAATTTATACCAGAAAGGTTGGAAGAAGAAAGAGTGGATCCCACAAACATGATGGACAAGGAAGGAACCCAAGCCATTGGGATCTTCTCCAAGAAGGACAAACATCATCTGCCTTCTAGTCCCAGCATTCTGTCTCTGAAAACATGGTCTTATAATATGGGAGATGTTGTGCACTCTCACGGGTGTGCTCTGCTGGGTTCATTTCTCACTAGTTGCTGTGGGAAAATTCTTCAAGCATCTCTCTTGCACACCAGTAACGATTCTGTGCCTCACTGAGGGCTGGCAAGATGCTCATCCCTGCACCACCTCTCCCTCTCACCCCTTAACCAGGTCCTGCCATCAAACAACCAATTATCATCTGTCTCCAACCAATGCTCTTCTTTGTCCAACCCAAGTCTTCAAGTATGCTTCCTGGGCCCATGGGATTTTTTTTTACAAACCATAAATTCATAATTATAACTCTCAAGAATCTTGCCCTTAATCTACAGCACATGGAATATTTCTGATCTTAAGGTCCTCTTGCCACTGTGCTGGCCATATACCCATGAATCCAGCCCTCATACTCCTTGACATGATTCAGTCTAAGGGAACAATATATCTTTCCTCTAGCCTGGATCCAAATAAGCCACAGAGCTCCAGGGTCCTAGCCTTGCCAAAATGTTTCACTCAAAGAAACAATCCAGTAACATAACCAGATATTGTTACAATGTTGGTTTCTACTTCTCTGATTTATTGTTCACTACAACTCAACTCCTGGTCATCGCTCAAATTCTGTTTCCTCAAGTCTTTTCTCAGCCCTGTCATTGATTGCTCCTACCTTACCAAGTTGTAGCAAAACAAGTTCTCCCTTATACAAAGCCTGTTACTATCTCTCTTCCTTCATACACATTCTCTCTCAGTTCCTTTGTAAATTAACTAACTCAGGCTCTTAAAGGTCTTTCACTTTTTCTCTGATTTGCTTACTAATAAAAATTTCTGCCACAAAAGGAGACCAGGAATTAATGAAAAGGGCAAGTATCTATTCTTCCCCAGTTCAGTGTGCTCACTGAACACTATAATATCTATGTAGTGATGATGCAGATCTGAATACCATATCAATAATTTTACCCATTTTATTAAACAAGGGTGTTCTAACCCACATTGTTTATACTCATCTCCTAAAACACCTCCTGAATAGCATCAAAGCTGCTATGGAAGCAACAAGTACTAAAAGCTAATAGAAACCCAAGCAGAGTTCAGCTCTAGAACCTTGGGACACTGGGTCACATAACCAGAGCCCTGTCTCTCCTCTATGTGATATACAAATCATGACTTGAGATAACTTTAGAACTCTGAGGAGTAAACTCTTTCTCACTTACATGAGTTAATGATTAACTATAGATCAATTATGGATATTCATTTGTCTTTTTAAAATGTTGGTCAAAGGAAAGAGGGTGGTCTGAACTGAAAAAAATATCTTTTGGTAAGGGATATTGGGAGAATGAAAGAATTTTTTTGACAGAGGTAAAATGTCTCCAAAAATTACACTCTACAGTTTGCTATTACATATTTCTAAATAATCATTTGGCTTTCAAACTTTTTAATGACAAATTTGACCCTCAATTTTCTAGATTGCAAGATGATGAACATAATTTCCAATTATCCAGTACATAGATGTGATGGCCATTGGGAATAAGGGTGTGTCCTATGATAAATTAAAATGTCAGCATTCTTGATTTTATATGTAATTGAAATACATGTACATAATTCAATTCAAAGTTTTATATTTATAGACTTATATTTATCTCATTGACACATAATTGCCTCAATTGTATCATTAAGATTATCAGATCATGTTTGATTTATACCACCAGAAGAAAGAATACAAAATATCCCTTGTCCTATATGCTAACCAAGAAGACTTCTTACCTAAATGACTGATTATGTCTGCCTCTATGTGTGAATTTTCATTTAATTCTTTTTAATTCTAAGCTTCTACTATTTTTGCATGTTTGTTTGTTTGTTTTTGTTTTGACACATTGTTTTTGCATTGATTAGTCTTACACCAATGCTAGTCTGCCTTTTAGACAAGCAGAGACATTTCTGTAAAACATTTGTTCTGTGAATCAGCATTGACCCAAAGAAGAAAGCATTCTATATTAAAACATGCTCTACAATATAACTAGTTAAAGCAGGAGGCAAAGTGATAAATTATAATGTATAATATATGAATTATAATAAACAGTGATGGAATTGGAGGCTAACCCATTCTTGAAGGGAGTAGGTAGAATGGAACCAGGCACGAAACTAAGACCTGGTCAAAGGTAAGGAAGACTGAGCTGACAATGAGAACAGACAGGCAATTGTTCATAGATGTTGAAGCATCTATGATTGGTGTTCTCTTTATTGGTTTAACTCTTCAGTGGTGCTGGGTTATCAAAACCTTAGTTTGAGCAGAGAGTAGATGGTTTAAATGACAAAAATTTCTTTAACGTCACTCTGGAATCTGGAAGATCTAGATCAGAGTTCCACATGTTTGAAGGATTTGATGAGGGCCCTTGTCTCTTCCTGATTTTGTCAACACATAGCCTCTTCCAAGAGAAGCAAGCTGTCCTATGTCTCTACTTTTAAAGACAGAATTCTATCCTAAAGGCTCTAGCCCCTGACAAAATCCTCTTCTCAAAGCCCCATCTCTCCAAAACAGCATATAAGGGCATAGGGTTCCACCGTGTGAACGTGGAGCAGACATAAGCAGTACATCTACAGTAATCACCCTCAAATATCTAAGTCCACCCCACAACTAAGCTTGGGTCATTAGCATTTTGCTGAATGAAAACAATCAGGGCAAGTGCGAAACAGAGTGGGAGCAAGTGATATGGAGAACGGAAAGATCAACAGTCACACCTGAGAAAATCCAGGGCAGAGACTGGGAACAAAGTGAAGAAACCGTTTGGGAACTCCATAGAGATGTAGGAGATAATGAGCACTGTGTAGGACCCACACTTCTGTGTTAGCACTGCAGCAAGAGAGAGGGATTTTAGTATTTGGAAGGTATAGAAGCGTCCATCGTGGGCCTCAGCATCCCAAAAGGCACAGACCCCTGGCTGTATATTGGTAGTAGTTGTCATGATGAATGTAATAGAGCCAGTGTTCTATGTGTTCCCCTCTCCAGGCCCTTTGGTCTAAACCAAATCACAACCATATACAAACTTATCTGTAGAACTGAGGCTAACACTTCTGGTATATTCAGAGAAACACTTCCTAATCTATCATTATTCTGATGTACAAAAATTAATAAGAAAAAATATTCTTGCCCCCCCTTTTCCCTAGAAAACATACCACACAGGCACACATTTGTGTTATACAGCAATGTACTATAGGGTTTCTCCATATTGAATGTTAGGAGCCATGTTACAGTCTGTTCCTTTCCTCAAAGCTCTCTGGAAAACATCTCAGTTCCTAATTTAGATCTGAAATGTTACATTAGCATGATATGGTGCCTATTGTAATGAATGTCACCCAAACTGAACAGGTCGATGTGCCTAACGTTTTCTCTCCTCCTGTCTCCTTTTCTAGCCTTCAGATATCTTTCCTGCCAATCATATTCTCCAAATTATATTTGATGGTTTTACAGACTTTTGCATTTCCTTCTTGGCGAGCTGTTCTTTCACACTCTAATCATTTTTTTCTATTTTTCTATTAATTCTATGTGAACTTCAATCATGCACCCTCATCTTAATATTTTTACCAAACATAGTTTTCAGTATGTGTAATACAGCTTGGTGCAAATAGTTTTATATATGTAGACCAGCTAGCTCAATAGACCAGTAGAGAACAAGAGAACCCAACCAATGTGGAACATGACCTGAGGTTGCCTTCTGATACTACATGCATGCATACATGCTTACACACACACACACACACACACACACACACACACACACACACACGCACGCACGCACGCACATGCACACGCACACGCACACCACACACACACACACACACACACACACACCACACACACACACACACACACACACACACACACACACACACACACACACTGCTCTTTCTCCTCTCCACTTCCTCTCCCCTCTTGCCCTCTCCCATGACTCTTCTAAATCAAAACGTCTGGTTCTTTGTGCAGTGTGCTTGGCTAGCTTAATCATCACAGCTTAACACAATTCTTTAGTGTCTAGGCAAAATGATATCAGTTATATGGTGCAAATTTCTGTGAAATAATTACTAAAATAACACATCTTATATTAAAGAAATTGGCTTCTAGCAATTGCAAGTAGATACATGTCCCTTTGGAATTTATTTCTTTTCTTCCTTTTGCAGGATCACAATATATGAAGTATTCTTTCGTTTAGTTACTTTAGTTACTTAAGTGTTTTGATTTCTCCAATAAGCTTTGACAATTGGGCCAGCTGCATGAGCTATGAGGCCCAGTACAAATGAAAATGCAGGTAACTCGCTCAAATAGTTGAAGAATTTAAGACAAAGACACCTGAGAATTAAGTCATTAGTGATGTCTGGCATTTTGAATGGAGCATTTTGTTGTATACATGTCCAGGAACTCTGCACTCATTTGAAGATACCAGTCTACTTCTTGTTTGTGACTCCAAAGAATCATAGCATCTGAGAATAAACTTTCATGAAATAACCTCCAAAAAACTGAGAGAATGATTGGGCCCTTAGCCCTTATGGTATTCTATAGGGAAAAGAGAACTGTCTAGTGTAAAAGAAGAGTGTGTCCTCATTACAAGGCTATTTTGTTGATTTGTATTACATTAAATGAAGGATGTGTCCAAATATGTCCCCTATGGGTTCACATATTTGGACACTTGCTCCATCCCAGCCCCATTGTTTGGAGATAAAGACATGTTGAGGAATTACATCACTAGGGGTGGGATTTGAGGGTTCAGAGCCATACTCCACTTCCAGTTCCCTCTGCTCCATGACTGAGGTTGAGGTTGTAATCTGTCAGCTTCTTGCTCCTGCTGCCATGCCTACTTCTTGTTGCCACACCTCCTCAGTATGATTGACCTTACCTTCCGGCACTGTAGATCCAAATAAACTCTTCCCTCCATAAGTCATTTTGAGTCATGGTATTTTATCAGAGTAACAGAAAGGATAGCAACTAACACAAAGGATGAATTCAATTAAAGGATATTTTCTTTCTTCAGAATTTCAATTCTTTCCTTTAGACGTTTGTTTCTTTAGGGATTTTTAGAAAGGTTGAAGTGGTAAAGGAGACCCCAACAGCTGCTAGTCTCTAGAGAATGGATTCTGATATTTTTCTAGGAATGCAGGGACTGATGAAGAGTACAGATGCGTTTCGCTACACAGAGAGACACCATCCCCACAAGAATGGGTTCTTCATTCTCAGACCTTACCTCCCTCACCTTCTCAGCAAAATGCTCTACTATCTTGCATTGTTTTGTTTTTGTTGTTTGTTTGGTTGGTTGGTTTTTATTACTTCAAAATCCCACATCGCAGACTTTGTGATTCCTCGTATTCTGAAAGAAAATGATATCTTTGGCTATGGGTTTATAGCCAAAGGGATATACCTAGGGATGTGCAAATGTACCCTTAACCAGTAGAGATTCTGCTGTCAGGTTTCTATCCTTGTCAACTGGAAACAGTTTCTTCTCAACATATGGGCAACTCTGGGAGAGGCATTAACCGGATGTCTATTAGAACCTTCATTTTAAATGCTAAAGCAACCAAAAAACTGTAAGTAGGAACACCTTCAGCATCTCCTAGATCAGAATGTCCCCTGGGCTCCACTTATATGGTCAATTACCTTCTCTTCTGTCAGCGATTCACCTATCTGAGTTTTTTGTCTTTGGGACAAGACTATAATTGGAACTAAAATTCGGTTTTTCAAATGTGTGGTCACAGCATTTATGACCTGGCGGGAAACAAAGTACAATACCAGACACTTCATGGGAGATCATCCCATTGTAAGATTTCCAGTTTAGATCTTCTGGCACAAGAGAGTACCTGGGGTTTGGGGAACTGTCTGTCCTCTTACGAGCTTCCATCAACCTGGGCACCAAATCTTTTGATGTCAGTTTATCGCTTGCCTGGATCACTCCCTGCCCAGGTTCTAATCCTCCAGTTCAATCCTCTGCGTGACTCAGAGGACAAGACCTGTATGAAGCAATTAGCTCTGTGAACCAAAGGGAAAGCCTGCAGCAATGATCTTCCAAAATGACATTTTCTTAGTCAGGTCAGAGAGTACCACTCAAACAGGAAGAAGTTGTAGGGCCATTACATATAGCTGAACTTGGTAGGGTTACAGCTGCTGCTAGACACAAGTTTCCAAAGGCCTAAAAGAGGTTCCACAGAGTGCTTAGGAGGGAGAATCTGTAAAAATGCTACATACAGCTCAATTTTTCACCTGTCCAGAACAAAGAGGTAGATATTATTGTAGTCACCTTTTGTCCAGAGAAGTCTTATTTATATTTCAAACCTGTCCTCACCCAAAGTCACTCGATGAGTAATTCCTCCAAGGGATTTAAAATATCCCTGACTTCATGAAAAACGGTCTGAGCAACTTTGATTTATTATTAGATAATATCAATTTCCTAAGTTTTCTTTTGCTATTTTTAGCACATGAGAGATCACGGACAAGGTCAACTTCAAAATTAAATAGTTAATGAGGCTAAACCAAATGTACTAAAATGTTGGGCCAGAGTCACTCTGACATTTATCAAATATTTCAATAACCATATATGTGGCTCCAGGAAAGCTTCTAGCAGACAAATAAAGTGGGTTTTTAAATTTTTATTTGGGAGTATTCTGAGGTCCAGATCTCCTGATCTAGACAGTCATTCCCCACTGTAATGGTGCTTTGGGTTAGGCATGGAGCATGGTCTCAGTATCTTGACTTGGAAAGTGTACACAAATCTCTGTCTCGTGCAAGATGATCTTATGTCTCCTTTTTATTTTTCAGCTATTTAAAAGCTCTCTTTCCAATGTAATATTTCAAATTGTAAAAATCCACTAATAGTCAAGTCCAAGAAATTAGATCCAAGCCTAACTTAAAGGACCCTGCTTGTTGCCTAAGAGAAAAGTCTTCCTAAAGTACATGTATAATTCAAAATTACTTCACCTGTGTTCTACCCACAGCCTGTAAACCTACTGGTTCTTTTCCAAGACATGTGACTGAGTCATGCGTTCACCCCAGGCACTCCCATGCAGGCCTACAGTTGCACACCTTTCCAAGGAGATGCTTGCACCCACAAGTCACTGAAGCAGGCATGTCCACCATGCAGCATTTGAAGTTTTATTCTTTCTGGTTATTGAAAGGATTCCCAGCCCATTAGTGAAGAAGAATAGTAGACGCTGACTTACTCATTGAAACATAGAATATATGTGTGGGCATGTAACTTCCTTTACTGAGAAATCCATTTGACTATAAATAGTTGTGTTTGAGATTCATAGCCCTCAAGATTCTTGGAAATTGGCTTCCTGCCTCATCCTAATACACATTCTTTAGAAACAGAAACTGGGATGGTTCTTGTGCAAGAATTTTTTTTTTTGAGAAACTGGTTATCAAGGGAGGAAATTTTGGAATACATACAGCAGATGATTCCATTTCTCTGTTTTGTTTCATCTATTGGCAAATTATCACAGGATATAGTATCTCTAATTGCAAAAAGTGAGGGCGGAGGGGGCAGGGAAACAGAGATACTATTGAGACTAGATACTGGTTTCTACCTGGCCCCATGGGAAGTATGATAGTAAAGACTGGCCAGGGTTTTTCCCATCTCCAGGCAAGCAAGACACAGTTCTTTATCCTATGTCAGCTTCCTGAGAAAAAAATACCACCACCAGGAAATAGGCTATGTTGGTTGAGTACAAGACTCCAGAAGAGGAGGTGGCTATCTAACATTCACAGTAGCTGAGAGTTAAGTACACCTTCCTTTAAAGTGAATTTGAACAGGACTCCAGCAGCACTGTTGCCATCCAACTCCCACAGTGCTCAGAGACACACCACTCACATTAAGTTCTCTTCTCCCAAATAGAGTTTCTCTCCAAGACTTAAAATGTTTCAAAGTTTTCCCTCCTTCCTCTGGCATCTACACAGATTTGGGCAGTTTAGCATTCCATTTTACCACTGAGAAGTCTGAGACCCTTGAAACCATTACAGCTGTAGGTTCCACTTTATCACTGGTTTATATATATATATATGTGTGTGTGTGTGTGTGTGTGTGTGTGTGTAGGATGCGACCTAACCTTGTGAGTGTCCCTTCAAGTTGGTGAGAAGAAATTCCCTTCTGCTTTCTATCAGGCCATCAAGTTTGGGAATGGTGTGTGATGTAGCAGGAAGTTCCTCTTTCACAGACATCTTTATCCCTGGTCTTTCAGTACTGTTGAATCATGTTTCTAGCCAACAAACCAAATGTATTTAGTTTATGTATTTCCAACCCCCTAGGTTATTCACCATTGTATACAGGTATCATTGTGAAGAATAAAAAAATAAAAAAGAAGGCCCACCTGCCATTCAGTAGCCCTTCTTCATGTGACGGGTAGAAAAGCATGCTGTTCTTTTCTAAGTAAAACTCAGAAGTTCTTTTCTACGTAAGTACCAGAGTGACTAATAATGAATCAAGTTCAGACTATTGTCTCTTCCAATGTTAGTGGCAAGAAACTCCCAGATACCTTATCTGAGATCCAAGGGAAGGGCACAAAAATATTGGCATAGGAACTAAGAATACATGGTACTCACCTGACATTCGCTCTAGGCCCATGTTGGACCTACTATTTCCACTTTGTAATGGATTTGGTACTAGGCCCAATCTTACCACTCATTGTGGTGGCATCCGGCTCAATGACTGAATGGTTACATAATATGAAGCAAATAGATGCTCAAATTCTACCATGCATTTTAAAATAGTATCTGATGTTCTGTAGCAGGTAGCATGGTCTTATTCCAGGACTCTTTGCTGAAATTCTTTTTATTGGAATGCTGCAGTGAGAATCCATGTGGCATTCTTTTCTGGAGAAATCTCTAACACCATTGGTTCTGCAGACTCCATAGCCCAAATGGTAACGATGCTTGCCACACAGTCCAAGCTTGCTACAACATCCTTTCTATTCACAGATCCACTTCACACCTTCAGTATTCTAAATTATCAATAAATAGATCACAGTGGTTCTCCCAAGTACAAAGGTGTATGAAGAATGCATTGCCTTTCAACATTAGGGGGAGTAAAGTCGGGTGAAGCTACCACAGCGTGCCTTCCGAAGCTGAGATCTACTTTTAAAAATCTTAACTGTAGCAGGATCCTGAATCTTTTTGTAATTTGACTTGTTTCATCTGAAACATAAGTATCTTATAAAAAAATAAGCATCAATTGCCTATGTTTATCACTGTATCTAATTAACAGCATTACGATACAGAAATAATGCTCACAGAGCAGGGCTGACTGTCCAATGGCTACTGTTGCCCACCCTGTGTAAACGTGAGAGTGATGTCTGGTGGCTTTTGAAAAGAATGTGTTTGTCAGTTCAGCAGCCTCATGCCAGCTCAGGAGAGTGATATTCTGCACTAATAAAGAGGCCACATTTGGCACAGCAGCTGTGACTAGTTACGTTTTCATTAGCCGACTGTCATCCTGTCATGCACCATCGGTTTTTGCAGGAACCAGACTGGTACATTAATTGGGGATGTAATGAAGAATACCATCCCTGCATCCGTTACATTTTTAATCTTCCACCATCTTCAAAAGTTCCATTGATATCTGTTATCTTTGTCAAGGTGCAGACAATCTCTGATACAGTGGTGTTCGCATAAAATGTAAATGAAATAAGAGCAAATAAACTAATCCTGAATCATCATTCACAAACAGAGGAGGCAGATAATGGGTGAGTCTTTAACCTCAAGGAACAGAAATAGATGGAGACAAATAGTTGTTTTGGTACCTGACATCAAATGTCTCCGCTCTAATAGGGGATGAGTGAGAGACTTTGAACCCTCAGCATTAGAATCAGGAATGACAAATCCATCAGCTCTTGTAATATTAGGATTTATTCTTTCTCAAAGAGCAAAGTTCACATCAGAATTAGTAGTAGGTCTCTACAGGGTGGACTCAGCATATTTACTTGCTAATTGGTATTTAGGAGTCTTTTTCTGTGGATTCTTGCCATTTCTTCAGTTGCTGAGTATTATCTTCAAGCATGACATCCAAATGAAGAAAAGACAAGAGAGCGTGACTTGTCATAGGGCCTTTGCCACATTCATTTTGATCATACAAGTTCATTAATGCCAATGCTTGAATGTCTGTACTCCACTGTTAAAAATGAGAACTCATCTCTACATTTCCAAGTTGTCATACATAGTAACTGGATACAGGCTGTAGTCACTACAAATCTGCTGGTGATGCTGAAACCAGCAGCCCTCACTTCCAAAGACTATTTATAAAGAAAGCAAAATACACAGGCTGGCACTTCAGTCTGCAGGTACATCGATGGGCTCTCCAGAGAGCTATCTGAGGCTCTCGTCACATGTCACGCTTACCCATGTTTTTGTCTGACCCCTGTATTGTCCATACATTAAATGGTCTACAATGTCAGCTTCAAGTCTATCTGAGACACTCACCAAATTTGGGGAATGACTGGACAATCTTGGAACCACATTTTTTTCCCTGAAGTGTAAAATAAGATGAACAGTGCAGAGTAAAACATATGATTGTACAAGATTTCTTATTGATTGTCTAGAATTTTGACAATTGTGTGTTACATCTTTTCAAAATCATAAAATACATTTAAAGTACATTTAAATGCATGGTTTGTTTTTTCTCATAAAGGAGCAAAAGTTGTTCAGTAGGCTTATCTGTGATAAAGCAAATGTCCTTTACCTGTACTGTACCACATGGAAGTCACTCAGCGCATGGGCTACTGGGTATGGAGCACATGTACTTGGTGAAACTAATGTCTTATTTATTTTTGAAAAACTGTGTGTATGCATGTTCTTTCACATGCATGTGCATATAAGTGTGTGTGTGTGTCTGTGTGTCTGTGTGTATTGGGAAAGGGAGTAAAATATGTGTGTATGGATGACAGAAAGGTCAATCTTGAATGTCATTCTTTAGGTACTATCCACCTTGGTGTTTAGGGACGTGTGTGTGTGTGTGTGTGTGTGTGTGTGTGTGTTGTTTTTTAGAGAAAGTCTCTTATTGGCCCAAAGCTCACCAAGTAGGTTAGGCTATCTGGTCAGCCAGCATACCTCAGACACCCATCAGTCTCTGCTTGTGCAGTAGAGGTAGGTATTACAAGTACATACCACCAAACCCAACTTTTTATGGCAGGTTACAAAATCAACTCAAGCAAATCAGTGGCCTTCCTATACTCAAAAGATAAGCAGGCTGAGAAAGAAATTAGGGAAATGACCCCCTTCACAATAGCCACAAACAGTATAAAGTATCTTGGGGTGACTCTTACCAAACATGCGAAAGATCTGTATGGCAAGAACTTCAAGACTCTGAAGAAGGAAATGGAAGAAGACCTCAAAAAATGGGAAAACCTCCCATGCTCATGGATCGGTAGAATCAATATAGTTAAAATGGCCATTTTGCCTAAAGCACTATACAGATTCAATGCAATACCCATCAAAATCCCAACTCAATTCTTCACAGAGTTAGAAAGAGCAATTATCAAATTCATCTGGAACAACAAAAAACCCAGGATAGCTAAAACTATTCTCAGCAACAAAAGAAAATCTGGGGGAATCAGTATCCCTGACCTCAAGCAATACTACAGAGCAATAGTGTTAAAAACTGCATGGTATTGGTACAGTGACAGGCAGGAGGATCAATGGAACAGGATTGAAGATCCAGAAATGAACCCACACACCTATGGCCACTTGATCCTCGACAAAGAGGCTGAAAACATCCAATGGAAAAAAGATAGCCTTTTCAACAAATGGTGCTGGTTCAACTGGAGGTCAGCATGCAGAAGAATGCGAATTGATCCATCCTTGTCTCCTTGTACTAAGCTCAAATCCAAATGGATCAAGGACCTCCACATAAAGCCAGACACTCTGAAGCTAATAGAAAAGAAACTGGGGAAGACCCTTGAGGACATCGGTACAGGGAGAAAGTTTCTGAACAGAACACCAATAGCGTATGCTCTAAGAGCAAGAATTGACAAATGGGACCTCATAAGGTTACAGAGTTTCTGTAAGGCAAAGGACACCATCAAGAGGACAGATCGGCAACCAACAAATTGGGAAAAGATCTTCACCAATCCTACATCAGATAGAGGGCTAATATCCAATATATATAAAGAACTCAAGAAGTTAGACTCCAGAAAACCGAACAACCCTATTAAAAAATGGGGTACAGAGTTAAACAAAGAATTCTCACCTGAAGAACTTCGGATGGCGGAGAAGCATCTTAAAAAATGCTCCACTTCATTAGTCATTAGGGAAATGCAAATCAAAACAACCCTAAGATTTCATCTTACACCAGTCAGAATGGCTAAGATTAAAAATTCAGGAGACAGCAGGTGTTGGAGAGGGTGCGGAGAAAGAGGAACACTCCTCCACTGCTGGTGGGGTTGCAAATTGGTACAACCACTCTGGAAAGCAGTCTGGCGGTTCCTCCGAAAACTGGGCACCTCACTTCCAGAAGATCCTGCTATACCACTCCTGGGCATATACCCAGAGGATTCCCCACCATGTAATAAGGATACATGCTCTACTATGTTCATAGCAGCCCTATTTATAATTGCCAGATGCTGGAAAGAACCCAAGTATCCCTCAACAGAAGAGTGGATACAAAAAATGTGGTATATCTACACAATGGAGTACTATTCAGCCATTAGAAACAATGAATTCATGAAATTCTTAGGCAAATGGATGGAGCTAGAGAACATCATACTAAGTGAGGTAACCCAGACTCAAAAGGTGAATCATGGTATGCACTCACTAATAAGTGGTTACTAACCTAGAAAACTGGAATACCCAAAACATAATCCACACATCAAATGAGATACAAGAAGAAAGCAGGAGTGGTCCCTGGTTCTGGAAAGACTCAGTGAAACAGTATTTGGCAAAACCAGAACGGGGAACTGGGAAGGGGTGGGAGGGAGGACAGGGGAAGAGAAGGGGGCTTACGGGACTTTCGGGGAGTGGGGGGGGGCTAGAAAAGGGGAAATCATTTGAAATGTAAATAAATTATATCAAATAAAAAAAAAAAAGAAAAAAAAAAAAAAAAAAAAACATGGTTTATGGGGATCAAGCTAAGGTAGAACTGGTCGTTATTGCCCCAGAATGTACAGGTGCCCGGTTGGTTCCTATTTCGAAAAGTGCAATACAAAAATCTACATGCTTACTCTTAAGTTCTTCATAAGGATCTACAGCATTCTTTGATGCCTTTCAGAGAGCAATAATGATGTAAGACACTGAGTCTGATTTAAAAGTTGTATAGAACAACCAAGAAAGATAGCATTTAGAAAGGTAAATGCTAGACAATATTCATAAAGATCATGTTTCAACGGAACAGGCCACTAGGTAAGGAGAAAAGTGAATTTAGAAGAACTTGGTGTTAGTTGACAAAAAAAAAAAAAGACAAATTCTTAGGACAGAAGCTGATGTTTTCAAAAACTTTGGTCTCTTGAGAGTTTTGTCTAGCTTCTGGGACTTAACACAAAGGACTTAGATGTTGTATTTTCATTCTTGACTTTTAAGTTCCTGATGCGCATATGAGTTGGACTTTGGTAGACAAAAAGATGCCAGCTTCCCTAGTTCCCATTGTATCAGGAGAAAGAAAAAAACCTATTTTTCTGTGTTGAACCAGAAAACTGGACCAACACCACAGTGGGCAGCAAGATCACAAGACCATGTCGTGGTTAGCTAAGAGTCATGGCCTTGGGGACAGAAGAGAGTAAGAAGTAATGTTTCACTGGGGCAAATGGGAGCCTGGAAATATTTACCTCCTAAATCTCCTGTCCATTTGTCTCCCCATTCATGAATGAACTAAGCTGTTCATTCACATTCTTCGCTTCCATAGCTTGCATGTCATATAGCATGAAGGAAAGAATATTTTAAAGCCTTCTCTTTTGCATTTGCCTTCTCATTCAACTACCCACAAGCACAAAACATCTCTTTAAATGGTCTAGTCCTTAACCAAGAGATGATTTGAGCTCATTTGGCAGGCAAGTGGTACATGTTTGGCTGTGGATGGTACAATGGATTGATAAGTCTAAATTAGGAAGGCGTGCTTTTTTACAGTTTCCAAAATATTGCCAATCATTTCTATTGGAGAAAGATTCCCATAGTTGTTATTTAAAGTGCAGCCCTTACTAGTTTCAACTAACTCTCAAATGGAGAAGCTAAATCATTATTCAACTGCCTGCTAATTTGTGTCATTCACCAGCAAGTACTTTCTCACTGAGATTTAGTTCCTTGGACTCAGGTTGTAACACTTACCAAATGAGGTTAACAACCTTTGAGAGTAAAATTATTCAATTCAGGAGGAAGTTTATTTCCAGGACTTCAGTCACTTGCTGCATGTATCAGGGACTTGTTCAATTATATCAGTTCACCTTGGACAATTGTATCATACGTTGTCTCGATTTTTTCTCCCAGTAATGCAGAAATTGTTAAGATTAGATCCTGGTTCTCACTGGAGACCACCTAAATCAATCCTCTGAAAGCCCCAAGCATAAAGGATGACGCCACAGATCATGCTTCCAATCCTGACATGTGTTCAAAGACAATGCTTTATCCACTGGAATAATTGGATCACAGAAGAACTCTTGCAGAACTGTTGATTTATCTCAAATGGTTTTCACCCATTTCTAAAACTTTAGAAAGTAAAATCTGTGGTCCAGGTCAGGAGACCAGCAGGAATGCAGAGGGAATTCAAGGGAATGTGGAATGAAATGATACAGAACACAACTTAGAATCTCTGTACTGGGGAATGTGCCTAGATGTGAATCTTTTGGCTGGAGGTATATGGCAATATAAGCCAAATTTATTAGTGAATTCCAAAGGTAGGGGAAATGTCTCTGTTTTATATTGAATGTTGCTTGAAACAAATGGGCTGCCAGCCAGGGGTGTGGACATCCCTTCACTATGAACCTTTCCCCTTTAATGACATATTTTGTAATGGGATTTGACATGTAATACAAACATAGTTCCCAATGCATGTATTATCCATCTCAGTTACTAACAAATACTAAAATGAGTTTCTCTGTTTTTCCCATTTTAAATCTGTACTGTCTTACCAATAGCCACCCACTGATTTTCAAATGTTAATGATATGTGTTGGCTGACTGTATAATACCAATTTTCATTTTTAGTACCTAGGGACATTTTCATTGGAGTGTAGATTGCTCAAAAAATACTTGATGGACAATAAAACTAGATGTCTACACATAAGATTTGGCAAGCTTTTCTTGAATGCATAAAACAATACAGATGGAAAAATTTAAATTCTACTTGATTCATTTACGAAAATGGGTAGTGGAATAGTTTACACATAAATTTAGGATGCTCATATTCTTTCATTTGTTTATTAATTTTGGACTTTTGGTCTAGCTCTACAGGCTAGCTTGGCCTCACACTTCTGCCTCTGCCTTCTGCCTGAGGGAATTACACATGGGTATCATCATGGTTGGTCCAAAAATTTAGACTCAAATTTTGAGTGAATTCTTTAGGTAGACACACTCTTATTTGAAAAGTACTAAGTTGATGTTCTGATAATTTTATTCAAGAATACAAGTTGATTAGCACATTGATTATTCATAATGAGAATGTATATTATTATAATACTTTCATTATTTTCATATATATATATATAAACATATCTTGATTCAGTTCTCCACCCATTACCTTGTTGTTCCCCTCCGACTTCTGCTGATTCCTTTTCTCCTCCCAACCAGTCCACCTTCTACTTTCATGTCTAGTTTTGTGTATGAATCACAACTAGCCTCATTAGAGTTGCTTGCAGGAACTTGGGTACTTTACCAGTGGGCATTTCACTGGAGAAAATATCTCCCTCTTTTCCAGCAACCATTGCTTTCCAGTAGCTCCTTGGAGATTAGTGAGACTTCTGAGTCCCTCATAACATCGTGACAGCATGTAGATGGACATAATCTTGTGTAGGTAATCACAGCTGCTAGAAAAGAACACAATTTTTGAACATGGTTGCATTGAATTTCATATACTTCTTACACAAAGGTCATAATTTTGTAAGAAGATAAACTTTTTTTTTAATTTTTTTTATTCGATATAATTTATTTACATTTCAAATGATTTCCCCTTTTCTAGCCCCCCCTCCCCGAAAGTCCCGTAAGCCCCCTTCTCTTCCCCTGTCCTCCCTCCCACCCCTTCCCAGTTCCCCGTTCTGGTTTTGCCGAATACTGTTTCACTGAGTGGTTATTAACCTAGAAAACTGGAATACCCAAAACATAATCCACACATCAAATGAGATACAAGAAGAAGGGAGGAGTGGTCCCTGGTTCTGGAAGATAAACGTTTTAAGACAAGGTATCACTGTGTAGCCATGGCTGGCCTGAAATTCACAGAAATTCACTAGTCTCTGCCTCCTGGACACTGGAATTAATGGTGGATCACCCCAGGTCTTATATAACTTCTAAAGAGACCAAGCATACTGCTTTATTTTTCTTGTAATTTCAATGTTACAACATATTGTCTTAGTTTGGGTTCTATTGCTGTGAAGAGATATCATAACAAGGCAACTCTTGTAAAATCAAGCATTTAAGTGGGGCTGGCTTACAATTTCAAAGGTTCATTCCATTATCATCATGGTGAGAAGCATGGCATCCTACAGGTAAACTTGGTGCTAGAGAAGCCAAGAGTTCTACATATTGATCTGAAGGTAGCCAGGAGGAGACCATCTTCTGCAGGCAGCCAGGAGGAGGGTCTCTTCTGAACTGGGTAGAGCTTTAGTACCAGGAGACCTCAAAGCCTGCCTACAAAGTGACACACTTCCTCCAATAAGGCCACACCTATTCAACAAGTCCCTGCATCTTAATAGTGCCACTTCCCATGGGTCAAGCATATTCAAACCACCACACATATGAAAAGAGAAAATGATAACCATGCAGACTCTATGAAAATCAAATCTTTGGTATAAAGCCTTTGCTTTTTGTAGGCATACAATTTATATTAGAATCATAGGGTAGAGGTGATGATGTTCTATTACCATCATCTACCTGAACTGTTACTAAAATTATGTTCAGGGCTCAAAGTCATTTATGAGGCATTGTCACATTCAACAAGTATTCAAACAAGATCTACAGAACTATGAAGTTTCACACATCCTACATAGAGACTGATCTGTGTAATATGTAGGATTTGAGGAGATAAGCATAAACTCTGAGCTTGACCTAGAAAGCAAAATCCAACTAACAGAAATCAGAGGAGATAGAGAGGAAAAGCAGCATGGAGACTTTACAACTGTTAAAGCTCATGATGGGGAACATGGCTTCCATTTGCTGTGACATTGGCTTCTAAATCTGAACACCGGAATTAGACAAACTGGAAACCTGCATGCCTGATAATCAGATAAATGGCCTTTACATCAAATGGTCAAAAAGTAGAAGAGGGTGTATTCTCTAGATACAGTCAGATCTCAAGGACAAGGGGCCAGCTGCCTTATGAAAGTTCATCAGTCAGAGCAAAAAGGCATTTCTATTACCTTGGAGAACAACAACAAAGACTAAGATTATTTTAACAGAGGATTCTTTCATAGGAAAGAAGAGAATAGCAGGAAATTACCCCCAATGCATCCTAATGCAGACTCCTCAGTCTCCATTTACTAAAGGATTCTGTATAACATCAGTGAGTGAACTCACAAGGAAAGGAAGTTAAGGGATAAATGTTCTGTGATACAAGTAGATAAAACCCAACTACTAAGTTATTCGCATGTGGCTTCCATATTGAGAGTGGAATTTCGGGGCTGGAGGGATAGCTTAGTAGTAAAGAGCACTCACGGCTCGAGCAGAGAACTGGAGTTTGGGTCTCAGTACTGAGGTCAGAAGCTAAACTACCTATAAACCCTGTTTGGAGGTTGGAGGAAGTTGAATGATTTTCTGTTTTTCAGGCACCATCATGTATGGCATACACTCACACAGACATATAAGTAAGGTATAAGTAAATAAGTATTTTTAATAAAGTCTTGGGCTAGGGGATATAGCCCAATGGTAAAGTGGTAGACTAGCAAACATGAAGTCCTAGGCTCCATCTGAAGACTCAGCAAAATAATAATGATAGTAAGAACTTGGACTGGGACTTTTGGCATGTTAAAGGTGAACTTGCCCAGCACACACAAGACATGTGTTCAATGCTTAGCACAACCAAAAGTAAAGACAAAATGTAAGACCATAACTTTTTTTTCTGGAAACATGATTTAGGACTTTTACTGTCTTGGAATGTTTTTAGAAGGCTCTGTCATTGAACAGGCAGCAGAATAAAAATGTCAGAGTCCTTTCTTTAAAATGAAGAGGGGAAAAAATGGATATTCTCTATTCAAACTTTCTCTTCTCTCCTTGTGGCTTAAAGTCTTGATCTCTTTCCCTTGCTAATTCTTGTGTTAAATGGTTAATGGTCATGATTACATAAGAATGTAAGTGTTCTAAATTTCAAAGAAATATGCACTTTAAATTTTAAACTCAATAAATTTGATGACTTGGATATGCTATTTCAGTAAAAATCACTTTGAAAATAAATGAAATGAAAAATGATTAATAAACAAACAACTGTCTTCAATCTAGTGGTTAAATATTTAACAAATACCCCAGCTTCAAAAAACAATGACTGTAAAAGGATTTAAAGGAAAAAGTGATATTCCAATGATAATTTTGTGTATACCTTGGCTTGTGCCTGGATATTTGTTAAAATGTTATTCTGAAAGTTTTTATAAGATCATGTCTGGATAAAATTGACATTTAAATTGGTGGAATCTGAGCAAGGCAGATTGCCCACCAATGAGTGGCCTCATTCAATCAGTCAAAATTAAAAATAACAAAAGTTTGCCCCACCCCATATGAGGAAATTCTCTAGCACAGAGTCCTTAGACTCATCTACAATCTCTATTCTTTATGGTTCTGCAGCAGACGGCCTCTGAAAGAGAACTACAATTCCCCTGGGCCTACAGTCTGTTACTTTCCGTCATCCTATGTGGGACTCAAAAAGGCTCCATAATCAAAGGTTCTCATAAATCAATTCCTTAATGTAATTGGATAAAATATAGAATCCAGTATATACTCCACTGGCTCTGTTTCTCCAAAGAACACCAACAAATACATGTGCATGTATGTGTACACAGGCACAAATAAAAACACACTTCACAATTTATACACAGATATGCTATTTGTGTATAAATTCTTTGTTCTGCATTTTATGCATGTGTTTGTGTGTGTGTGTATATATATATATATATATATATATATATATATATATACATACATACATACATATAGGTCTCTGTGTGTGTGTGTGTGTGTCTGTGTGTGTGTGTAACAAAGAGGTCCAAAGGATTTGTAGGGAGGAAATGAACAAGGAAAATATCATCCTAAGTGAGGTAACCCAATCACAAAAGAATACACATGGAATGCAATCTCTGATAAGTGGATATTAATTAGTTCAGAGCTCTGAATACCCAAGGCACAATTAGCATAACAAATGACTCCCATGAAGAAGTAAGGAGAGGGTCCTCATCCTGGAAAGGCTTGATCTAGCATTGGAGGGGAGTACCAGGACAGAGAAGGAGGGAGGTGATTAGAGAATGGGTAGAGAGGAGAAGGTTTATGGGACATGTGGGGGAAGGGGGGAATTTGGAATGTAAACAAAGAATATAGAAAATAAAAATATATAATAAAAAAGGAAGGAAAGTGTTGCTTTAACTCACAGTTGGAAGCTTTGGTTCATCACAGAGGGAAGCCATGGTGGCAGGAACGTGAGTCAGCTCATCATATTGTATCTGCAGATAGAGATGAATTTTCATGGTCAGAAGGCTTCCTACTTGTGATGCAGTTCAGGGCACAAGCCCAGTGGATGGTACCAGCCTCTTTAAGGTTAGATCTCTATTTCAATTAACCCAATCAAGCAACTATGCTCAGAGGCTAAGTTTATCTAAATAATTCTTCACAGTGTGCCCAGAGGTCTCTCTCCTAGGTTGTCTCAGATTCTGCCAAGCTGAAAATTACACTAATCATCATGATGATTATAAATTAAGCATGGTTTGCAAAGAATGTCGAGACCATAGCAATAAACATATTTTGGTAGTTTTTAACCAATTGTTCATACTTTTATGATAAATTCTCGTACAATTTTATTTCAAACGCTACTCACGCTCAATCACTTTAATCAAATTTATAGATATATTATTTACACATGCAATGTGCCATTATGAATAAATGGCTCAATTATGACCAAGATATTTTGATGGATACACTCATGTAACTACCAGTACAGTCAAGATACAAAATGCATTAAATACAAAGTTCTTCTGTGATAATTTACAGTCAACCTCATGCCATCACTGATCCATTGAGACTGAACTCATTTCTTTATTCTAAAATTTCATAGAAATGGACTCGGACGCATGTACTCTTTTGAATCTGACTTCTTTCACTCCACATGGGTTTGTCATACAGCTACATTATTGTATTTGTCGCTAGCTCATTTGTTTTTCTATTTATAAATTAATAATGTAATGTTGGTACATCCACTTACCTTGTCATGAAAATCTGGGTCACTCAAAAAATGTATTTGCTCATATATTAGTCTTTGTATATTGCCTTAATTAAGTTTCTGATACTGTGATAAAACACCATGACCACAGGCAACTTGGTAACGCCCTGGGACCTAGGCACAACTGACTTCATGTTGGAGGCACCATTCTAACCTTAAAATCCAGCTCATAGGCTCCAACACCTATCAAAGTGCAAACACACATCTAATCCATCAAAGACCTAGTTCATAGTTCCAGGATCAATGACAATTCCTAGATGTTCTAAGCTTACTTTGGGGCCTCTGTAGTTTCATTTATTGCTAACTTTTTTTTGAAGTGTGTCAACCAGAATATGGTTTTTGTTCATAAAAGACAGAAAATGGTGAGGCTCAGAAAGCATGTTTGGGCTAGTTCTCCCAGGAGCCTCAGGGCAGCAATGCAAATGTTCCATTCTCCATAGAGTTACCACAAAACATTGAAGAAGAAAAGGGCCTATTTCAGCTTATAGTTTCATCACAGCCCATCACAGGGAAGTCTGGTAAGGAAGTCAAACAGGGCAGGAACCTGGAGACAGGAGTGGATGCAGAAGCCATGGTGGGATGCTGCTTATTGGCTTGCTCTTCATGGCTTCCTCAGGCTGCTTTCCTATAGCACCCAAGACCACCAGCCCAGAGGAGGCACCATAGTTAGCTGGATCCTTCCACATCCATCATTAGTCAAGTAAATGCCCTAGAGGCTTGCTCACGAACCAATGTGATGGGGGCATTTTCTCCATTGAGATTCCCTCTTCCAAAATGGCTCTAGCCTATGTCAACTTGGCATAAAAACTAGCCATATAGATCTTTCACATGTTTGGTAAGAGTCACCCCAAGATACTTTATACTGTTTGTGGCTATTGTGAAGGGGGTCATTTCCCTAATTTCTTTCTCAGCCTGCTTATCCTTTGAGTATAGGAAGGCCACTGATTTGCTTGAGTTGATTTTATAACCTGCCACTTTGGTGAAGTTGTTTATCAGCTGTAGGAGCTCTCTAGTGGAGTTTTTTGGGTCACTTAGGTAGACTATCATGTCGTCTGCAAATAATGATAGTTTGACTTCCTCCTTTCCAATTTGTATCCCTTTGACCAAACTTCAAGACTCTGAAGAAGGAAATGGAAGAAGACCTCAAAAAATGGGAAAACCTCCCATGCTCATGGATCGGTAGAATCAATATAGTTAAAATGGCCATTTTGCAATATACAGATTCAATGCAATACCCATCAAAATCCCAACTCAATTCTTCACAGAGTTAGAAAGAGCAATTATCAAATTCATCTGGAACAACAAAAAACCCAGGATAGCTAAAACTATTCTCAGCAACAAAAGAAAATCTGGGGGAATCAGTATCCCTGACCTCAAGCAATACTACAGAGCAATAGTGTTAAAAACTGCATGGTATTGGTACAGTGACAGGCAGGAGGATCAATGGAACAGGACTGAAGATCCAGAAATGAACCCACACACCTATGGCCACTTGATCCTCGACAAAGAGGCTGAAAACATCCAATGGAAAAAAGATAGCCTTTTCAACAAATGGTGCTGGTTCAACTGGAGGTCAGCATGCAGAAGAATGCGAATTGATTCATCCTTGTCTCCTTGTACTAAGCTCAAATCCAAATGGATCAAGGACCTCCACATAAAGCCAGACACTCTGAAGCTAATAGAAAAGAAACTGGGGAAGACCCTTGAGGACATCGGTACAGGGAGAAAGTTTCTGAACAGAACACCAATAGCGTATGCTCTAAGAGCAAGAATTGACAAATGGGACCTCATAAGGTTACAGAGTTTCTGTAAGGCAAAGGACACCATCAAGAGGACAGATCAGCAACCAACAAATTGGGAAAAGATCTTCACCAATCCTACATCAGATAGAGGGCTAATATCCAATATATATAAAGAACTCAAGAAGTTAGACTCCAGAAAACCAAACAACCCTATTAAAAAATGGGGTACAGAGTTAAACAAAGAATTCTCACCTGAAGAACTTCGGATGGCGGAGAAGCATCTTAAAAAATGCTCAACTTCATTAGTCATTAGGGAAATGCAAATCAAAACAACCCTAAGATTTCATCTTACACCAGTCAGAATGGCTAAGATTAAAAATTCAGGAGACAGCAGGTGTTGGAGAGGGTGTGGAGAAAGAGGAACACTCCTCCACTGCTGGTGGGGTTGCAAATTGGTACAACCACTCTGGAAATCAGTCTGGCGGTTCCTCTGAAAACTGGGCACCTCACTCCCAGAAGATCCTGCTATACCACTCCTGGGCATATACCCAGAGGATTCCCCACCATGTAATAAGGATACATGCTCTACTATGTTCATAGCAGCCCTATTTATAATTGCCAGATGCTGGAAAGAACCCAGGTATCCCTCAACAGAAGAGTGGATGCAAAAAATGTGGTATATCTACACAATGGAATACTATTCAGCCATTAGAAACAATGAATTCATGAAATTCTTAGGCAAATGGATGGAGCTAGAGAACATCATACTAGGTGAGGTAACCCAGACTCAAAAGGTGAATCATGGTATGCACTCACTAATAAGTGGTTATTAACCTAGAAAACTGGAATACCCAAAACATAATCCACACATCAAATGAGATACAAGAAGAAAGGAGGAGTGGTCCCTGGTTCTGGAAAGACTCAGTGAAACAGTATTCGGCAAAACCAGAACGGGGAACTGGGAAGGGGTGGGAGGGAGGACAGGGGAAGAGAAGGGGGCTTACGGGACTTTCGGGGAGTGGGGGGGGGCTAGAAAAGGGGAAATCATTTGAAATGTAAATAAATTATATCGAATAAAAAAATTTAAAAAAAAAAACTAGCCATATATGAATAAAATCTTATCCTTATTGGAAAGCTATATTAAAGAGTAATTACTAGTGGAAGAGTGAACCATTAATTGTATACTAAACAAGCAAGCACTGTTCCATTTTGCAAAAGGGTTTTTCATTTTGTATTCTCCTCAGAGGGTGAGAACTTTCGTGCATTTATGTCCTCACCAACAGGAAGTTTAATGAGTATTTTCCATTTCAAGCATTCTCTTTGTACTGTTATATTTAATTATCACTATCACTGACTTATCCATTATATATTTCACTTCCTCTTGGTCTGTGTCCATGACTGCCCAGTGTTTCTGTTTTATAAGACTGTGACATCTACTCTCATATAAGACATAACAAGTGAGAAGGCAATGCTTTTGTTTCGCCCTTCAATTTGCTGTGTAGAATTCATCCTCTAATTTTTCTACATATTAAAAGAATAAATGTTATTCTATTGTCTTACAATATCAATTGTAAAGAAATTTAGGAACAAAGGATTTATTCACTTTCTCTTCCTTCATATTTACAATTTGTGATTTTTTTTCCTTTTCACAGATACAAATGTCCTTCTACTACTATTTGCTTCA